>NW_006776835.1:538732-584856 GCF_000442215.2 Lipotes vexillifer
GTCTAGGTCCCAATTGTAGAAGGACTAGGATATTGAGTAAGCTGCCAAGACATGAACTCAGATGCGGCAAAATCAGACATAAGCCCAGTTATAAGAAGGTGAGGGCTGGACTAGTAAGAAAATAGGAAGACAATAGATTTTGGTGCTGTTTCTTTTCCTCCCCAAGGGTGAGATTCGTTCTAAGAGCTGAGCTGAGTCTGCAGTGGGAATAAGGTATACGCAGAAGCTGGAAATCAGGCAGAGCTTGACCTAGTTTTGGAATGTTCTTGAGCATCTATATTTGAGATAATAACCTTCAGGACAGCAGAAGAGTGAGCTACTTGAAACAGCTTCCCAGTAATCAAGTCCCTGTTTGTCAACAGGTGACCTAACTGCCATGTGTTCTTTTTTTTTTTCCTTAGCATTCGAAGGACCCAAGTCATTGATGATGAGTCAGATTACTTTGCCAGTGATTCTAACCAGTGGTTGTCCAAAATTGAACGGGAAGCCCTACAGAAGCGAGAGGAGGAGCTGAGAGAATTTCGACATGCCTCTCGGCTCTCGAAGAAGATCACCATTGACTTTGCAGGCAGGAAGATCATGGAAGATGAAAATCCTCTAACTGAGTATCACAGCAAGTAAGTGGACAACACCAGAAAGGGTCTGAAAGAAGGGGGCAGTTTAACTGTAAAGGATTTGGCGCCCCCCCCCGCCCGCAATGAGTCTGTTATTTTTGTTAATTTTTAGAGCAACATGTTCATTTGGAGTAGAAACATGGAATAGTAGCTAAGAAAATTTTGGAATTGAACAACGAGGGCCACTTGACCTACTAGATAACTACTGTAGTTTTATAAAAAACTGTTTTTAAAACAGTGAGGTACAGTTTGGGCACAGGAATAGATGAATGAAATGTAGTAGAATCTGGAAAGAGACCCATGCGTCTGCATTGTGTGTGTACGGGTGTGTGTCTATAGTTGTGTAAAACTTTGCTAAACAGTAAGGGAAGGATTAAATAAATGATGGTCCATCAGCTTTGAAAAAAAAATCTACATTAGATCTCTACCTCAAAGCATACTGTGAGAATAAGTTTGATTAAAGAGTTAAATGCAGGGACTTCCCTGGTGGCGCAGTGGTTAAGAATCCGCCTGCCAATGCAGGGGACACGGGTTTGATCCCTGGTTCTGGAAGATCCCACATGCCGCGGAGCAGCGAAGCCCATTCGCCACAACTACTGAACCTGCGCTCTAGAGCCTGTGAACCACAACTACTGAGCCAGCATGCCACAACTACTGAAGCCCATGTGCCTAGAGCCTGTGCTCCACAACAGGAGAAGCCACCACAATGAGAAATAAATAAATAAATAAATTAATTAATTAATTAAATGTATGTATGTATGTATGTTAAATGCAAGGGAATTTCCTGGCAGTCTAGTGGTTAGGACTCCAAGCTTCCACTGCTGGGGGCCTGGGTTTGATCCCTGGTTGGGGAAGTAAGGTCCTGCACGCCAAGTAGTGTGGCCAAAAAAAAAAAAAAAAGAGAAGAAAAGTAAGAGTTAAATGCAAAAGAAATAAAAGGATCAGAAAGAAATAGAATAGTAGAAATTTAGGAGAATATAGTTAATGTCTTGGTATGATAAAGTTCTTTCTAAGCAAGATACAAAACCCAGAAGTCAAAAAGACAAAGATATTTTAAATCACATAAAGAAGTACAAGACTGAGAAAACATTTTAAACGGTTTTAACAGTTCAAAAGAGCAATATCCATAGTATATAAAGAGCTGCAAGTTAAAAATACACATCCAGTAGAAAAATGGGAAAAGGCTAAGAACAGACAATTTACAGGTGAGGAAATAGAAATAGCCAATAAACATTTGAAAAGATGCTCAACTATTTATCAGGGAAATGCACATTTTGAAACATAATGTATCATTAAATTGTCTGAAATTTATAATTTATAATATTGCATAATCTTTGAGTGTAGGAAAATGGATATGCCCTCTTACTAAGGACGGGAATATTAAAATGTTCAAGTCTCAACACCAAGAGTGAACCCAAATGGAAACTATGGATTTTGTTGATAGTGATGTGTCAATATAGATTGATTAATTATAACAAATGTACCTCTCTAGTGAGGGATAGCTGATGATGGGGGAGGCTGTGCATATGTGAGGGCAGGAGGTAAATGGGAAGTCTCTGAACCTTCCATTCAGATTTGCTGTGAACCTAATAAAGCTGCTCTAAAAAATAAAGTTTATTGAAAAAAATTTACATCATGGCCAATTTCAAGTTACCAACATGAAGTCACTGAACAGAGTTGAGAAAAGATACACATATTGGCTCTAGCACAGTACTGAAAAGAAAGCACATGGAGATCTCACTCCATGTTTTGGAAATGGCATACATATCTCTCTGTCTCTCTCTCTCTCTCTCTCTCTCTCTCTCTCTCTCACACACACACACACACACACACACACACACACACACACACACAGAAAACGGGATATTGGTGAACACAGTAATGCTTTCTATACGGCCCAGTCCTCGGTCTTTCTCTTTCTTTTGTGGCAAATCCATCACAGAATTTTCCTAATCAGGTTATTCTCTCCCTAAAACAAATTCTACCACTAGCTTCAAAATAATTAATTTGTTTTCAGCTATTACATATATGCTACACAGATATAAAGAAAAAATAAAATTATTTCTGGGTGATGGGTTTACAAATTTTTCATTTTCTTTCTATTAATTTGCATTTTCTAGTTTTTCTGTAATAAACATTGATTGCTTTTCTAGTAAGAAAAATCATTTCTATGTGTAAGAAAAATCGTTTTTATGTTCAATAAAAAATGGTACCGCCTTTTAGAAGTGAAATTAGACAGTATCTCAAAATTTAAATTGTGCATATTTTTTGACTTTTTGACACCAGGTGCCAGGATGCTAGTTTCTTCATCTCTTTCTCAACAATTAAAAAAATACATTTGCCATTACGATACATGAAAAATGGTATTTCATCATAATTTTTATTCACTTTTTTTTTGCTTTGCTTGTGTGCCAGTAAGTCTGAGCATTCTAAAAATGTATTGATTAGCTATTTATATTATTTCTTTCATAGATTCTAGAGTTCTAGATATACTTAACCAGTGTACTATGTCTCAAATCTATTTCCTTCCTTTAGATTCCATCATCACCATCCTATTTTATTTATTTATTTATTTATTTGCGGTATGTGGGCCTCTCACTGTTGTGGCCTCTCCCGTTGCGGAGCACAGGCTCCGGACGCGCAGGCTCAGCAGCCATGGCTCACGGGCCCAGCCGCTTCGCAGCATGTGGGATCTTCCCGAACCGGGACATGAACCCGTGTCCCCTGCATTGGCAGGCGGACTCTCAACCACCGCACCACCAGGGAAGCCCCCCATCCTATTTTAGACTTGCCTCTTACCTCAAGTTCTTGTTTTGTTTTGTTTTGTTTTTTTGGTTCATACCTTTGTTTCTGCTTTTTCCTTGCTTTGGATATCCGTCCTCCCATCTTTGCCGTTCAGATATCTACATCCCCTTTGAACGTACTTGGTACAACACATGGGATGATGGGATAATAACCACCAAATGGATTGTATCTATCTTACAGTAATAATTACATCCTTCCTTGTTTTGTTTATCTTCTTTATAGCTATCTTAAACCTGCCACTTAGATTTAAAGCTTCCTGAAGGCAGGAGCCCTGTCCTCCTCCCCTTTTAAGTTGCCTTGTGTATAAGAGGTTCCTAACAAATATCTCTTTAATTGTATTCAAGGTCAGGTTCAGCCTTTCCTACTAGTAGAAGCTTTTCATTATATCGTGCTTTAGAATCATCATCCACAAACATTTGTCAAGCATCTGTCAGGGACATGGAGTACAGCAGCAAGTAATGAAGAGCTGTAGAGCAGAGTAAGATATGGTTCCTGCAAGACCTATGATCTCTTACTAACCAGTAGGGTTAGTTCCATAATCTTTAAATGAAATCATCACATTCTTCTATAGGTTGAGAGCCAAATATCCATAGCAAACACCATAGATGCTGGATAACATTGGGTATATTTGATGACTGTTTAAATAGTAAGTGCTACAGGACTTCAGAGAAAGGAATAAGTACTTTTGTACTGGGCTGGTAGAGGGCCTCCTTAGAAGTTTTGGGCCATGAAGCAAGGATAGACTTCAGATCAACATGGAAGAGTGGAGAGGGACTGCTGAGTGGGCAGAAGAATAATTGAAGGTGTTGAGAAATAGGCTGCTATAGAATACTCTTCTGTGGGTCAGACTGTTTCTAGGCACCTTTTCTAATCTCGGCATTTCTAATAATCTTGTTAAAGAGGTGAATGAGTGTCTTGTGCCCTACCTATTTTCTTAGTGTTCTGGAACTTCTACCAACTCCTACTCCTTAGGGTTCTTGGAGTGAAGAGAAGGGGAAGTTGGTAGGGGGAGCAGGGAGGGTCATCCATGGACCCCTCTTTGAGTGTCAAGTTTTATTACTGTTGAAGAGTTTTATGTGTGTGCTAAATAAAGATATTCTGAGCATAGGATATTACCAATTATTGCATCCTTTTGTTTGTTATCACAGACTAGATGAGGCAATACATGCCATTGCCAATGGAACCTTGAACCAACCACCGACCAAATTGGATAGATCTTCTGAAGAGCCTTTAGGACTTCTGGTGAATCCCAACCTGTACCAGTCCCCTCCCCAGGTTAGTGGACCTTTGCTCTAACTGATGATGAGAAAAGTCTGGGCCCAGATATTTCTCCTTTCAAATGTGCCTGTTTCATAGGCTGTAGATACCAGTCTGCTCTCTCAATACTCCTACCCACCTTATACTCTGACCCAATTTTTCCAGTTTTTTTGCAGCACTTGTGACAAGTTATCATTTGAGTATTTCCCAAGAGAATGTTTTGTTAAGTACTATAGAGATTTTAAACAATAATCCCATGGTCCTCTTGTTAATGTTCTTTCTCTATCTTTTGTAGAATGTGGGTAGTCCCATAGTGTGGTGTTTTAAATTAATACATTAATTCACTTACTCATTGTTGTCATTCATTTTGCCATCAGGTACATTGAGCATCTAATATGTATAATCACAGAAGTAAGTGATCAACCAGACACTGCTTCTATCCTCAAAGAATGCATAGACTAGTAGAGGAAAAGATTACATAGGCAGCTCTAATATTAATAGAAATATAAATAAAGTACAGTGGAAACCCAAAGGAAGGAAAGACAGTTGAGAGGAATAAAAGAGGCTTTTATAGGGAAGCTGGCATTCCTTAAAAGTAGATATCCAAGAAAATGGTGTTTGGGGATGGTGGAAAAAAAAATTCCAATCAGAATTAACTATAGGAATAAGGCGTGGGATACACACACAAACACGTATATACATATATGCAGTTAAACAGTGCAAGGGAGGGTTGGGAGCATTGGCCCTCTGCATAGTCGAAAATCTGTGTATTAATTATAGCTGGCCCTCTGTAAAGCAGTTCCACATCCACAGTAGGTTCCACATCTACAGATTCAGCCAACTGCCGATCATGTAGTTCTGTAGTATTTACTACTGAAAAAAATCCACGTATAAGTGGACTCACACAGTTCAAACCCATGTTGCTCAAGGATCAACTACACAGGGAATAGTGAATTTAGACTACCAAGATAGTACTCATAAAAAGGATTATCGGGATTTCCCCGGTGGTGAAGTGGTTAAGACTCCACACTCCCAATGCAGGGGGCCCAGGTTCGATCCCTACTCAGGGAACTAGATCCCACATGGATGCTGCAATTAAGAGTGTGCATGCCACAACTAAGGAGACAACATGCCGCAACTAAGGAACCAGCGAGCTGCAACTAACAAGCCCTCGAGCTGCAACTAAAGAGCCAGCCTGCTGCAACTAAGTCCCGGAGCAACCAAATAAATAAATAACCTTTGCATTCTCTCTCCCTCTCCAAACATGGCGACCTCAGCAAAAAAGAATAAGAAGGGGAAGACTGACTCTGTAACAGACTTCCTGGCTGAGGATAGAGGGAGTAGTGGAAGAAGCACCTATGTCCCCAAACCAGTCAGCTGGGCTGATGGAACAGATGACCTAGAAGGAGATGTTTCAACCACTTGGCATAATAATGATGATGATGTGTATAGGGCACCTCCAGTTGACTGTTCCATTCTGCCCACTGCTCCACAGGCTGCTTAGGAACCCAATATCGACCAGAGCTGTCTTCCCAAATCACCATCCTACACTGCTTTTCTAGGGAACCTGCCCTATGATGTGACAGAAGACTCCATTAAGGAATTCTTTAGAGGATTAAATATCAGTGCAGTGCGTTTACCACGTGAACCCAGCGATCCTGAGAGATTGAAAGGTTTTGGTTATGCCAAGTTTGAGAACCTGGATTCCTTGCTCAGTGCCCTGAGCCTCAATGAAGAGTCTCTAGGTAACAGGAGAATTCGAGTGGACGGTGCTGATCAAGCACAGGATAAAGACAGGGATGATCGTTCTTTTGGCTGAGATAGAAATCGGGATTCTGACAAAACAGATACAGACTGGAGGGTCCGTCCTACTACAGCTTTGATGACTACCCACCTAGAAGAGGTGATGATAGATTTGGAGGCAAGTATCCAGATCGTTATGATTCAGACCGATATCGTGATGGGTATCGGGACTGTTATCGTGATGGCCCACGCCGGGACATAGATCGATACAGGGGCCGAGATCGCTATGATGACCAAGGCAGCAGAGACTATGATAGAGGCTACGATTCCAGGATAGTCAGTGGCAGAAGAACATTTGGTAGTGGGTACCTTAGGGATGACGACTACAGAGTAGGCGGGGACCACTGTGAAGACAGATATGACAGATGAGATGACCGGTCATGGAGCTCCAGAGATGACTACTCTCGGGATGATTATAGGCGTGATGATAGAGGTCCTCCCCAAAGACCCAAACTGAACCTAAAGCCTCGGAGTACTCCTGAGGAAAATGATTCCGCTGCTAGCACGTCCCAGTCCAGTCGAGCAGCCTCTATCTTTGGAGGGGCAAAGCCTGTTGGCACAGCTGCTAGAGAATGAGAAGTAGAAGAGCAGCTACAGAAGGAACAGGAGAAACCACAGCGTCAGCTGGATGAGCCAAAACTAGAACGATGGCCTCGGGAGAGACACCCAAGCTGGCGAAGTGAGGAAACTCAGGAACAGAACGGTCGAGGACAGGAAGTGAGTCATCACAGACAGGGACCTCAGCCACATCTGGCAGAAATGCATGAAGGAGACTGAGAAGTCTCTAGAAAATGAAACACCCAATAAAGAGGAAGACTGTCAGCCTCCAACTTCTAAGCCTCCCAAATCTGAACAGCCTCTAAAGGTAATGCCAGCCCCTCCACCAAAGGAGAATGCTTGGGTGAAGCGAAGTTCTAACCCTCCTGCTCGATCTCAGAGCTCAGACACAGAGCAGCAGTCCCCTACAAGTGGTGGAGGGAAAGTAGTTCCAGCTCAACCATCTGAGGAAGGACCAGTAAGGAAAGATGAAAATAAAGTAGATGGGGTGAGTGCCCCAAAAGGCCAAAGTGGAAATTCCAGCCGTGGTCCAGGAGATGGAGGGAACAAAGACCCCTGGAAGGAGTCAGATAGGAAAGATGGCAAAAAGGATCAAGACTCCAGATCTGCACCTGAGCCAAAGAAAGCTGAAGAAAATCCAGCGTCTAAGTTCAGTTCTGCAAGCAAGTATGCTGCTCTTGCCGTTGATGGTGAAGATGAAAATGAGGGAGAAGAGTACACCAAATAGACCTCTGCATTCTGTGCTTTCTCCTAGTCTCTCACCACCCTGGAACATTCGAGAGCAAATCAAACCTCCATCCAGACAAGACGAAATAAAACTCACCGTCTCCTGGAGACCTTTCTTAACTTTTTTTTTTTTTTTAAAAAGAAACAAAATGAAATTCTTTTGCATGCTGCTGCAGCCTTTAAAGTATTGAACTAACTGGAGAATCACCAGTGTAGCCAGAGAGAGACGTACAGCTTTTAATGCTGTACGTTTAAAGTTATGGTGCATTTTTATGACACGTGCAGTTGCCTGTGTGATTAGTGCCTAGGGGCCTCCTTTTAGCAAAATGGCAGTGATAGTGATGCAGTGTCTTGAATCTGGTTGGGCAGCAGGCAGGTATAAGGAAGAGTGTGAGGTTTCTACCTTTAATTCTTATCATCCAGTTATGGCATTCATGAATTCTCAAACATTATCTGAATAAATTCTCCGTCCTCGGCAAGGTAGGTTTAGTCTCTGATGTTGTTTTAGTCTCCAGGAGGCTGCCAGCCCCTCCTGTTATTTAATTCTGAGTTACTGGGGCCAGCCTATGGGGGAGTTCCTTCATTTGTACCCCTCAGGGGGCTAGGTGGGAGTGAGTCTACAGGCCACTGAAGAATAGGACTGTTTGGTGACCTAAATGAATGGGGAAATCATGGTTTGAAAAGAAGCTTGGGGATTTGATGAATTATTTTGCACCAATAATAGGGAAAATGGTATGACCTCCAGTAAACACATAATCGTTTACCTCCTGGAGCAGGAAACACTTAGGGGTTGTGGGAATTCCCAGGTCTTTTTTTTTTTTTTAAGAAGATGTTGGGGGTAGGAGTTTATTAATTAATTAATTTATTTTTGCTGTGTTGGGTCTTCGTTTCTGTGCGAGGGCTTTCTCTAGTTGTGGCAAGCGGGGGCCGCTCTTCATCACGGTGCGTGGGCCTCTCACTATCGCGGCCTCTCTTGTTGCGGAGCACAGGCTCCAGATGCGCAGGCTCAGTAGTTGTGGCTCACGGGCCCAGTTGCTCTGCAGCATGTGGGATCCTGCCAGACCAGGGCTCGAACCCGTGTCCCCTGCATTGGCAGGCAGATTCTCAACCACTGCGCCACCAGGGAAGCCCCTCCCAGGTCTTTTATGTGTCCTGGTTTCACCCTTTCTTAAACACTATCCCTTCTGAAAGTTCAAATATATCCATATTCTGTTGAAATTTGAAGCTTTAAAAATTTAGACTATTGTCATTGTCTTATGTTCCTTATGCTACTCTTTCCTGTTACCTTCCCACAGGCAGCTTCTGCTTAAGTCACATACTTGACCTAAGCATTCTCAAGAGCCCCTGGGAGCTGTTCAATGAGGAATCATCATTGCTTTTTCTCAAGCCAATCTTGGCTCCTTCATGTTTTGACACTCACTCCTTCCCTCCAGCCATTCATGCTCCTGCTGCTTTGACCCCTTTGACACCTCAGAAAACTTTAGAATTACCAGCCTTAGGTGGTGAGCAAGGTTGGTTAAATTGGGAGCCTTTCTTACAACCTTGATTGGGGTTTGGGGAGCTTTTTAAAAAAAAAAAAAAGTTTCCTTATCTCCAAGTGAAATCCCACACCAGTGTTTGAATTTATAATGTGGCCTAGACCAATGTGTGGTTTTTTTGGTTCTGTTTTTTTTTTAGCATCCCTTGAGAGAATAAATGATAATTGAGAAGAACAGTTTCACAAGGTCCTGGCTTCTCTTGCAACACAGTAGCTTTACTTGCTTGCTTTTATGTGCACCTTGGTACTGTCAGCTCAACAGATGGTGTCCTTACGGGCAATATTGGTACCTGCAGAGAAAAGACATCTTGGTCTCCTCTCGCATCAGTCCTAGGTTAGACCCTGTCCAGCCATGCAGGGGTGTTGGTTTATGAGTGCTGCAGCAGTGAGCATAATAATCATTTACCCAGTGGACATAAAAAACATACCAAGTGAAGTAACTTTAAATAATTGGCTTGGAGTGCCTAGTAGCTAGGAAGTGGCTTTTAGAGATACCCAAGGTTGAGAGGGTATTTTTTTTAAACCATTTGCTGTAGATGATGAAAAAGTAGGATTTGCTCTCTTCATGTCTGCTCCTTCCAAATAGATGTGTCCAAAAAAGCCGTTTTTTCCCCCATTCCTCTACCCTGCCACCCTGTTAAAACAAACAGGCAGTTATGACCCCCTCCTCGATACATGTAAAATTTGTACAAAAATATCTTCTACGAAAGTGATTTGTAATCTAGAGACTTCATACCTGGAAGAGGTCTTGAGATGTAAAATCCCATCCTCTAGGTTGGGGGGTTTTTGTTTTCTCCAAACAAATCTGATCTTTAAAGTTCAAAATAAAATAAATAAATAAATAAATAATTTAAAAAGCGATTATCATGAGAAATGGAGTAGTTAGGTAGATAGAGTCAGATCACTAAAGAGTTAAGTGTTTAGCTAGGAAGATTTCACATTTTTATTTTGTAAATAAATGTGAATCATAGAATGTTCTTGAGCAGAGAGATGCAATCAGAGCAGTGCTTTAGGGAGTTTGACTGGAGATACTCATTCAGCACTGTATACATGCCAGGTTCTTTGCTAGGTGCTGGGAAATTAAAAGGTAAGAGCCCTTGAAGTTTTTAAGGACTTCAAATTTAGTGGGAAGTTGTGTTTGAATACAAAGAATTTCAGTTCCTTAAGATAATTGCTATGATAGACACATGTCAGGGATACAGTAGGAGTTTAGGAGAGAGATTATAAACTCAGAGGAGTCACAAAAGAAATGGTTTTTGAGAGGAGACTTAAGGGATGAATAGGAATTTCCAAGCAGACAAATTTGGGGAGGGAATTCTAGGTAGATAGTATAACATGTAGAAAGGCTCAGCAGCTTGAGAGCATTGTAGGTTGGGAGAACCACAAGTAGTTAAGTACTGTTAGAAATTAAACTGCGCTAGTAAGTGTATTAGTTTCCTAGGGCAGCCATAACAAAATACCACAGCTGGTTGGCTTAAGACAACAAATTTATTCTCTCACAGTTCTCAACACTGAAATCAAGGTGTTGGCAGGGCCATACTCCCTCTGAATGTCTATGGGAGAACGCTTCCTTGCCTCTTTGAGGTTCCGGTGGCCCCAGGCATCCCTTGGTTTATAGCTGTGTAACTTTACTCTGCCTTTGTCTTTACATGGACTTTTTCCCTGTATGTCTTTGTCTCTGTGTGTTTTCTCCTTTTATATGGATACCAGTCACTGGATTGGGGTCCACCCTAATCCAGTATGACTTTGTCTTAACTTGATTACATCTGTTTCCAAATAAGGTCAATTTCACAGGTTCTGGGAGGACATAAATTTGGGACGGATGCTACTCAACCCAGTATAGCAGGTAACATCTTACCATGAAAGTCCTTATGTCTCATGCCAAGGAGTTTAGTTTTATTCTACAGTAGGCAAGGAAGAGTCCTTGAAGAACTTTAGCAGACAATTGGCATGACATCCATGCCTATGTAGAGAATGGATTAGAAGGAAGTCTAAGACAGAAGCAGGGAAATTGCTAGGAAGATTATTGCAGTAGGGACTTCCCTGGTGGTCCAGTGGTTAAGAATCCACGCTTCCAGTGCAGGGGGCACAGGTTTGATCCTTGGTTGGGGAACTAAGATTGCACATGCCACGTGACCAAAAAACAGGTTATTGCGGTAGCACAGTGGGAAGATGATGAGGGCCCAATTTAGTGTTGCAGTTAGTAAGGCAGTAGAGAGTTACTTAGAGGCTAAAAATGGAGATGAGACTAGTTAGCAGGCTCTAATTTAGTGTTATTGGAAGACAGTAAGATTAAGTTAGGAAAATAGCTGTGAAGTAGAAAAACAGGTAGTATAAACAAGAACTGTAATAGAGATAGAACAGACAATTTGGGCCTCGGGATTGTTCATACACCAACAGTTTTATGAAATCACCTATTTCCCCTGTAATGGATCAGTTCTGCTTCTGTGTTCCCACTTAAGGACTTAAATCCCTGTGTAGTATTTACTCAGATCTGCTTTATGTTTTGGATAGTTATTTATGTGTCTGTCTTCTCGTAGGATTGTAAATTCCTTGAAAGCAAGAACCATATCTTTTTTATATTTTATGTCTCCCAACTTTATATGCTTTTCACATATACTGAGTTAAATAGTAAATGTTTGTGTGTTTTTTTTAAGCTATGACACAATTGATTACAGTCATAAAATTTTATTGCAGAAAGATTCTTAGAGATTCATTTAGTCCAACTCCATCATTTTACAGTTGAGAAAACTGAAACCTTTAGGGGTTAAATGATTGCTTAGAGTCTCTAGACTACCATTCTCGTATTTTTGTTTTCCCTATAAATTATTAAATAAAACATCAAAAAATTAACACAACTAACTCTAAACCTCATCATCCTAATAGAGCCTTTTTTTAAAAAAAATAAATTTCAGAGCACTCAGTCTTCTTGCTCTGGAAGAAATGTTACCCTTTGTCATTCTCTGACTGAACTACTGCCAAGACTCTTTAGTCTCCTGTAATTATCTGTACCCTGTAATTTTGTGTTCTCTTTACATGATGGGAGCCTTGTTTCAGTAGTGCTTCATCCTGTCTTTCGGGGGACAAGTTGTTCATTTCAGGATAAGAGAATACTTCATGCACCCGATAGTCAGAACTGCTGCCCCCCGAAAGCATCTGTTTGGCTTTATCATGGTAACAGTATGTGACCCTGTCCCTTAAGCACATGAAGAATGTATGGACCAAAATGTTGAATCTTCATTTGGCTGATAGAATTATATTGGGAAATTGTCCAATATGGATCATTAATCATTTTAAAGTGGAAATAATTACAGACCAATTATTTGGTCTGATGGTTGTACTGTTGCTGGAATTAGGAAGCTGTGTGTGGAGAATTCAACATTATCTAACTATCCTTTAAGATGGGACCATGTTATCATACCTGGGACTCCTACTGAATTTATACCTTTTGTACGTTTTTTGACCCTGTTTCAGACAAAGATGGGATACATTTTTCTAAGAGAATGTTTCCAGTACGATTCATTAATATTAGAATTCATCTCATTTTGTATACCTACCCCAGATTTTTCCCTTGTCAGACAAAATTATATGTTTGGTTTCTTTCCTGTATAGTGGGTAGATCAGACGGGTGCAGCCTCACAGAAGAAGGCTTTCCATTCAGCAGAATTTCAGGAAGGCTTTGATGGTGGCTGGTGCCTCTCTATGCATCAGCCTTGGGCTTCTCTGCTTGTCAGAGGGATTAAAAGGTAAGGGCAGAAATGAGGCGGACTTCCCTGGTGGGCCAGTGGTTAAGACTCCGTACTTCCATTGCAGGGGGCGTGGGTTCGATCCTTGACCAGGGAACTAAGATCCCACATGCCATGCGGTGCAGCCAAAAAATAAAAAATTAAATTAAAAAAAAAAAAAAGTGAGGACAGAAATGAATCTTGGAAGATTTTACATAAACTTGATATAGAATTAGGGACTGGAATTCATCTGGGAGGACATAAATTTGGGACAGATGCTACTCAACCCAGTATAGCAAGTAACACCTTACCATGAAAGTAATCTAGTGATGATTTATAATACTCTGCAGCACATAGAACTTTAAGCAATGTATTCATGTTATGGACTTGTCCTTTACTGAACAGCTTAAAAAAAACTGAGGTTAGAAGGACTAAGGATCCTAGTCATAATAAAGAATAGAACATAAGTTTTTTCATCTTTGGAAGGAAGTCTGTTGAGAAAACTTCTCTTGGCTTTGCCTTTGTACAATAATATATCACTCAGCAACCTTAATGGTTTGATCCTATTGGAAATTCAAAGTTTTTATGCCTATTTATTAGTTTTTTAAAGACACCAGCCTAACTGATTTTGTTTTTCTATCTATACATCTGTCTTTTAATCTGAGTAACCATATTTAGAAGGTATTTTACCACAAATTCCTTTTCTGCAAAAAGTGGGGGAAGTAGTGAGGGATAAGTAGAGGTATTATAAAGTTAAGTCATTGTACATGTTAGTGATAGTAATAGCTTACTATTCCATGGCTTCATATGTTTCTTCTCAATGCAACTTTTAAAAAATAGTTCTTTCCTTCGCTTTTATAAATGTAAATAGAAAATTGATAAATATAGAAAAGCAGCTAGAAAAAGAAAGATCATCTATAATTCCACCACCTAGAAACAGCTACCATTAGCATTTTGGAGTATTTATTTATATTCTTTTTCCTGTGAAAATTGTTACATAATGAGGTCATAATATATATTTACGTTTATGTTTTTCTTCTTTCACTTATCATTACTTGTTCATTTTCCCTTGTCTCCTCAGTTTTATTGAGATATAATTGATATATAACATCGTCAGGGTGTACAACGTAATGATTACATATATATGTTTATATTGCAAAATGATCACCACAATAAATTTGGTTAACATCCATCACCTTGCATAGTTACAGATTTTTTGTTTCTTGTGATGAGAACGTTTAAGATCTATTCTCTTAGCAACTTTCAACTATACAATACAGTATCGTTAACTGTAGTCACCGTGCTGTACATTACATCCCCAGGATTTATTTATCTTATAATTAGAAGTTTGTACCTTTTGACTACCTTCATCCAGTCTGTTCTCCATATTTATGTTTGTTTTTTTCAGATTCCACATGTAAGATCGTAAAGTATTTATCTTTCTCTGACTTATTTCACTTAGCATAATACTTCAAGGTTGATCCATATTGCTGCAAATGGCAAGATTTCATTTTCTTTTATGGCTGAATAATCTTCATCCATTTTCTTTATCCATCCATTCATTGATGGACATTTACATGGTCTCCATGTTTTGGCTATTGTAAATAATGGTGCAACGAATGTGGGGATGCAGATACCTCTTTTTTCCTTCTTATTTTATCTCTTAGAATTTTATATCCCTGGGAGTGTCCTAACTCATAACAATAAATGCCTTATGTATTTATATTTGAATAGAATTTTACAGTTTTCAAAGCAGTAGCTGTATTGAAGTAGATCAGACCAGTATTATTACAATCTTGAACACCTAAGCAGGCAAAGGTAAAGGAGCTTGCTATGAATTACAAAGCTAGTTAGTGGCAGAGATGGAACTAGAGTTCAGGTTTTCAGAGTGCTTTTTCCACCCTTACTTTGTAAGCCTCAGTCATTTCTCTATTTCCTGAAAGAAAATTTATTATCAGAATTTAGGAACAATCATTTCTACTTTGTTGGTTTCCATGGTTAGTTGAGATTTGCCTCCTTCGTGAAGGTGTGTTACCATTTTTCTCCCCTCTTCAAGGTCAGGCTTTCTTTCTTTGGCTCCTAAGTGTTTCATAATCCATGTATGTAGTGGCATTACAACAAGTGTATGTGAATCTGCTTCTGCTCCAGGGCACCTGGGCCCTCAGATGTCTGTTCTTCTCATTCAGTTCTTTGCAGTTGAGGTGTCTTCCTTTTCCAAAGTAGAAAACTAAACAGCTTGCTTTCTGCAGAGGGAATCAGAATGTTTACATTTCTCTCGTCCTGTTTTGGATCTGTGTTATCCAGATTTTCTCACTGAAAAGAACAGGATGAACAGCATCCAGCCCACAATCACTAATCCCACAGAAAGAAAGTGGGTGGTTCTGCCACATTTGTGAGAACGTTTTCCCAGTAACCCTGTGGATCATTTGGTGTAGAGGGAGAAATATATTGATTCATTCCTCATTTATTGAGTACCCACTGTGTGCCTGGTGCTCTTCCAATTCATCTAAGGGTATGAGAAATTCCGTTTCCCATTATAAGGCAAGTATAATAGGGTTATATTATCACGCTACTTTATTTCATTTTGTAGGAACTAAAGGAGAAACATCTTTTTGTAATCCTTGGAAAGTAGGCAGTAATACATTCTCTTGATTGCATTTTGTTATTCTACTTAAAGATTCTTTCAAACTAGCTAACGGGTTGTTTAATTATCTGCAAAGAACATAACCCTTTATAAAATACTTAGAAAATATAAATGAATGTGGTTGCAATTTAGAGTAAAGATGATAAGCATTTTTATTTACTTAAATTCTATTAAATAGTAATTATGAAAGTACTATTCTTGGGGAGTTATGTGTGGGTGAGGATTTTTCTGTCAGGTTGGAGAACAATGAACAAAATCTTTCATGACTCAAAGGCAAGGATTTTCATTTTTGTGGGACAACTTGAATGCCTTGAAAATAGAAGATTTGGATTGTAGAAGTCCCAAGGCTAGTGAAAGCTTCATTTCTGAGTTACAGAGATCAAGTAAAAAATAGGAACTGAGAGAGGTGAATTGCCTTTGTTCTGATGATAGGGAAAACTAGAGAACAGGGTTTATACTCAAGTGAAAGGTATTGTAGGAAAAATGTTTTTTACGAAAAATACCCTTCTTGGTGAGGTATCATCTATAGATCTCTTGGTTCAACTGGATAATTTGCTGTACGTTATGAGATCTTCCAAGACACTAAAATTTAGATTCTTTCTACGAAATTTGTATTTGTTTAAGGGTGGAGGGCAGAAGCTGGTACACCCCACATAGAGGACGACTTTGGATAGCAGCCACAGCCAAAAGACCCTCTCCTCAAGAAGTTTCAGAACTCCAGACTACATATCTTCTCCTTCGTGGGAAAGGTAACGGCCATTTATTCTTCTAATTTCAGTCTTACTTTGTGGAGAGAAGTCATTGATGTTCTTCTTTCACCTCCTTCTTCCTGTGGCTTTTTTGTGTTTTTTTTTTTTTTTTTGGCTGAAAGGGACTTTAAACTTTGTGTTTGTTTGTTTGTTTAGTAGCAAATCATGGACAGCTGTTCAAAACATTAATTCACCAAACAGTACAAATAAAAATATCCATTCCCAACACCAGAAATCAACCAACTAGTCTTAATTTTCTACATTTTTTTTTATTATGAGAGTAAAATAACTACTATAAATTCTGGGATCTTTAGATTGGGAAGAACAACCGCAAATAAGACTTTTTATTATTGGGAGTGACTCAAGTAGACATCTGCTATTGGATTTGGACAGATCAAAGTTGGTTGACTTAAGCAGTGAGTTTTGACAGTCACCCCAAACACTCAGTTTGGATCCTAAAAAACACTTCTGACCCTTGGATGTCTTGGCTTCCTTCCTCTTATTCAGCCCATACAGTAGTTTTGAAGGTCAAATGAGAGGATAATTACAGAACCACCTTTAAAAGTTAAGAAACCAAGCTTTAGGAATTAAAAGTGTATGTTTCCTTAAAAATGCATTTCTGTTTTGACTGGTATGACTGGGTTCTTTTATTTTTGTATTTATTTATATTATTATTATTATTATTTGGGGCTGTGTGTACCTGCAGCATTCAGGATCTTAGTTCCCTGACCAGGGATCGAGCCCACGCCCTCTGCAGTGGAAGTGCAGAGTCTTAACCACTGGACTGCCAGGGAAGTCCCTGGGTTCTTTTAAATTCATGTTTTGACATTCTTATGTTTCTTAACTGCATTTTTATGTTTTTCTCTTGACACCTCAAGCTTGTTCCCAGAACCTGTCACCACCAAACTCTATAGTCTGATCCAGTTGGGTATAGTGGAATTGATTTGTTTCGAGTGAAGTTGTGGGGTCCTTGAACTTCAATGGTATGAGGCTTACTTTCCTAGAGTTTAGGATGTGGATAGTGGACTAAGCCAGCTACTCACTAAATGTTTTGCTAAAATACAAACAGTTGTGCCAAGTAAAAAGCCTCATTGTTTTCCTTATGTCCATAAATAGATAATAGAGAAAGTGATTTGTTCAGAATTGAAGACAGATTTGTGAGTTCCAGGGTCACAAAGAAGAAATTTATGTAATCCTTCTGTTATTCTCAATTTAGATGTGGAATTTCCCAATGACTATCCATCAGGTTGTCTTCTGGGCTGTGTGGACCTAACTGACTGCTTGTCCCAGAAGCAATTTAAGAATCAGGTGAGTAAAGAGTATTTCTCTGGGACAGATGCTTTGTTTGCCACAGTAGCTGACCTGTAGATCCTTCAACTCAGAGTATCCTGTAGATAGTAAGGAGCTAAAAACTGAATTTAGACATGTTTGGAGAATCTTCTAAGGAGGGAATATTGGGGAGAGAAAAGACCATGGGAGAAATGGAAAAAATTCAGTGATGCTTTGGTTCCTAGTGTGTGGAGGACTGGTACATACACATTTCTGCCTAAAAAGCTATTGCCACAATCCAGCTAATAGTGTAGAGTCCTCATCCCTTAATAAAACTTGGGCTCTTGGCAAAGAAATCCTTCATTATTCCTTGAATTATTTCAGTTAGGTAGTGGGAATGGTAGAATTAGTTATTACTTGCTCTGGAACGTTTGGTCCAGACCAGGGAATTCATGAAAGACAAGTATGTTTGAACTCTGATTGCCTGGACCGTGCCAGCTTTGGGGGTGTGTGTGTGTATGTATGTACATATTGTATGTATGTATTTTTATTTATTTTGATTACTGAAGATTGAACTGATATAACTAGAGTACATTTTTGAACAGCAGAGGGAGCTGAAGGACTTGAGCTTAATTGGAAAATTCTTGAAATTTAGAGCCTTATGTTTAGTCTAGCAGGAATCTAAAGTGGGAAGCTCCATCCTTAAAGCCTAAAAAGTCTTACCTAACAGTATGGTTTTCCTGTTTTTTGAACAGTTACTTTACACAATAGCGGTTCCATCACTGTGCTTAAGAACATATACTTCAGCTTAATTTTCTCAGTAAATTCTTTGCTTTGCAGACTCTTCTGTGCCTTTCATTACTGCTATTAGTGTCTGCTTTTTTTTTTAATAGCTGTATTTATTTATTTATTTATTTATTTATTTATGGCTGCATTAGGTCTTCATTGCTGCACGCAGGCTTTCTCTAGTTGCGGTGAGCGGGGCCTACTCTTCATTGCGGTGCGCAGGCCTCTCGTTGCAGTGTCTTCTCTTGTTGCTTAGCACGGGCTCTAGACACGCGGGCTTCAGTAGTTGTGGCACACGGGCTGAGTAGTTGTGGCTCGCGGGCTCTAGAGCACAGGCTCAGTAGTTGTGGCGCACAGGCTTAGTTGCTCCGCTGCATGTGGGATCTTCCCGGGCCAGGGTTTGAACCCGTGTCCCCTGCATAGGCAGGTGGATTCTTTTTTTTTTTAGATGTTGGGGGTAGGAGTTAATTAATTAATTAATTAATTTTTGCTGTGTTGGGTCTTCGTTTCTGTGCGAGGGCTTTCTCTAGTTGTGGCAAGTGGGGGCCACTCTTCATCGCGGTGCGCGGGCCTCTCGCTATCGTGACCTCTCTTGTTGCGGAGCACAGGCTCCAGATGCGCAGGCTCAGTAGTTGTGGCTCACAGGCCCAGTTGCTCTGCGGCATGTGGGATCCTCCCAGACCAGGGCTCAAACCCATGTCCCCTGCATTCTCAACCACTGCGCCACCAGGGAAGCCCTGCAGGCAGATTCTTAACCACTGCGCCACCAGGGAAGTCCCAGTGTCTGCTTTAAAAAAACAAAACAAAACAAAATACTGTTCCCATCTATCTCACTCCCTCTGTTCGTTCCTCACAGGTTTTAGCCAGTAATTATTATCCCTCTAGTTTTCTGTCTGTATTTTTTTTTTTTATGCCGTGCCGTGCGGCACGCATGATCTTAGTTCCCCGACCAGGGATCTGCACTGGGAGCACAGTCTTAACCACTGGACCACCAGGGAAGTCCCTCTAGTTTTCTCTTTCATTCGCTTGTGGATTGCCTCCTCAGCCCTTTTCTGATTACTTTATGTATATGAGTACAGTGCTTGTGTTTTGGACTTTATGTATGTGAGTACAGTGCTTGCGTTTTGGTGTGAATTTTGTGTTTTTTTTTTTAAACATCTTTATTGGAGTATAATTGCTTTACAATGGTGTGTTAGTTTCTGCTATATAGCAAAGTGTGAATTTTGACTCCGACCCTTTTGTTCTGCTCTTAGTATCTGATCTAGACCTAGGTAAAAGTGTAAATACATGGAGGCCCTTTGTCTTCCACACCACTTGTGCCTGTTCTATCTATCTATGGACCTTTTGCTGATTTTTTTCAATGTCTTCTTTCCTCTCCTCCCTTTTTTTCATTCTAGAAATAATAATTGTAAAAATTCCTTACATTGGTGTAGGCTTTACAGTTTTAGAGACTCATGAAGAGCTTAGTATCACTTGATGTATTATATTTTCTTATGAGGATATTTGCATTCTAAAAGAGAACCCAGGAGCATCTGGCAGTGTGGGTGGTGTTTTGGCCAGGGGCCTTCCCTTACTTTCTCATTTGTTGATCAAGCAGACCACCACTTGATACAAGGTCAAATGAATTCAATTTCTAGGCAGTTAACCAATCTTCTTTCTGCCACAAATTTGTGTTGAGAAGGGTAGGGGGCTGTAATCCTAATCTATAGAGTACCACAAGGCTTATGGGAATTAGAAATATAATTAACAAAACAAATCTTTTTGGTTTCTCAAGGGTACCTCTCTTTCAGGTCAGCATGATACTCCTACCTGAGCTTATATTCTGTCTTTTATCCTGAGGATGCTGAGGGCAGCACATACAAGTGTAGGAATCCTTCCATATGTTCCCAGCTGGAGGTCCTGGCAACTCTTTATGAATTTCCGTGATGTGTATGACATTAGAATATCTTAAAATGCCAAAAGCCACGAGGTTTCATCAAACAGGAGCCCATATCCATTTTCCCTATGGTCAGCTTTTCTGTGGCTTTTCCCCATTGTTTCTTTTCTGTGTTTGAGAGTAGCACATGAATGTATTCAGAATTGATATTAGCCCTATTTGGGGATTATTTATTGAGTGAGGATCTTACCACTTTTAAAGGTTGTAGCTTTGGTATTTGGCTGTCTTTTGGAAAATGTCTCGAGCACCTTTGGTAATCTACCTGTCTCTGTTTGAGCTAGGGTTCTGTGATGTAAGAATTGTGATTGCTTAGTCTGTTTTACCAATGTTATTCTCGTTTTTTCAAGAACGAGTTGAGAGTTTAGGAGTAATACCCCTAGACTAGCATTTCCCAAACTATTCCATGGCATAGGTGTTCTCTGGAAAAACAGGGGGGTGAGGGGTTTCTGTTGACACGCACATTTGGAAAATTTATTTGGATTAAACAAATTTGTTTACTGCAGAATTTCTCAGAGCCCTGAATGTGCTGGTATGCATTTTGACTCTGATACAATTCTCTGATTTATCTGGTGAATGTAATATGCAGTGTTCTCATGCCTTTCTGACCACAACAGCCCCCACCAACATATTTGCATACTGGTATCTTGTGGTATATATATAGTTAGCAAGTGCTAGCCTAAGTATGTTTGGGTTTTTTTGTCCTCATAGGTCAGTTCACTGAGGGAGAATGATCTAGGAAACAGTTTCTTGACTTATGTCTTTCTGCATCTTCACACTCATTCCTCATCACCTAGCTGAATTGCATTTTCCTTTTTTTTTTTTTTTTTTTTTTTTTTGGCTGCACTTTTTTGGCTGCACTGTGGGGCCTCTAGGATCTTAGTTCCCTGACCAGGGATCGAACCCGTGCCTCCTGAAGTGGAAGTGCAGAGTCCTAACCTCTGGACTACCAGGGAAGTCCCATATTTTCTTTGAAAACCAGTGTGGATCTAGTAATTTTTATTTCAACTGAAACTAATCTCCTGTGTGACTTAAAACCATGTTTTAATTCTCCACCTTGTTCCTAACTTTTTCCTTCCCCAAAGAAACTCAGTAATTTACTTCCTGACCTTTCATTCTTGGCCTTTCTTTGATAAGTTAAAATATACTAAGCCCTCACTATTTTGGGCATAGTGTGATCATTTAGTTCTTTAAAAAAAAAAAAAAAACAGAAAAGGTTTTATTAGTGGTTGTTTAAAATCAAGTGCACCACTCTATAAGTGGCTTTAAAAATATGTGCTCAAAGTGCTTTCCCCTGAGCTAAGAACTCCTCTTCCTTTTGTCTTCTAAAAGTAGTATGGCTGGCATCGCTGATGTGTGCCAGAAAAAAATCCTGCTAGACCATCAGTCCTCCTGAGTAATGGCAGGGGATCTACCTAAACAAGATAGGAATGATACAGCAAAGGCTGTAGGCTCAACTCAGGAAAGAAAGGTAGATGAGAGCCATCTAGTTAAAACTTCTCCTGTACTCCCCTGGAAGAAGCCCATGCCTTGCCAGGGTTTTATCTGCCAGCAGCAGATGTAAGCTCTCAAAAACAGCAGGGAGGATGTTGACTGCAACAATGCATCAAGGCTGTGGTTTGTAACCTCAATAGTAAGGCAGTTAAAACCTTTTTTTTAACAAAGACATTTTGATTGCCAAATCCATAACCATTAGCAGCTGTGGTTTGAACAGTTCTCTAGACCTAACAAGTTGTCAAACAGAAAGTTGAGTTGGTGGCTTTTGTTTCTATGTGTCTGTATTGTGTTTGTGCTATTTATATCTCTGCCTTCAATAGAAAATCTGATTTGTCTGAAATCTCTGAAGTCATTGATTATTCTACTTCTTTTGTACTGAATCCATTCTTCTCCCGCCAGCTTACTGACCTTTTAGTCCATTTGATCTTATGGCTTTTGTAATAGCCAAGATCCTGTATTTAAGGAATTACCCTGAGGCAGTTCTACTGCAGGGTGCCTACAAATTGACATCAGCAAAAGAATTACTGTCTTCCAGTGGGGAAGAGAGTATTACTTGTTCCTTTTTATATGAGTATCCATGCGATACAGATCTTCAGGAAGATCGCATATATCACTTCATGTGTGGAAATCATCAGCTTCTATCACCAAAGGATTGTCTGTAAGTCTGAGAGATGAGAAATTAGAGAATGAAGGAAATAATAGTATTCAAACCAGGCATTGGCGTTGAAAAATGCAGAGTCCCCAAATTCTCTTTTAAATTATGTGAAAATATCCTCTCTGTTTTACTAAGAAAACCTGCCAATTCATAGACCTAAAATGTATGATTCCTAAGAGATTGTGAGGGCTGCATCTGAGACCCAACAAAGGGGGGAACTGTGTGTCTGCAACAGCTAGCCCAGCTCTAAGCAGTTCTTTAACATCACAGCTCACTTGACGGAGACAGGGAATGTATTTTCAGAATTCTCATGAAGACTAGAATATTTACTTGAGTTTCTAGGTCAGAACAGACTGTCTTTAGAGTTGTTTGCAACCTGGGTATCGAGTGCCCACTTGATGAGTTGAGGACAGCCATGCTCACTTTTTTTTTTTTGGTACGCGGGCCTCTCACTGTCGTGTCCTCTCCTGTTGCGGAGCACAGGCTCCGGACACGCAGGCTCAGCGGCCATGGCTCACGGGCCTAGCCGCTCCACGGCATGTGGGATCTTCCCGGACTGGGGCACAAACCTGTATCCCCTGCATTGGCAGGCGGACTCTCAACCACTGTGCCACCAGGGAAGCCCCATGCTCATTTTTAAATAATCCAGGAAGCATTATGCTTTCTGTTTCTTTTTTTCAATTAAAAAAATATATATATTTATTTATTTATTTGGCTGCGTTGGGTCTTTGTCGCTGCATGCGGGCTTTCTCTAGTTGCGGCGAGCAGGGGCTACTCTTCGTTGCGGTGCACAGGCTTCTCATTGTGGCTTCTCTTGTTGCAGAGCACAGGCTCTAGGCGCGTGGGCTTCAGTAGCTGTGGCACACAGGCTCAATAGTTGTGGCTTGTGGGCTCTAGAGCACAGGCTCAGTAGTTGTGGTGCATGGGCTTAGTTGCTCTGCAGCATGTGGGATCTTCCAGGAGCAGGGCTCGAACCCGTGTCCCCTGCATTGGCAGGCGGATTCTTTTTATTTATTTATTTATTTTTTGTGGTACGCGGGCCTCTCACTGTTGTGGCCTCTCCCGTTGCGGAGCACAGGCTCTGGACGCGCAGGCTCAGCGGCCATGGCTCACAGGCCCAGCCACTCCGCGGCATGTGGGATCCTCCCAGACCGGGTCACGAACCTGTGTCCTCTGCATCGGCAGGCGGACTCTCAACCACTGCACCACCAGGGAAGCCCCGTTCTTTTTTATATTCTTTTCCATTATGGTTTATCCCAGGATATTGAATATAGTTCCCTGTGCTATACAGTAGGACCTTGTTGTTTATCCATTCTATTGGGTTGTCCAAAAAGTTCATTCTGTTTTTTTGTACGATGTTAGGGAACAACCCGAACGAACTTTTGGGCCAACCCAATATATGTAATAGTTGGCGTCTACTAACCCCAAACTCCCAGTCCATCCCTCTCCCACCCAACCTCCCCCTTGGCAACCACAAGTCTGTTCTCTATGTCTGTGAGTCTGTTTCTGTTTTGTAGATAGGTTCACTTGTGCCATATTTTAGATTTCACATAAAAGTGATATCATATGGTATTTGTCTTTCTCCTTCTGACTTACTTCACTTAGTATGATAATCTCTAGTTGCATCCATGTTGCTGCAAATGGCATTATTTTGCTCTTTTTTATGGCTGAGTAGTATTCCATTGTATGTATGTACCACATCTTCTTTATCCACTCATCTGTCAATGGACATTTAGAATGTTTCCACATCTTGGCTATTGTAAATAGTGTTGCTATGAACGTAGGAGTGCATGTATCTTTTTGAATTATGGTTTTGTCCAGGTATGTGCCCAGGAGTGGGATTGCTGGATCATATGGTAATTCTGTTTTTAGTTTTCTGAGGCACCTCATACTGTTTTGAATAGTGGCTGCATCAACTTAAATTCCCACCAACAGTGTAGGAGGGTTCCTTTTTCTCCATATACTCTCCAGCATTTGTTATTTGTAGACTTTTTAATGATGGCCATTCTGACTGGTGTGAGGTGGTAGTTCATTGTAGGTGTGATTTGCATTTCTCTAACAATTAGCAATGTTGAACATCTTAGGAATGTGGCTTTTGAATTAGCCTTGAAGCGTATTAATGTTAAAAATCTATCATTTTTGATCAGTTATTATGTGCCAGACCTATTACATATGTTATTTTCTAATCCTCACAACAACTTGATACCAAGCAAGGTATCTTTACTCCTCTTTTAGAGATGAGAGAACTTAAGACTCAGAGTTAAGATAACTTGTGTACTGTCAGTCAGTAAATGGTAGAATTGGGGTTGCTCTTCCTACTTCCATGGTAGGAAAGCATATTCTAAGGGAGAGGGAGTAATGTGAGGTGGAAAAGTCATGGGCCTGTATGGAGAATAATAGCAAACCACTTTGTTGAATGGAAAGGTATGCTGTGGTCAGATGGTAGATAGCTTTGAGTGATAGGCTACAGAGGTAAGACTTTTTTCTCTAGTCCGTTGTGGGATCCGGGAGGGGTGTTTTGAAGGTCATCGGAGCGAGAAAATGAATCTGGCAGCAATGTGGAAGATGGATTGCGGTGCAAAGACTGAAGGTGGGAAGTCTAGTGAGGAGACACGTGTCATCCAGGTTGGATATATTTTTAAAATCTGTTCTAGGAAATGCCAGTGGAATGAGACAAGAGGGGTGGGGACAGATGCAAGGTTTTATGTAGGTAGATTCAGTCACTTAATGTGACACCTTCATTTTACCTATAAGTAAACCCAGGCTTAGAGAGAAAGCAGTCTGCTTGATCTAGAAGGAATCTGCTGTAGCGTTACAACCTTGCTATCTTTTTGCAATCTGTTGAACGGCTTCTTAGTTTGTTATCCAGTGTACTTTATGAACCAGGGGGCAAATTATCTCCTAATTTAAGACGTTATTACTCGGAATATTATATAATCACACATTCAGCAAGTATTTATTGACCATCTGTCATGTGCCAGGCACTGTGCTAAAGATTAAGGATCTGGAGTTTTAACAAGATATTCCATCCCCTCTTGAACTTTTTAAGTCTTCTAGAAGAGACTGAGACAAGAAAACCCAACCGTGATAATTATCATATGACCAAAGGAATGCATAAAGGAAGGGATCTCACTTCTAACTCAGCTTGGCTGGAGGCAGGGTGGGGAGAGTGAAGAAACCTTCAAAAAAAAAAAAAAAGGCAATCCCTGAAGAAAGCAGAATTTTTATCTTCCTCAATATACCTTCCTATGTCTCCATGCTTTTGACCCCATGAGAGTTCTATTCATTCTTTGAAAGAGCTCAGGTGTCCCTGTCTCCTGTAGAGTCTTCTCTGACCTCAACCCATTTCCTCCCTGACAGGATTAATTACTTCCTTCTCTGGGCTACTGTGTTCATATTTCTATTTACATTTTTAACCTTTTTTTTTTTTTTGGTAATTATATGTTCACATGTAGTTCCTTTAGGTCACCATCTATGTCAGCTCACCTTGTTGTCTCCAGTGTCCTAGCATATAGCTTGGCACATAGTAGGTATTCACTTAACGGTGGTGACAGTAAATTGAGGGGCAGGCACTGGTTGATATATGAAAAGCCTTAAATGCTGTGTGAAAGAATTTGACTTGTATTCTGAAGGCAACCACGTAAGTGATGTAATAAGATAATAAGATGTACATTTTAGAAAGATTTTTCTGGCAGCAGCAGGAAAGATGGACTGGATGAGGCAAGCCTGAAAACAAGTAGATGAGTTAGGAAATTATCATGATTGTCCAGGTGGAGGCATGATGGAGGCCAGCAACAATGCTCTGGCAGTTGAGTTGGAAAGAAAGGAACAGATGTTTGAAATGTTTAGGAGATAAAGTCTGTAGGACTTGGTGATTTGATTGGATGTGAAGGGAGAGAGAAAGAAGTCTAAGATAAACTTTGGTTTCTGGCTGTGGTGAGGGGGTAAATGGTAGTACCATTAGTCTAGATGGGGTATACATAAGAAGAGAATTTTCTTTTAAGGAAAATGACTTTTTAAAATAAAGGAGCTGTGTGGCAAAGGAAGCCTGTATTGTAGCAGTAAAGGAGAGGTGTTCTGTAGTATGTGATCGCCATACAAAAATCAGTTTTTCTATGATTTTTCAGTTGGACTTTTTAAAATATTTTAATCTGTTTTGTTCTAAAAGACATGTTACTTGATAAAGAGGTATTGTTGCTGTTAATAACACTATATTACTTGTTAATGATCTTACCTTGATATGTTAACTCATGTCAAAGCATTCGCTGAGCTCTCCCTCAGTAGTTGTTCTCAGTTGAGTCAGACGAGCCATTGGGAGATAAAAATCTAAAATTGGCAGAGCCCTTAACACAAGAGGAGTCTTAGCATTCTGAGATATTAGGGTAGATTTGAATGGTTAAGGACCTTACAATGTAGTATCTTTAATTAAGAGCAATTTTCTTTTGGTTCTCACTAGTTTAAGTTGGAGTGAAAGCCTGCTATATGCAAATTAAGACCAAAAAAAATTGTCATGAAAAAACAACAACAAAAAAAACACAAAAATAATTGTCATGAATGGGTGATTCCCATTTAGGTCTTGAAGAATCAGTGCAGAAAATCTATGAGGTTAATTTTAGAGAAAATATAAGTTCTTGGGTTCTTTTGTGTGTGGAGGTTTCAGTATAGATAGGATTCCCAAGGGCACAGAAAGTCACACTGGGACCAAGATACCAATGCTGTGTGGCTTCAACCAGATCATCTTCCACAAGTGTCTGGAAGACCCAAAAGCTGCATCTTGCTTATCCCTTATTCCTCTTACCTGGAGCAAATATGGATGGTCTCTGTAGCATTGAGCTGGAACCCTCTGTATTTGCTACTAGGCACATGATTTGCACTGGGTACTGGTACATGAGTTCAGCTATCTCACTTAGGGCCAGTTGGCATGATCTTTATCCAACTCCAGTCAAATATGCAGTAGTCATCTCATCAAAGTATCATGATCAATATGTTAACTCTGATGTGAAAAAACTCTTATCCTCCAGTATAGTGGGGCCAAGGTATTAGTTATCCTGTGAACACCTTGAATTGCTTTGAAGGAAAATGAGAACTATTTTTTTTTTAATGAGAACTATTTATCAGAGAACGCAGTTGTTTTCAGGATATGCTTCTTTGGATCTGTTGTGCTTGTGGCCTTTTTATCAGACTCATTTCCTTCTCTCTTTCTGAGTATTATCACCTCAATCTTCTTGGAGTTGGTTTTCAGCTAACTAGATTTCAGAGCCTGATTTCATGTCCTGTCTAGTTCCTCAAAGTTCAGACCAAGAAAACCTACAGCAAATATATGTTCTTTGTCAATGAGTTTCTTCTTAAATGTTTGCTTTAGCTGTTAGTCCTCTGGAGACAGGTGTAAGATTTACATATAGGTCATCTGGGGATTTTTTGGGAAGAGTGACATCATTTGGGACTTTCTGATCATTTCAGTATGAGGATTAAATGGAGGCTTGTGGAGTTGGTGAAAATGCCCACTTGGCTCTGAGTCAGTATTGGTTGCCAAAAACCACTAAACTTTTTTTTTTCTCTTATGAAAATGGCAAGAGAAATGTTTTCTAGATGACTGGTGAACAATTTCCCTCTGGATTGGAGAAGAAAATGGCTGTTTAGTAGTTAATTATCTGTTGTGTTAGACAGCTATGAAACTTATGAGGCATGAAAGAAGAGTAGGCCCACCTCCTGCAATCATCAGGCTGGAAACCATGTGATAGGAGTCATGTTATGGAAGACAAGAAGAGCAGCGTCCTGAGGAGTCTGTTACTGAATTTAAATGGTTGCTTGGGCTTATAACCCACATTCCCTATCCTATCTATTGTGCCATCTCAGTGACCCTTAGTCTAGCATCCTCTCTAAATTGGATATGACATTGAGAGTTTATTCACGTTCTTCACAAATATGAACCTCCTTTTTCTTAATTTACTCTTTCTTTGAGTCAGCTGCATTTTAGTCTTTTGAATTTCAAACCAAAAATCCCTTTCTTGTAAGTCTTGTTGGTGTTTAATGTGGTCTGTCATGTCTAAGACCCAGTTGCAGAGATCATACTTTTTTGCAGGTACTGAGGCTCTGCCAAGCTGACTTTGCTTTAATGCATTTTACTGTGAAAAAGAATCCCTTCTCCCAACACATAGGCCTTACTTTTCTTTTTTTTTTCTTACTTTTCTTTTCTTTTTTTTTTTTTTTTTTTTGGTATCCGGGGCTCTCACTGCTGTGGCCTCTCCCATTGCGGAGCACAGGCTCCGGACACGCAGGCCCAGCAGCCATGGCTCACGGACCCAGCCGCTCCGCGGCATGTGGGATCCTCCCGGACCGGGGCACGAACCCGCGTCCCCTGCATCGGCAGGCGAACTCCCAACCACTGCGCCACCAGGGAAGCCCTTACTTTTCTTTATTCCTGTAGGCCTCTTTGCACTTCAGCTCTGTTTCTTGTAAGCCCCCTGAAATTTAGTGATAGACCTTGGGAAAAGGAATATTCACATGAAACTTGGATTTAGATTCAGCTGGGAAAGTTGATTTTAGTTTTTATCTTTATTGTAAGGCATGAATGGGTCCAAGGAACCTCTTGTTCTATAATTTCATTTATCCATCATTTTCCCCATTATTTGACATTTTCTTACTCTGTTAATATACATCAGGGTAGTTTTCATTAAACATAGGGCCTTACTGGCCATTTGCCAAGACACAAAAGTTCTGATTTAGCTTGAGGGATAACAGGTTACAGAGTAGCACCTGCTTTTATCTAGAGTTTAGTCCTAAGTGTGTCCAGTTCCCAGCATGTGCATATTTAGAATGGTTAAGATAACTTAAAAGCACAAGTTGGTAAATTTTTTTGTTCTTTCATCCAACAAATATTTATTGATTGCCTACTATGTGCCAGGCATGATTCTAGGTGCTGAGGAGTAAACAAAACGGACAAAAGATCCTTGCCTTTGTGGAGCTTTTATCCTAGTAAGGAAAGTCCAAATTTAAAAATTTAAGTAAGTGAATTACATAGTATCAGATGATGGTAAGTGCTGTAGAAAAAAAAATAAGGTAGGAGATGGGGGTTAAGAGTGCCAGAAGACCCACTAAGAAGTTGACATATAAACACCACTACGAAGTTGACATATAAACAAAGTCCTGAAGAAAGAGAGAGGAAACCATGTAGATACCTAGCAGGGAAAGCATCCCAGGAAGAGAGGTAAGCAAGTACAAACATCCAGAGGCAGGAACAAGGAAGCCTGTGTGGCTGGAGTGGAAAGTGGGGAGAGTAGTAGGAGAAGGCATCAGAGAGGAAATGGGGGCCAGATTGTCTAGGGACCTGTAGGTCATAGTGAGGACTTAGTCTTTTATTCTGACTGATGAAAAGCCATTGGAGAGTTTTAAACAGGGGAGTGACATGATCTGATATATTTTTTAAAAATAGCTCAGCCTGCTGTGTTGAGAATAGGCAAGAGGGAGGTTAAAGGGCAGAAACAGAGAAACCAGTTAGGAAGTTATTGTGGTAATCCAGGGAGACATTGTGATGGCCTGAACCGGGGAAGTAGCAAAGGAGGTCTTAAGAAGTGGTGAGTTATTGGGTATCTTTCGAAGGTAGAGTTAACAGGATTTCCCAGCGGGTTGGTTGTGGGGTTTTTGGCCTGAACAGCTAGAAAGATGGAATAGCTATTTATTTTAAAGGGGTATGAATAAGGGAGGGGCAGGTTTGGAAAGGAAATCCAGGACCTTGATTTTTCATTTTATTTTATTTTTATTGTGGTAAATATACATAACATAAACTTACCGTTTAAACTATTTTTAACTGCACAATTCAGGGGTATTAAGTACATTCACGGTGTTGTGCAACTATTAAGTACATTCACAGTGTTGTGCAACCGTCCATCTCCAGAAGTTTTCATCATCTCAAACAGAAACTTTGTACCCAGTGAATACTAACTCCTCTTTCCTCCTTCCCCCAGCCCCTAGTAACCTCTATTATACTTTCTTTCTGTATGAATTTATCTTTTTTTGCTTGTGGGATCTTAGTTCCCCAACCAGGGATTGAACACCAGCCCTGGCAGTGAAAGCACCAAGTCCTAACCACTGGACCACCAGGGAATTCCCGAATTTGTCTGTTCTAAGCATCTCACATAAGTAGACTCATATAATATTTGTCCTTTTGTGTATGGTTTATTTCACTTAGCATAATTTTTCTAGGTTCATTCATGTTGTAGCATGTATCAGAATTTCATTCCTTTTTAAGGCTTAATAATATTCCATTGTATGTATATGCCATATTTTGTTTATCCATTTATCTATTGTTAGACATTTGGATTGTGGAAACCATTGGCTACTGTGAATAATGCTGCAGTGAATATTGGTGTACAAATATCTGAATCCCTATTTTCAGTTCTTTTGAGTATATACCTAGAAGTAGAATTGCTGGATCTACGGTCATTCTATGGTTAACTTTTAAAAGAACCACCGAACTGTTTTTCACAGCAACTGCACCGTTTTACGTTCACACCAGCAATGCATGAGGGTTCTAGTTTCTTCACATCCTTACCCATGCTTGTTATTTTTCCTGTTTTTTATTTTCGTTTTGTTTTATAATAAGTCATCCTAGTGAGAGTAAAGTGGTATCTCATTGTGGTATTGATTTATATTTACAGGACCTTACTGTTTTCCTGTTTTATTGTGATATACTTGCATATAACATTTTATTAGTTTAAGGTTGTACAACGTGAAGATTTGATATGTGATCTATATATTGCAAAATGATTACCACAGTAAGTTTAGTTAACATCCATCACCTCTCCTAGTTATAAATTCAGGACCTTATTTTTTAACTTTGAGACTGAAGGAAATAGCCAAGGTTGTGAATGTAGAGAGAGATGAGGTCTGAGGTTTGACTCTTGAAGTACTCCAGCATTTAAACGATGGGGAAATGAGGAGCAGTCAGTGAAGAAGCAACACCAGAAGAAGAATTGTATCCTGGAAGCAAAGTGAGGAATGTGTTCAAGAAGGAGGGAGAGAAGAATTCTGTCAAGTTCTACATAAATCAATTAAGATGAGAACTGAGAATTGATTGTTTGATTTGGCAGCATGGAAGTGAACGATAACCTTTACAAGAACAGTTTTGGTGGAGTGATGGGAGTGAAAGCCTCTCTATCGTGAATTCAAGAACAAATAGAAGGAGACAAATTTGAGGCAGAGTGTATAGATAATCTTTTAATGAATTTTGTTTTGAAAGGAATCTGAGAAATGGAGCAGCAGCTGGAGGAGAATGTGGGATCTGGGGAGTTTTTGTTTTATGGCAGATATTATAGAAAGTATGTTTGTTAATGGGATTAATCCAGTAGAGAGAGAACATTTATTGATGTGGAAGAAAGAGGAGTGAAATGGCTTGTAGTTTTGGAAAAGCAGAGCTGTGAAGTCCTGGCAGGTTTGTCCTCTGCCTTGACACTCTCTAAGACACAGAGAAGAGAGAGCAGGAAAATTGAAGAGATGTGAATGGTGACTGTTGTTGCTCTGGCCTCTGTAGAATTAGGTTTAAAGAAATTGATGGCAGCCTCTGGTTTTATTTGTCTCAAAGCACCTCAACAGTAACAGCTGACCCTGCTTTTCTTTGCATTCTAAAGATCCAAAGGATAAGGAAAGAAGAAAGTTTCTCCTTCCATCTTTAGTCTTTATTTTCTACCATGAGCATTTTGAATGTTCATGTGAATATAATTGTGAGTGCCTGTGAATATAAATGTGGCTGATACTTGATATTAAGCTATGTTTTGTCAAAGTACATGCCACACCTGTCCCACACAGAAACCCATGGTATGTGGGCAGGACTAAAAGCCACTGTAAATCCCTTCTGTTTCTTCACAGCATTGGGACAGAGTAGTCAGTAAAGAAGTTACCTGTTTATGCTTCCACTAGTTACAGAGACATTTGAGTTTTCTTATTTATTTTACTGAAGCCTCCATTTTTACTTTAAAGCCTTTTATATCTTAGAGGACACATCTTAGCAGGTGAATAAGAGTGGAAAGTAATTTCATACTTTTTAATTACTAGGAGAAAGGCTCCTCTGGTGATGAAGTCTGACCCACAGCCATAGTCAGCTTTTGAGTCGTATTTATCCAACATGCTAAACACAAGACATCCCAAGATAGGAAATAATGAAGTACCTGGTCAGTTGGGCATTGCTAGAGAGCACTTACTGCCAACCCCAGTTGTTCCTTAAGTTGTGATTGTGTGGCCAGATAGTCTTACTCTACGTTCTGTGTCTCTCTTTGCAGAAGGAGTAAAAGTCCTAAGTATTCACACAGATTTGTTTTGTGATATGAGATCCAAAGGAGGCTTCTAAATTATTTTCAGAATTGCTCTACCATTACCTTTTCACCCTAAGTGAGTCTAGAATGCATCCAGCAAAACAACTTTGGCATGTTCATACCTTTCAGAATGAATCATCTTCCTTCCCTTTAGTGAGAGAAGGGCTCTGTTGATTGTTTCTGGCAGAATTTCCACAAATGTTCTATTTTTCTTACATCTTCCACTGTTTCACTTGAGCTGAACCTGGGGGTGTCTGATGTTCCTGAAGGAGACCTCTGAATCTCCCAACTCACAGTCACTTATATTGAAAGACTAGTCAGTTTTGATTCTCTGGGAAGATGTCAGGCATCTTTTTTTTTTTTTTTTTTGCGGTTCGTGGGCCTCTCAGTGTTGTGGCCTCTCCCATTGCGGAGCACAGGCTCCGGACGCACAGGCTCAGCGGCCATGGCCCACGGGCCCAGCCACTCTGCGGCACGTGGGATCCTCCCGGACCGGGGCACGAACCCGTGTCCCCCGCATCGGCAGGCAGACCCTCAACCACTGCGCCACCAGGGAAGCCTGAGGCATCTTTTTTAAAGAAGTTGTTTCCATTATAGGAAGTCACAGATGGTGGGCAAAAGACTGTATAAGAATACTGTGCTAAAGCCTGGGGAAAGTTGAAGGTTTGTTCTTGCTTACTGAGCATAATCTTCTTTACCTGACTGTGTAATGGAGAGTACTATTATCAGAATGTTGAGGTGCATTCTGGGACATCCTTTGATCTCTTTGAAATTCAAAATTTGTTCCAACTAGCGTGAACTTTTTATTTTTATATTTCACAGTATCCAGACATGAGTCAAGAATCTGATTCTCCATTTGTTTTCATCTGCACAAATCCCCAGGAAATGATGGTGAAGTTTCCTATTAAAGGAAGTCCAAAAATCTGTAAGTCACAAGCTTTGATGGTCTAATTTTTTTCTTTTTATCTTGAATCTCACTTGTTTAACTTAAAATTTTTTTTCTCTTTTTAACCCTGTTCTATGTCATCTCAAATATTTGGAGGATTAGTAAAATTCTACTTATCATATACCTGAAACTAACACAACACTGTTAATCAACTATACTTCAATAAAAAAAATTCCATTTATCAATAACTTTAATGTTAAGTTAACTACAGTATAGCCTTTCCAAAATATACCCCGATCCACAATTATTGGTATATGAGTGAATCACTCTAAACTTCCATTTAGGACCCCATTACCTTTAAAATCCTATTTGTCAGCCAAGAGTACAGTTTGCCCCACTGTACTGTTCTTATTAAAGGAAGTATTAAGCCAGTGCCAGTGGCAACATTGTCATTTATCCATTGTTCCTCAGTATTCAATCTGAGAATAAGACTTAACTTTTTAAGTGTCTATTTTTGAATGTTTATTTTGGAGGTACCACTTCCCACTGTTCCCTTGATTACTGCTTCCTAGAGCTCTGCTCTAGCCCTCTTGCTTTTCATCCTCTTTTTGAAATCTCCTGATGGTTTTCTTTTCTGTAATGTTTGCTTTTATGTGTTTGTGATTATAGTACCCTCTGCATATTCACTTCTTAGGAGTGCTTGTGACTTGATTCTTTCAACTTACAACTCTTCTTCAACTCCCAACTTCTCTTCCTCTGTCTAGTCCTACAGCAGCCTCTTTTATTTCCAAGGAATCTCTAGAAACATATAGTGGTGTCCTCTTTGCCTAACTTCCCTTTTTAAAAAAAATAAATTTATTTATTTTTGGCTGTGCTGGGTCTTCATTGCTGTGCGCGGGCTTTCTCTAGCTGTAGCCAGCGGTGGCTACTTTTTGTTGCGGTGCACAGGCTTCTCATTGCGGTGGCTTCTCCTATTGTAGAGCATGGGCTCTAGGCGCGTGGGCTTCCGTAGTCGTGGCTCATGGGCTCTAGAGCGCAGGCTCAGAAGCTGTGGCGCATGTGCTTAGTTGCTCCGCGGCACATGAGATCTTCCTGGACCAGGGACTGAACCTGTGTCCCCTGCATTGGCAGGAAGATTCTTAACCACTGCGCCACTAGGGCAGTCCCTAACTTCCTTTTGAAAACAACATCAGCGGAGGAGCTTCAAGATGGCGGAAGAGTAAAACGTGGAGATCACCTCCCCACAAATACATCAGAAATACACCTACATGTGGAACAACTCCTACAGAACACCCACTGAATGCTGGCAGAAGACCTCAGACCTCCCAAAAGGCCAGAAACTCCCCACGTACCTGGGTAGGGCAAAAGAAAAAAGAAAAAACAGAGACAAAAGAATAGGGATGAGACCTGCACCAGTGGGAGGGAGCTGTGAAGGAGGAAAGGTCTCCACACACTAGGAAGCCCCTTCGCGGGCAGAGACTGTGGGTGGCGGAGGCGGGTAGCTTTGGAGCCACGGAGAAGAGCGCAGCAACAGGGGTGCAGCGGGCAAAGCAGAGAGATTCCCAAACAGAGGATCGGTGCCGACCAGCACTCACCAGCCCGAGAGGCTTGTCTGCTCACCCGCCGGGACGGGCGGGGGCTGGGAGCTGAGGCTCCGGCTTTGGAGGTCAGATCCCAGGGCGAGGACTGGGGTTGGCTGCATGAACACAGCTTGAAGGGGCCTAGTGCACCGCGGCTAGCCAGGAGGGACTCCGGGAAAAAGTCTGGAGCTTCTGAAGAGACGAGAGACTTTTTCTTGCCTCTTTGTTTCCTGTTGCGCGATGAGAGGGGATTAAGAGCGCTGCTTAAAGGAGCTCCAGAGACGGGTGCGAGACCCCGGAGACGAGCATGAGACACTAAGGCTGCTGCTGCAGCCACCAAGAAGCCTGTGTGCAAGCACAGGTCACTATCCACACCTCCCCTCCCAGGAGCCTGTGCAGCCCGCCAATGCCAGGGTCCAGTGATCCAGCGACAACTTCCCCAGAAGAATGGCACACCTCACGCTGGTGCAACGCCCCCGCCGGCCTCTGCCGCTGCGGGCTCAACGGGCATTCCATACCCCTCCCTCCCCCCGGGCCTGAGTGAGCCAGAGCCCCCGAATCAGCTGCTCCTTTAACCCCGTCCTGTCTGAGTGAAGAACAGATGCCCTCAGGCGACCTACACTCAGAGGCAGGTCCACATCCAAAGCTGAACCCCAGGAGCTGTGCGAACAAAGAAGAGAAAGGGAAATTTCTCCCAGCAGCTTCAGGAGCAGTAGATTAAATCTCCACAATCAACTTGAGGTACCCTGCATCTGTGGAATGCCTGGATAGACAACAAATCACCCCAAATTGAGGAGGTCGACTTTGGGAGCATGATATATATATTTTTTCCCTTTTTCTCTTTTTGTGAGTGTGTATGTGTATGCTTCTGTGTGTGTTTTTGTCTGTATAGTGTTGCTTTTACCATTTGTCCTAGGGTTCTGTCTGTCTGTTTTTTGGGTTTTTTTAGTATAGTTTTTAGCACTTGTTATCATTGGTGGATTTGTTTTTTGGTTTGGTTGCTCTCTTCTTTCTTTCTTCCTTTTTTTCTCCCTTTTATTCTGAGCCGTGTGGATGACAGGCTCTTGGTGATCCAGCCAGGCATCAGGGCTGTGCCTCTGAGGTGGGAGAGCCAAGTTCAGGACACTGGTCCACAAGAGACCTCCCAGCTCCACGTAATATCAAATGGCGAAAATCTCCCAGAGATTTCCATCTCAACGCCAAGACCCAGCTCCACTCAACGACCAGCAAGCTACAGTGCTGGACACCCTATTCCAAACAACTAGCAAGACAGGAACACAGCCCCACCCATTAGCAGAGAGGCTGCCTAAAATCATAATAAGGCCACAGACACCCCAAAACACACCACCAGGCGTGGACCTGCCCACCAGAAAGACAAGATCCAGCCTCATCCACCAGAACACAGGCACTAGTCCCTTCCCCCAGGAAGCCTACACAACCCACTGAACCAGCCTTAGCCACTGGGGACAGACACCAAAAACAACGGGACCTACGAACCTGCAGCCTGTGAAAAGGAGACCCCAAACACAGAAAGTTAAGCAAAATGAGAAGACAGAGAAACACACAGCAGATGAATGAGCAAGGCAAAAACCCACCAGACCTAACAAATGAAGAGGAAATAGGCAGTCTACCTGAAAAAGAATTCAGAATAATGATAGTAAAGATGATCCAAAATCTTGGAAACAGAATGGAGAAAATACAAGAAACGTTTAACAAGGACCTAGAAGAACTAAGAGCAAACAAACAGTGATGAACAACACAATAAATGAAATTTAAAATTCTCCCAAAGGAATCAATAGCAGAATAACTGAGGCAGAAGAATGGATAAGTGACCTGGAAGATAAAATAATGGAAATAACTACTGCGGAGCAGAATAAAGAAAAAAGAATGAAAAGAATTGAGGACAGTCTCAGAGACCTCTGTGACAACATTAAACACACCAACATTCAAAGTGTAGGGGTCCCAGAAGAAGAAGAGGAAAAGAAAAGGACTAAGAAAATATTTGAAGAGATTATAGTTGAAAAGTTCCCTAATATGGGAAAGGAAATAGTTAATCAAGTCCAGGAAGCACAGAGTCCCATACAGGATAAATCCAAGGAGAAACAGGCCAAGACACATATTAATCAAACTCAAAAATTAAATACAAAGACAAAATATTAAAATCAGCAAGGGAAAAATAACATACAAGGGCATCCCCATAAGGTTAACAGCTGATCTTTCAGCAGAAACTCTGCAAGTCAGAAGGGAGTGGCAGGACATACTGAAAGTGATGAAGGAGAAAAGCCTACAACCAAGCTTATTCTGCCCAGCAAGGATCTCATTCAGATTTGACGGAGAAATTAAAACCTTTACAGACAAGCAAAAACTAAGAGAATTCAGCACCACCAAACCAGCTTTACAACAAATGCTAAAAGAACTTCTCTTGTCAGGAAACACAAGAGAAGGAAAAGACCTACAATAACAAACCCAAAACAATTAAGAAAATGGGAATAGGAACATACATATCAATGATTACCTTAAATGTAAATGGATTAAATGCTCCAACCAAAAGACATAGACTGGCTGAATGGATCCAAAAACAAGACCCATATATATGCTGTCTACAAGAGACCCACTTCAGACCTAGGGACACATACAGACTGAAAGTGAGGGGATGGAAAAAGATATTCCATGCAAATGGAAATCAAAAGAAAGCTGGAGTAGCAATTCTCATATCAGACAAAATAGACTTTAAAACAAAGACTGTTATAAGAGACAAAGAAGGACACTACATAATGATCAAGGGGTCAATCCAAGAAGAAGATACAACAATTGTAAATATTTATGTGCCCAACATAGGAGCACCTCAATACATAAGGCAAATACTAAGACCCAAGGAAGGGGAAATTGACAGTAACACAATCATAGTAGGGGACTTTAACACCCCACTTTCACAAGTGGACAGATCTTCCAAAATGAAAATAAATAAGGAAACACAAGCTTTAAATGATACATTAAACGAGATGGACTTAATTGATATTTATAGGACATTCCATCCAAAAACAACATAATACACATTCTTCTCAAGTGTTCATGGAACATTCTCCAGGATATATCATATCTTGGGTCACAAATCAAGCCTTGGTAAATTTAAGAAAATTGAAATCGTATCAGATATCTTTTTGACCACAACGTTATGAGACTAGATATCAATTACAGGAAAAAAGCTGTAAAAAATACAAACACATGGAGGCTAAACAATACACTATTTAGTAACCAAGAGATCACTGAAGTAATCAAAGAGGAAATCAAAAAATACCTAGAAACAAATGACAATGAAAACACAATGACCCAAAACCTATGGGATGCAGCAAAAGCAGTTCTAAGAGGGAAGTTTATAGCAATACAATGCTACCTTAAGAAACAAGAAATATCTCAAGTAAACAACCTCACCTTACACCTAAAGCAATTCGAGAAAGAAGAACAAAAAACCCCAAAGTTAGCAGAAGGAAAGAAATCATAAAGATCAGATCAGAAATAAATGAAAAAGAAATGAAGGAAATGATAGCAAAGATCAATAAAACTAAAAGCTGGTTCTTTGAGAAGATAAACAAAATTGGTAAACCATTAGCCAGACTCATCAAGAAAAAAAGGGAGAAGACTCAAATCAATAGAATTAGAAATGAAAAAGGAGAAGTAACAACAGACACTTACAGAAATACAAAGGATTATGAGACATTACTACAAGCAACGCTATGCCAATAAAATGGACAACCTGGAAGAAATGGACAAATTCTTAGATATGCACAACCTTCCGAGACTGAACTAGGAAGAAATAGAAAATATGAACAGGCCGATCACAAGCACTGAAATTGAAACTGTGATTAAAAATCTTCCAACAAACAAAAGCCCAGGACCAGATGGCTTCACAGGCGAATTCTATCAAACATTCAGAGAAGAGCTAACATCTATCCTTCTCAAACTCTTCCAAAATATAGCAGAGGGAGGAACACTCCCCAACTCACTCTGCGAGGCCACCATCACCCTGATACCAAAACCAGACAAAGATGTCACAAAGAAAGAAAACTATAGGCCAATATCACTGATGAACATAGATGCAAAAATCCTCAACAAAATACTAGCAAACAGAATCCAACAGCACATTAAAAGGATCATACACCATGATCAAGTGGGGTTTATCCTGGGAATGCAAGGATTCTTCAGTATATGCAAATCAATCAATGTGATACACCATATTAACAAATTGGAGGAGAAAAACCATATGATCATCTCAATAGATGCAGAGAAAGCTTTTGACAAAATTCAACACCTATTTATGATAAAAACTCTCCAGAAAGTAGGCATAGAGGGAACTTTGCTCAACATAATAAATGCCATATATGATAAACACACAGCCAGCATCGTCCTCAATGGTGAAAAACTGAAACCATTTCCACTAAGATCAGAAACAAGACAAGGTTGCCCACTCTCACCACTCTTATTCAACATAGTTTTGGAAGTTTTAGCCACAGCAATCAGAGAAGAAAAGGAAATAAAAGGAATCCAAATCGGAAAAGAAGAAGTAAAGCTGTCACTGTTTGCAGATGACATGATACTATACATAGAGAATCCTAAAGATGCTACCAGAAAACTACTAGAGCTAATCAATGAATTTGGTAAAGTAGCAGGATACAAAATTAATGCACAGAAATCTCTGGCATTCCTATATACTAATGATGAAAAATCTGAAAGTGAAATCAAGAAAACACTCCCATTTACCATTGCAACAAAAAGAATAAAATATCTAGGAATAAACCTACCTAAGGAGACAAAAGACCTGTATGCAGAAAATTATAAGACACTGATGAAAGAAATTAAAGATGATACAAACAGATGGAGAGATATACCATGTTCTTGGATTGGAAGAATCAACATTGTGAAAATGACTCTACTTCCCAAAGCAATCTATAGATTCAATGCAATCCCTATCAAACTACCACTGGCATTTTTCACAGAACTAGAACAAAAAATTTCACAATTTGTATGGAAACACAAAAGACCCCGAATAGCCAAAGCAATCTTGAGAACAAAAAATGGAGCTGGAGGAATCAGGCTGCCTGACTTCAGACTATACTACAAAGCTACAGTAATCAAGACAGTATGGTACTGGCACAAAAACAGAAATATAGATCAATGGAACAGGATAGAAAGCCCAGAGATAAACCAACGCACATATGGTCACCTTATCTTTGATAAAGGAGGCAAGAATATACAGTGGAGAAAAGACAGCCTCTTCAGTAAGTGGTGCTGGGAAAATTGGACAGCTACCTGTAAAAGAATGAAATTAGAACACTCCCTAACACCATACACAAAAATAAACTCAGAATGGATTAAAGACCTAAATGTAAGGCAGACACTATCAGACTCTTAGAGGAAAACATAGGCAGAACACTCTGTGACATCAATCACAGCAAGATCTTTTTTGACCCACCTCCTAGAGAAATGGAAATAAAAATGAAACTAAACAAATGGGACCTAATGAAACTTCAAACCTTTTACACAGCAAAGGAAACCATAAACAAGATGAAAAGCAACCCTCAGAATGGGAGAAAATATTTGCAAATGAAGCAGCTGACAAAGGATTAATTTCCAAAATTTACAAGCAGCTCATGCAGCTCAATATCAAAAAACCAAACAACGCAAACCAAAAATGGGTGGAAGACCTACACAGACATTTCTCCAAAGAGGATATACAGATTGCCAGCAAACTCATGAAAGAATGCTCAACATCATTAATCATTAGAGAAATGCAAATCAAAACTAAAATGAGGGACTTCCCTGGTGGCACAGTGGTTGAGAGTCCACCTGACGACACAGGGGACGCAGGTTCGTGCCCCGGTCCGGGAGGATCCTGCATGCCGCGGAGCGGCTGGGCCCATGGGCCATGGCCGCTGGGCCTGCACCTCCAGAGTCTGTGCTCCACAGTGGGAGAGGCCACGACAGTGAGAGGCCCGTGTACCGCAAAAATAAAACAAAACAAAACAAAAAAAACATGAGATATCATCTTATACCGGTCAGAATGGCCATCATCAAAAAATCTAGAAACAATAAATGCTGGAGAGGTGTGGAGGAAAGGGAACCCTCTTGCACTGTTGGTGGGAATGTAAATTGATACAGCCACTATGGAGAACAGTATGGAGGTTCCTTAAAAAACTAAAAATAGAACTGCCATATGACCCAGCAATCCCACTACGGGGCATATACCCTGAGAAAACCATAATTCAAAAAGAGTCATGTACCAAAATGTTCATTGCAGCTCTATTTACAATAGCCAGGACATGGAAGCAACCTAAGTGTACATCAACAGATGAATGGATAAAGAAGATGTGGCACATATATACAATGGAATATTACTCAGCCATAAAATGAAATGAAATTGAGTTATTTGTAGTTAGGTGAATGGACCTAGAGTCTGTCATACAGAGTGAAGTAAGTCAGAAAGAGAAAAACAAATACCGTATGCTAACACATATATATGGAATCTAAGGAAAAAAAAGGTCATGAAGAACCTAGGGGTAAGATGGGAATAAAGACACAGACCTACTAGAGCATGGACTTGAGGATATGGGGAGTGGGAAGGGTAAGCTGTGACAAAGCGAGAGAGTGGCATGGACATATATACACTACGAATCGTAAAACAGATAGTTAGTGGAAGTAGCCACATAGCACAGGGAGATCAGCTATGTGGATTCTGACCACCTAGAGGGGTGGCATAGGGAGGGTGGGAGGGAGACGCAAAAGGGAGGAGATATGGGGACGTATGTATATGTATAACTGATTCAGTTTGTTATAAAGCAGAAACTAACACACCATTGTAAAGCAATTATACTCCAATAAAGATGTTTAAAAAAAAAAAACAACATCAGCAACTCTCTCATTTGCTCATGTCAGTTACTATTTCATGACTCTGTGCCATTGCTTTCCCATTGTGTGAACTGGATGCTTCTGAGGCGTGCATTGTTGTCGGCTGTGCTCAATACCATGTCACCTTGTTCGTCGTGGACCAACTGTTTTATATAAATCTGTTCTGTAAAGAAGTACTTCTCAGACTGTAATGTAAATAAAAGTCACCTAGAGAGCTGTTAAAACACAGGTTCCTGTGCCCTTCTCCCAAGTGATACTAATGCTGTTGATTAGCTGACTGCACTGTGGATAATACTGCTTTTGATCGCAAAATGAAATGCTTGGGAGTATGAATTTAGATTCATGTATATTCACTGCAAAATTCAGGCAACCCTCATGATTTGTGAAACATATTCCTGAGATTCCTGCAAGTCAGAAAATCTGAACATAAATTGCCCTTCACTTACACAATTTACTTCATACTTTACCCCACCTGTTAGCCAAGTGGCCCTGGAAATTCTTTTTCCTTCTTCACTATTTAGGATTTAAATCTCCCTTTTTCTCTCCGTTTTAGGTTGAGAAATTTTACTCCTTCCTACTCTAGTCCATTCTTACCTTACTGTGGGCACTGATGGCAACACTGGTGGTAGGAGGAAAACATGGTCAGTCTTCTCTCCCAGACCCACTGCTACTTGATCTTTTGTCCCAGTTAACCTTTTCATAGCTTCCTTTCTATCTTGGTTTTCATCTGCTGCTGTGAGAAAATGTTTTGTGTAAACAGAGTTTATATATTTCTCTGAAACGTTTTACTTCAGTACTTTCTCCTCCCAGAGACCCACCTGCAGCACACATATGACCTTCATTTTTCTCCACAAGGTTTAATAGGAGGCGGGGAGGGTGATGGTCTTAAGAGAAAGCTTTTCCCCCTTCCTTCTGTTGGTTAAAAGCTTTAAAAAGCCAAAATGGGCTGTGTGCTTGTTTTAGGGACAGCAGGGCTGGAGAGAAATTGTGAGACTGCAGCTTCTTCCATGGTAGACCAGACAAGGTGAAACATGGGTCAGAAACAATAGGTAAAGGTAGGGGTTGGTGCGGGGGTGGGGGGGGGGTTGGGGGCAGTGGAGGAAGAATAGGTTGACCGATCCCTGTGTCTCAGAAAAAAACTTATATTGAGAGGGAGCCAGCCTACCTGAGGATTTAGTCTGGTGTGAAGTATCTATTCCCTGTAACTCTTCATTCCTTTGTCCTTCATTCATCCTTACTGTCTTTAAAAACCTTACACTCTGCCAGAACTTCCTTCCCTTAAGCCATAGGGACCACCTCCAGTAATTTACAGTTGGAAAAGTCTTTAATCCCACTGCCATAGGGGAGAATACATACTTGACTCTTTTTTTTTTATTTTTAATAAATTTATTTATTTATTCCTGCGCCTGGGCTTTCTGTACTTGGAGCAAGTGGGGACTAGTCTTCGTTGTGGTGCGCAGGTTTCTCATTGCGGTGGCTTCTCTTGTTGCGGAGCACAGGCTCTAGGCGTACGGGCTTCAGTAGTTGCAGCACGTGGGCTCAGTGGTTGTGGCTCATGGGCTTTAGAGCACAGGCTCAGTAGTTGTGGTGCATGGGCTCAGTTGCTCCGTGACATGTGGGATTTTCCCAGACCAGGGATCACACCCGTGTCCCCTGCAGTGGCAGGTGATTCTTAACCACTGCAGTGGCAGGTGATTCTTAACCACTGCACCACAAGGGAGTTCCTATACTTGGCTCTTAATTTGGAATGCTTCACATTTTCTTCTAGAATATTGTTACATGAAGTGGTTAAGTTCCATGGTATTAATAATATTAATACTCTGCTTCAGTTACAGCTCTGTGCCTTAAATATTTTTTTCTTGTGGGATGGCTTAGGAACCTGACCACTTTTCTTTTGTTTTTTTTAATTTTTAATTAATTTATTTAATTTATTTATTTTGGGCTGCATTGGGTCTTTGTTGCTGTGTGCAGGCTTTCTCTAGTCGCAGTGAGCAGGGGCTACTCTTCGTTGCAGTGCGCGGGCTTCTCATTGCAGTGGCTTCTCTTGTTGTAGAGCACAGGCTCCAGTAGTTGTGGCACGCAAGCTCAGTAGTTGTGGCTCGCAGGCTCTAGAGTGCAGGCTCAGTAGTTGTGGCACTCGGGCTTAGTTGCTCCACGGCATGTGGAATTTTCTCAGACCAGGGCCTGAACCCATGTCCACTGCATTGGCAGGCAGATTCTTATCCACTGCGCCACCAGGGAAGCCCCTAGCCACTTTTCATAGATTAGTTCTATGGGAAATTTATTCTAAGTTCCAAACTTCTGACTTGCAAATAACTGTCTACAATATAACTCATTTACATGTTGTATCATGTGTATATATTTACTTTAAATTAAAGGCATATATTTTTATTTATGTTTTTGGACATGTAAACTTGACCTTGCTTGACCTGAGGATAATTGCGCTTCTTGAAGTTGAAATAATTCAGAAAACAATGTGCAATATGAAATCACTTGGCTGTGTGTCTGCTCAAATTAAGAAATGCAAAAAAGTTAAGTATAGTAGGATATGTAGGTTGAATGCTCAAAGAGATGAAGGTAATTTTTTTACTTTAAATGAACTACATGCTTTATAAACTCATGCAAATTCTGCCTTATATCTTATGCAAAGCATGTGAAAATCCCTATGAGAGTTATATCGATTGATGGCAAATAGTTTTTTCCCTTTTAACTTCTCCTCCATCTGCTGCACATGCATTTGATTTTCTTTTGGGCACCATGATTGAGGATGTGGTTTAACACTGAAATGCTGTATGTACTAAATGTAAAAATATTGGGGAAATACAGAAACTAAGCATTATCACTCTGCTTTTAAGAGAGTATACTGTATATTACTGTAGTTAACTATCCAGATCCCAAGTCTTAAAAAAACAGGCTAAACTAGAACTCAGAGTTCAGAGGGCATCCACAATAACTGCTTCTTCATGCAAGGAGCCCCAGTCCCTGGCCTTCATTGCCCAGCTACACCAACTGCTACTATTGGCAGTCACTATGGTAGATATTAGGGATGCAAAGAAGTTTTTAGTTGTCAGGAGCTCACAGATTGCTGGCACATGTATGGTTTTCTTAGGTTAGTCTAGGGGATGAAAGACTTTCTGAATCCCTGGGAGTGCCCTGGAAATCCTTCGTCCTCTGTATCTCCTTCCTCCCATCAGTTTTCCATTTTATGACATCATCATTGAAGCCAGAGATTAACTTGCCTACCATTGAGTGCTCTGTTCCAATGGGTTGATTTTACCTGAGCTGGTCTCATGTGAGGGCTTTCACAGTCAGACTGGAGTTTTATGAAAATTATATTTGGAATATTCTTATCTAGTAAAGCTTTGGGGAGCCTGAAATAAATATAGTTATAAGTCTTGCCTAGAGTTATCTGGTAAATATGGTAAATTAACAGTAAAACTGAGACCATAACTAAGAAACACAACTCCCAAGCCTTAGCATAAATAACACGACTACCGTTAATTTTTCAGAGAACTTTGAAGTCATGAAGCACTTTAATGTATATTTTAAAAAATAAATTTTATTTATTTATTTTTGTCTGCGTTGGGTCTTTGTTGCTGCACACAGGCTTTCTCTAGTTGCGGCGAGCGGGGGCTACTCTTTGTTGCGGTGTGCAGGCTTCTCATTGTGGTGGCTTCTCTTGTTGTGGAGCACGGGCTCTAGGTGCGTGGGCTCAGTAGTTGTGGCACGTGGGCTTAGTAGTTGTGTCTCTTGGGCTCTAGAGCACAGGCTCAGTAGTTGTGGCGCACGGGTTTAGTAGCTCCGCAGCATGTGGGATCTACCTGGACCAGCGCTCGAACCCATGTCCCCTGCATTGGCAGGGGGGGTCTTTTTTTTTTTTTTTTTTTTTT
>NW_006776835.1:584972-593025 GCF_000442215.2 Lipotes vexillifer
TGCATCGGCAGGCGGACTCTCAACCACTGCGCCACCAGGGAAGCCCAGCAGGTGGATTCTTAACCGCTGTGCCACCAGAGAAGTCCCTTTGATCCATATTATTTCAATTAATTATTTGATTAAATGATTCAGGGTATGTAAAATACTTGGTACAGTGCTTAGTATATAGAAAAACACTTAGCATTAGCTATAATCCTCTCAACAACTTTGTAAGTTAGTAGAAATTTTTTCTTCCTTTCATTTTATAGCTGAGTGAACAGGTTTACAGAAATTATATTTTGCTCAGGTCTTTCTACCTCTAGGTTTCCTGCTCTTCTCACTTTATCACATTGCCTCAGAAACAAAGTATTCCAATTTACATTTCATTTTTAGGGCACAGTATCACAGAGCTGCAAAGGGCCTTCAGTACTGTGTAGTCCAAGTTTCCTCATAGCATTGGAAAAGTTGAGGACAAGAGTAACTAGGTGACTTCCTCAAGGTTATACAGATAGGTAGTCTTAGGACTAAAACTGGGACCTGGGTCTTCTAACTTATTCAGTACAGAGAACTAGAAGTCTGTAGTCCTAGATGGAATTCTAAATTCTGTCCTAGCTTGTCCTAAAAAGCTTAATGAGATGCAATACTTCTTTTTACCTCTGGGTACCACCAGCTTTACAATGAGTACTCTTTTATGTTTATCTGATATCTGCTATTTTTGGTTAGTTAGTAGTCCCTGTAAAGTAAAGGTTTTGAAATTTGTGGTATCTGCTTTTCTTTGTTTAATTCATTTATTGAGCACCTACCATTTGGTAGTCTTAGGGATACAACGGCAAACTTGCCTCATAACAGGGCCCTTTGCCAGATTGCTGGCACATGTTTGGATTTCCAGCAAGACAGCCTGGGGGATGAAGGAACTCCTAAATCTCTGGGAGAACTCTGTGCTCTAAAGCCCAAATTAAAGTCAACATCATTGTGACTGTTGTGGACTCATTTAGGATATCACTTAGTGATGGTTTCTAAGGAAGCCCAGAGGAGGAAGTAATGTTATTCCAGAGGCAGATGTCGCCCTGGAAAGATGAGGAAGAAGAAAAAAATTAAGAAAACAGGGAAACTTATTAGATTGAAGTAATTTTTTTCACACTCTCCTTGTGCAGTAGTCCGGACATGTATTCTTACCTTAGTTGGACAAATGAGGATATTGAAGTCCAGAGAGATATAATGACTTGCCCCAAGTCACTCATCTAGTTGGTATCAGACAAAGGAGGACTGGAACCTGGGTTTCCTGGCTTCTTGTCAGGAACCTGGGTTTCCTGGCTTCTTATACCTGATTACTGCAACAAATGAAAATGACAACATACAAGGGGCAGTGGTTGTGGGTATAGGCCTGTAGTACACCCAGCTGCTTTTGTTGTTGTTTGTTTGTTTATTTAGTGCCAAGGCTGAACTGAACTATTTCTGTTTCCAGCATCAGCATCTCTATTGACTTAAATAAGACTTTTTGTGGGAGAAAGCAACCTGCAAGCTCTGTTCTCAGGCCAGGCAGACAGGAACTCTGTTAGTTTTTCTTCACGAGATGGATATTTCCTAAGGCGGCAGCTACCACTGATCCCAACTTTATCCTGGTAGATCTGAGAAGTCAGAGGTCGGAGACCACATCCGTGAAGTACCTCTCATTAGGGTCACCTGGGACAGGAAGGTTGCTTGTTTTCTAACTTTAACACTTAGGAGAGTCATACAGCCTATGACCTTTGCCCTTCTTAACTGGTGATAGGGGCCCTTTGTCAGTAAAGCATTCATGTGGATTCTACTCCACTGTTTCAGGTCACTCCCCCTATTAAGTCTGAGGCAGCAAAGGAGTGAGTTGAACTGCTTTTCTCACTGTGAGGGAGGTACATGCATTATGCTCAGCCAGTTAACAGGTCAGAGGAATGGGTTCCCCACTGTGTGAAATGTCTTCCTTTATCATTATGTGTGTATTCTTTAAAAACTTGCCTTAGCATCAGGCACTCTGGAAAATGCAATGTTTCTTTTCTAGTACAAAATTAGAAATATTAACTTCTTAGATTTTTAGGTGAATACTCATTGTGTTTGTGTACGTACGTACATTTGTGTGTCCCTATACAGTGTTCCCATTGCTTCCTCATTCTTACAGAATGAAACTCTGAAGTTTGAAAGTGTCTGAATCCTGAAGCAAGATAATTGACTGTGACAGAAGCACAGTAACCAGAAGACCTGGGAGGCCATGAAAGATTTGCATTGCAAATATAAAAAATAAATAATGAGGCTTCTTTTTCTCCCTTACAGGGAAACTGGATTCCAAGATCCATCAAGGAGCAAAGAAGGGGTTAATGAAGCAGAATAAAGCTGTCTGACCCAGGAAAAAAGGAACTATACAGCATAGTGGAGTTTTGTGTACTAAAATTGCTATCCACTGGTCCTTTGGAATTGAAGCAGTAGACATCTAAAGGCTTGGCATCAGGCTTGAACCTCTCAGAATTTAAACTCATCAAAATCTGTATATTTTTCTTAACGAGTGGGATTCTTACTTTATGTAGTGGGTCAAAAATCTTTGGATACATTATTTATAAAGACTTATTTTAAAAATTCTAGATCTTTGACATTTTTCTCAGAATGATACAGAAGAAAAAGGAACAAGTTGGAAATTATTTTCCTCTCTGAGGCTTGGATTTGTTTTAGTTAGGAAAATTCTTAACCTAGGTTAACAGTATTTTAAGGGACCACTTGAATTTTAAAAGTTTTTTTTTTTCAAAGTGATGACCTGGTAGAGTATTAGGATGTTTGAGGAATTGTGTTTAATAGAAACGTGTGATGGGACAGAGAGGTTTTTAAACAACTTTGCTGCTCTAGTCCAACATCTCTTCAAGTGAATAGTATTCAGCTGAGTAACCTTCGCTGGCAGATTTTGGTGGGGGGTGGGGTGAGGGATAACCTGAAGAGGTGCTGCCACTTTGTTCTTTGGTTTGAGACATTAGGACATAAGAGGATCAGACTGGGATGAGATAGAGCCACCTGCTAAAGCAGCATGAAACCGCCCTGTTTATTTTGTTGGTATTGCAAAAGTATCACTTGGATGGAGAATTAGAAACAAAAATAAAATCCTTTCAGTAAATGCATCCAAATATCCCAAAATGCTGAAACCAAACCCTTTAAGCCATCCATACCCCAAGAAGCTATGAGCTTTGGAAAAATAGGAGGTTGGTTTGAAATGAGATTTTTACTAGTCATTCTGGTCCCACTTAGTGAAGCACTTTTTTTCTGAGGCTGTTCAGAAGAGCTGTCAGAATCTCAGTTGCTGGCATCCTCAGGAAATTCACGGTCTTAAATGTGTATGTTCTGCTTTTTATAAAGCAGCACTACCACACTGGGGAAGTTGGATTCCCTCCAGCAGTTGTGTGCATGACTTAAAAAAGAGAGCGCAAGGGAGAGAAAAAAGTGCCCTGTGTTATGAAAAAGATTAATTTCCCCTTTCTTTAATCCTTCATATTCAGCATTTATTTGCATTGAAATGCCTCCACTCATTATGCATTGATGCTCACTCAACTGTGAACCCTGCTTGTTGCAGAGCTCTGGGCATTGGTTTTGTGGGGGCCTGATCACTCTGGATTCCCAGGCAAAACCCACCCAATTCTTGTTCTAGTGATGAAGGCATGTTGTATTCTTTTTTTTTTTTTTTTTTTTTTCAATTTTTTTAGAAATTTTAACCGAATGTAAAAAAAACAAGGGAAGACCTTATGACCATGTGACGTTGTGCTCTGATGTCGTGTTGACTGACTGCAGGCAAATGTCATATTTATTCTAGATTGTGGGAAAGTTTGTTCAACTTCTGTAGAGAAAGTTGGAAAGGACGCCAATGGCAGTTCTTTAGGGGGAAAAAAGTCTCTCTCTGGCCTTCTGCAGACCCTAGTAATATTAATGAAGCCACACTGGGTTCACTATGCAGTTAATAGTTTACCAAGCAGTAGCAATTCGAATTCTGTGCTGGAATTGTCTGGTTTTCTTAATACCAAAATAAAATTGAAAGGTAGGAGGTGAAGAACCTAAGGAGCAAAAGAAAAAAAAAAAAAGTTTATCTTTCTGCCTTTTTATTTGAACGACAGACAGCCTGAACACAGAGTATGGATTGATTTTTCCACCTGGATAGATGGTGTGTGCATGCCTAAAGAAAAACATCAGGAGATGCAATAGTTCAGGTTATGCAACCATTTTGTGTGCTGTGATAAGAAAGTTTACAAGAACTTTACAAGTTTATGAGAAACCCACCTCAGCATCCAAAATAGGCAGCTGGAGCCACATGAGTAAAGGCAGAGTAACTTGGAAACTTCTCCTTTTCATGGTTAGACTGTGAAAGATTCTTTTCAGTTCATGTGGTGGTGGTATAAGGTCTCTCTTTTATTTGTGAAGACACCCGGGAGGAAGTGTGGGAGAGACTTGGGGGTAGATGGCCGTCAGTTGCTCAGTGATGAATAGCATAATTTAAAGCCTAGTGGAAAATCTTAGCAGCCTGAGTACAAACTCACCCAGGAGTAGCCTTTCAGTACTTTACAGCACTTTGCACTGACCCTGTAACTCTGGGACAGCTTGGCCTGAGGGAAGGTCCACATTTCTGAGCTGGTTTACTTCTACAGCCTAAATATCTGTACCCTCTTTGGATGGTTGGGTTCATTGGCTCTCAATTTGTATAGTAGCTAAAGGATTCAGCGTTTTTGTTTTTCTAGTCAGGACACAGTCTCAATTATATAAGCTCAAAGTAGGATATATATAAAACTGGAGTCTTTCTCTGCCAGGATTTTTAGGAGGCTTTGGCCTTGCAGATAGATGTTTGGAATGGAGTAGGGGTGGGGTGGGGTGGTATTTGCTTGCTATAGCTAATCTGGAGAAAAAACTAGGTGTCCCTTTTTTTCTTTTTAAGCTGGAAGTTTACAGAAACCCGTTTTTTCCTAGGGAGTAGGTATAAAAAATTGACTATAAAGATTGCTTTTACAAATAATTACAAAGTTATGGCTTTTTATGAGTTATAACCCTAATCTCTTTCCATTTTAACTACTGTCTCTACTGAAGTCCATTTATGTGGATTTCATTTCGTTTGGTAAGTTTTTTTTTTTTTTTAATGCTTTTGCTAGAGCTCCTAGCCAAGATAGAGACAGTATTGGGGTTGTTCTCTTGCCCAGTTAGACAAGGCCAGTAAAAAAGCAAGCATCTATTAAACTAGAGAAATCAGCTAACTTCAGTTTATTAGGCCTCGGAGGGTAGGAAAGAAAGTCCTGTGATGAAGGATTTTTTTTCCTTGAGATTCAAATAGCAAGTGCACATCTGCTGTTCTCAGCTTCTGTGAATGTGTTTGGAGGGAGGTGATCCATATCACAGGCTCCAGCAGCATCAAGGAATCTAGCATGTGGAGGGCTTTCTAATTCTCTCATGCAGAGAAGAAAGAACATAGCCACAGTGCCATCCTCTGACACAAAGAAACTTCTGTAAATGTGTGTCCATTTATGTGTGTGTACATAATGTGGATTAATTCATGTGGTGAAACCTGGTAGACTGATTAGATTTCTGTTGTGACAATGAAGAGTCTAGAAAGAAAACCTAGTAAATATTGTACCCTGACTTGGAGTCAGGTAGATAAGGTGGGGCAGAGAGGGCAACTGAGAATGTGTAGATGTGTCACAGGAAGGGAGTGAGATGTTGGGACAAGGGGCAAAAAATGTCAATAAATAAGATTTGAGGAGCATCTAGAGCTGTGCTAATATAGTAGCCACTAGCCACATGTGATTATTTAAATTAAGTGAAATTAAGATTCAGTTCTTCAGTCACAGTACCATATTTCAGGTGTTCACATAACTACATGTAACTATTGACTTCTGAATTGGACAGCTCAAGAATAGAATATTTCCATCATTGCAAAAAGTTCTATCAGACACTGCTTGTTCAGAGCAGGGGTCAGCACACTTTTTCTGTAAAGGGCCAGACAGCAACTATTTTAGGCTTTCCAGGCCATATGGTCCCTGTTACAACTATTTAACTCTGCTATTGCAGTGCAAGTGAAATGAATCCATAGATAATACGTAGGTGAATGAGCATGGCTATGAGCCAGTAAAACTTTTTTTATGGACACTGAAATGTGAATTAATATATTAATATAATTTTCACATCTCAAAATAGTCTTCTTTTGATTATTTTTCAGCCATCCAAAAATGTAAAAGCCATTCTTATTCTTAGTTCATAGGACATACCAAAACAGGCATTGCACCTGATTTGACCTGTGGGCCATATTTTGCCAAACCCTGGTCTAGAGGAATAAGAAGTCAAAACTTAAGATTCTTTTACTGTATAGGACATCAGTTGCTTGAAAATTTTTAATGGTTCTTCTAGGCTTGAAAAATTTCTGTCTAAAAGTTGAAGTTCACTGTAGGAATGTTTGCTTTGTTCCCCATTTTTGCAGTCCAGTCTTTTTCAGGGGTAGATTCATGCTCTTCAGTAGAAGATGACTACTCAAGTGTTAACCTTTAATTCATACCTAAGTCTCTAAACCCTTCTCTTTGTCTACCTGCAAGTAGCTGAATCCTCGCTTGTAACATCGTCCAGTACAGATTAGAGGTCTTCTGTCACCTGGGGTCAGTTTTGTTCTTGTACGGTCCTAGAACAAGCTGAATATGGGTGGATCAAGAGGAGATTATTTTTCCTAGGCCAGATAGGCTTAGTGTTCATCTTTAGCCATCACCCCCTGACACACACACACACATACATGCACACACACCTTTTGCATGTGTATTTGGAGATATAAAGGGATTTTATGACCTGGCTGTACCCCCAAGTCATGTACACTTTTGAGTGGCACTGTTGAAGGATGCCTCAGGGTAAGGGAAAGGAAAGATAAAAACTGCAGAGCTGGGAATTCCCTGGCGGTCCAGTGGTTAGGACTCCGCACTTCCACTGCAGGGGGCACAGGTTTGATCCCTGGTCAGGAAACTAAGATCACACATGCTGCGCAGCCAAAAAAAACCCTGCAGAGCTAAGATGGTCAAGGACATAATTGAGGCTAAGACTTGAGAATTAAGATAAATTTCTTTTCGCAAGGGAAGGGGGTGGACGTTTTAGGGAACAGGTGGTGAAAAGTATGATAAGTTTCATGAGTGAGAGGTGAGTGGGAGGGTTCACTTAAACAAGGACAGGATGCCTACTAGATAGAGTGCTGGGCAATCAGATGAATGGCAGATAAGGTAAAAGTTACGATAGTTGGAATGGTGGGTTGGAAAAGAACCGTAGGACTTTTAGATAATAAAAGGCAACAAGATTTGGTGATATGGGGTGGTGAGGTGAAAAGTGATATTAGAAGGATTAGAAATGGGTACTTTTAGGAGGAAAACTAGTGGTAATCCTACAAAAGAAATTGGAGAACAAAGGATAAAAAATTAGGGGATTGATACTTCGCTGAACCAAGGGATAAAATGGGTGAAACACGATGAGCTGTGCTTGCTCTTCTGTTCTTTGTGGATGTTCCAACCCCTTGTGACCCTTTCCTCTCCCCACGGTTTGGACACCTACAGAATTGATGTCTTCCGCATTTAAGGTATGATACTTCCCCAGAGACCTCTCTGCGAGGAAGTCTGGTCCAGCGAGAGTTCTTTCCACGAGGAGAGAGCGTTAGATTCGAGCTCGTTCTTTCCACGAGGAGAGAGCGTTAGATTCGAGCTCTCCAATCCAGGTTTCTAAGAGTTTATCTCTGTTTTAACCGGCTCGCCGGGTTTTCCAGCATTCCCAGAGCTCCGAGTCTTTAATCCGGGCTCCGAGTCTCTAATCCGGGCTCCGTGTGACCGCGCGTTCCGAGACCCAGGATTTGGTTCGTCCATCCAGGTTCCGGGTTTCCCCTGCGCTCTACCGCTCCAGACTGCACACCAGCCCGGGATCCGGATCCGAGGGCCCGGTAGTCCAGTGTCCGGGTCTTGCGGGCGGCCCTGGTTGTCCCGGATCGCGGCGGCGGCGGCGGTGGCGGCGGCGGAGGGACCCGCGGCCCCGGACACAGCGGCACCGGCGGGCGGGGCGGAGCGGCGCGAGG
>NW_006776835.1:593333-603655 GCF_000442215.2 Lipotes vexillifer
CTGAGGGTAGGGTGCCCGAGAGGGGATTAGGGTCTGGCCAGGTTGTGGGGACAGGCCAGAGAGTTTCAAAGGCGAGTCTGGGTATCTTGAGGGGGCCCAGGGCGACTGGAGCTAGTCAGGGAGTTAGGGGGGTTCAGGGCGAGGGTCTGGGAGCAGGACGTGTGCGCAGCTCAGGAGGGGGGAGCAAGGTGGCCGGGAGTGTGCAGTAAGTAGGTTGTGGGTGTGTACTCCTTGCAGTCTTCAGGTCACATTTATTCCTGTCCTTTTCTTCAAGATGGAGGGATTCCTCGGCCTGGCCTTAACTGCTATCCTAGTACCCCCGGGAGGGTTTGTGACCCTGTCCTGTTTGGAAAACCCATGCTGCCCTCTTTTCCCTTTATGTGTAATTACGGTTGGATCATCTCTGTGCTTTGCTCAGATTCTCCTTCCTCCCTCTGGGGTTGAGGAGGAGGAGACACATCTGACCAATTAATGTGTGTTTGTGAAACAGGCAGCAGCAAACAGTCATTTCAGGTTCTAGGAATTAGGCTCACACAGGGTGGAGAGATCAGAGCCCTTCAGGGGGAATATTTCTGAACAAATCACAGATGATTAAATTCTCTAAGAAACAGATTCCAACCTAAATGAGAGTGGGAAAGATGGGGAAGAAAGCCTGTCTGTTTCCAGCCATGTGTCCAGAGCCTTAGGGGTTGAGGAGAGTCCTCAATCTCCTACAGGCCTCTCTTTTCTGTATGAGGCTTTGCTCTGCAGCCTTGAGTTAATTTCACCCCTGCTGCTTTGTCTTGGGGGAGGGAGTGCTGGTTTAGGCTGTTGTGAGGAGATGACTGTTCTGCTGCCACACACAATAGTCGTGTCATTTTATCGGGACTGCTACCCCAGGGCTGAGAACTGCTGCTGCAGAGATAAACCGGTCCCTCTCACCCGCCTATTGTGTACACAGTGAAGGTCATAGGTTGAAGTCTTGTCTGAGAGCTTTGGATATGCTCCATCTCCCAGGCTCCTCAGTGCCATTTTCTTCCTTTTCCAGACTGGGGCTTGCCATTGGAGGAGGCCAGACAGAAAGGCTCTTCTTTTTGAGTGAGGAACAATGCAGAGCTCATTGGCACACATTTTTCAGAAGAATAGGGAATGCCAGCCATGTTGTGCCTGCCTCTTTGGCTAGCCTGTACTAAGTTGAGGAGGAAGAGTGGCTGGGAGACCCAACCCTGATGTTTGTGTCAGACTTTTAAGGAAGAAGACTCCAAGGGGAGGGTTTTACTCTTGTTTGAGCCAGCATATCGAATCCTTTTTATAGAGATGGGACACACACAAAGATCTTTGTTTATTCGTTTAAGAATACCACTAAAAACCTGTGCAGGGTTAAGATAGGGAGTCAAGGACCAAGTACCTTTTTAATGGTGACTTCCTGGTCAGAATAATTGCACAACAAAAAAGCCACAGAATTTGCCTATCTGGGCAAGGGCTGGGGAAACTAAACAACTTTCCTTTTTATCTTTATTTTAATTCTGATGAAAGGAGGTGACTTGTTCATTGTGTAGAAAATCCATGTGTGCTTCTGTATTAGGGAGAAGTTTGCCAGAGAGATGAACATAAAAAAAAAATCATTTGAGATCTTGGGAGTTACTAATGAGAGAAGGATGAGAACAAGCTAGAAGGAACCCTGTCCTTGCATTTACCTCATAGAAGTGCCCAAATAGCATTTAGGTACTATTAGTTGGGTAAAGAATTATTGGGGGCTAGAAATGAGGTTTTCCTTTAGGACATTAAAGAAAACTTTTCTTTAAACAGAGATTAGAAATCAAGCTCATTGTGGGAGGACGGTTGTACACAATATACACTGTACACAATAGCCAACCATTTCCTATAGCGTGTTGAAGAGCAACTTTAGCCGTTGGTTGTGGTAAAGGTCTTTCTGAGGCCCTAAATCTGACCACGTTACCTCCCTTTTCTCTTTCAATGAGCTTCTTAAAAATGATGGCTTGCCACTTAGGTGTTGGGCTTTGTTAGGAGGGAACAGGTTGTTCTGACCTTTATGTTTCTTGATGACAGAACTGTCTTAAGGTCTTACTAGAGGTGTTGTCTGTCTTTAGACTGTTTCCAACTATATGTCCTAGGTCTCTGAGTGAAGTCTCAGCTAAACTGAGTCCAAAGCTTTTTGCTCTTGGGCTGTTGGCATTCATTTCTTAATCCTGTCAGGTGACAGTGAAGGCAGAAGCCTCAGATTAAATTTGCCCTGATTAGATTTAGTGGTTTCAGAATTGGGCCCTTGCCACAAAGAGTCTTATAAGTCTTCTGACTGTGACCATATTTCAGAGAGCACTTTGGATTTTTTCCCCCCAGCTTCTTGTTAGAAAATGTTTCCTTGTGAGAAGTCTAGATAGCTGGACAGATTATTGCTTATTTTGTGTGAGGATATGGAAGCATAATTTTGGCTCCCGGTAGTAATTATGCTGCAATTAACATATAGCAACTAAATGACTGGAACAGGATAATTTGTTGAGGGGTTTACTGATTGCTCTGTCAAGTGGAAGTGCCATTCCTTACTTATTTGACTCAGAACACTACTGCCTGGGCTCAGCCGTGGAGACTTAATAAGTACAGGAATGATGTGTGGTCTCTAGAAGTTCACATTCAGTTTTCTCTCTCATCACTGCCAGGTACTATAGAACCTTCTAGTGCCACTTTCTCCTGCTCCATAGGTAGCTAAGCAATTGTTATTTCCCTTGTGGAAACTGGTCATGGATGGGAATACTGCCAGACAGATGGGGCCACTCTGAGATGAGGCAGCCTTATGTTGTGTGGCAAATTTTCTTCTAAGCAGCTGAATTCTCTCTTCTGCCTGATTTTTAAATATCAGATTCCTTTAAAAAAAAAAAAAAAAACAACCCTGCAAAATACAAAATCACGTAGTGTACTAAATATGCCTTCGTGATATCTCATACAAGTTGGCTATGACAGACAAAATGAAGAGAGGCAATGCTGATTGGCAGGTTCTGGGCCCACTAAGTGTCAGTGAAGGACTGTTTTCACTAAGGAACAGGTAATTCACCAAAGCACCTGCCTAGCTGGGCATGTGGAATTGGCAGCAGCTGTGCAGTTGCAGAGGGATTATTGAGCAGGTGGTTAAAGAATCACATGCCACAGTGACAAGAAAATACTTGGTCTTCTGTGGTTTAGGTTCAGTTCATATGTGTGAAATTCTTCTTTGTTTCACGTTTCTTAATGCCTGATACTGGTTTGTTAGTGAGATGATAATGGAATAGAGAAAAGAGATTCTTCCTTTTCTCTGTTTCTTTTAAATTACTGAGTAGCTTGCCTTAGACATGGTCCTAGACGGCCCTATTGTATTTCTGTGAGTTCTGGCTTTATGCCCTATGAATGGGAAGGGAATAATAGTAATTCAGTGTTTCTAGCACTTGTTTATTAGGGGGATAGGGAAGGAGAAAATTCCTTGCTTTTAGGGTAATGAAAAGGATTTAGCTGCTGGGAGGATACCCAGGTGCAAAGGATGTAATTGACTTTTTGTGTTAAGTCTACCTGACATATCTTACTCAAGACTTTCACATGTGTTTTTATGAATGTAATTCTCCACATGAAGTTTGCACCTCTTCTGTTGTTTGTTTTATTCCATTTTTAGTTTCTCCCAGTACCTTTATAACTCTTTTTTTCTGGCTTTGAGATTAACATCACTGTTAGAATCAAGTCATCATCAGAGGGCCAAATCATGCTAAGGAAGTATCTCAACTAAATGTTTATCTTAAAAACAAGTATAGCATTTCCTGTAACTTGGAGGAGGACTTTCTATTTTGAGGTTTTCTGCAAATTCCCAGATTTTCCTTCTAGGTTATCATCATCTTCTGTTAATATTTTATTTTTCTTTCACATGATCATGCCACTATAGTAGGCAGTGGCATAGAGCCTAAAATTTATAAACAAGCAACTTGGTGTTTATTTTGTGACTTCTTTAGTGTCCTCCAGTGATTTTCTGTGTTGGGCTGACAAGCTGTATGCTTGAAACACACGCAGGCTCACACATACACACAATCTAATTGAATTCACAGGGTATTAATTAACAGTTGATTGACAGCAAAGAAGTGACTTTAAATGTTTTGGAGTTCAGAAATCCCTTTTCCAAGTGAAGTGAAGGCTCTGATCTGTCAGAGAGATTGAGACAGAGATTTAGGTAGATGGCTGGCTGTCTGGATGGCTAGATAGATTGAGTTTTTTGATTGATTTAGGGAAAACGGAGGCAAACAGTGTGACTGAGGCCAGGGCCAGTGGACCACTACAGAGACAGGGACATTTGCAAGAATCTGTTTAAACCTAGTTTGCAACCTAGCTTTAAGTAGGAGCCTAGCAGTCATTTGTATAATATTCACTTCTGGGAAAAAATATAAACTTCTTTATTTCCCCATATGAAGCCATCGCAGCTACTATTTGTTTTAAACTGTTCACAAATCACCATGTATTTTCCTAGCATTCTCAGTAGTTTGCTTCCTCATGTTTTTCCCCCTCCCCCATCTCCCATCCACATTCTCTGCTCTGAAGACTTCCCTAGCAGCCTGGAAACACTCTAATTACTGTAGCTATTATAGTCACAACCCAGATCTTCCACCTCCTTCCCACTCACCCCTTTCTATCCTCTTCCCCCTCCCCTTGCTCTAGCAGCAGGAGTTGAACTGCAGTCTCATGAGCACAGTCAGATCTATGAATGAGCTTTATATCTTGTCAAGGCAGAACTCCAGATCCAACAGGGCTGATTTTTCATGGTTCTCTTGCTGTTTGTTCTTGGATCAGAGTCCCAGAAATAAGAGATGGCAAATACCTATTAGGTCATATCTAATCCATCACTCAGGACCAAACCTGCGATCTTTCTCTTGTCTCTGTGCGAATTTTTTCCTTCTTTCTTTTGCAGGTGAGAGCTGTCTGATGCCAGGCAAGCTCTGAAACTGCCTTCTTTTTATTGTGCTCTCTGGTCATTAGTGTCAGGCCAGCATTGCTCCCTTGGATTTTTATTCTTATCCCATTTTCAGGATTACTTGCTCCCAGCAAAATCTCCACCCTCTTCAACTTCAGTCCTCTCTTCTTTTTTTTTTTTTTAATTAATTAATTTATTTATTTTTGGCTGAGTTGGGTCTTTGTTGCCGTGCGGGGCTTCTCAATACGGTGGTTTCTCGTTGCGGAGCATGGGCTCTAGGCACGCGGGCTTCGGTAGTCGCAGCATGCAGGCTCAGTAGTTGTGGCTCCCAGGCTCTAGAGTGCAGGCTCAGTAGTTGTGGCGCACGGGCTTAGTTGCCCCACGGCATGTGGGATCCTCCTGGACCAGGGCTCAAACCCGTGTCCCCTGCATAGGCAGGCAGACTCTTAACCACTGTGCCCAGGGAAGCCCCCAGTCCTCTCCTCTTGATTGTTGGCACCACATTTGTGGGTTCCTTTTGTACCATCAAGTTATCTATGCCAGAAGTTACCACTTTTCAGACCTTTGCCACAAGAGTCAGTGTGGCATTCTCTTAAGGAGTTGCATTTGATGGAGCACAGGACACAAATCCGAGCAGGTGGTAATTAATAAAATGGCTCAGAAAATATGTGCGAGGTTGTGCCCTTAAGAAAGCCCTGTACTGTATGAACAAATGCTCCTTTCTGTTTGAATTGGGGTACTTCCTGTTCTAACCCTTTGTTCTCTTTAGATGGATGAATTTTATTTTTGTGTGGCTTAGTTACAGTTAGTTATTTTCTAATTTAATAGTGTAAAATGTTTATTTGCTAATACAGCTTTTCAAAGCATAGAGGAAAAAGCACAGAATTGCGAGTCATAAAACCCAGATCCTGATCACTGTTTTGCCTCCGACTAGCCGTGACTTGTGCTAGTCACTCCTATGTTTTCATTTTCCTTATCTGTAAAGTGAGCATATTAGACATGATCATCTCTAAAGGTTCCATATAGTGTTGAATTTTATGCTATCAAGATTATGATGAAAGAGTGGGACAAAAATGGTTGGTGGTTGACATAAGTGGGCAGTTTTTTATTATTGTGTCAGTATTCAGAAGGGCAAATAAGTGCAGCCTTAGTTCCTGGGGGCTTGACTCTCACTCCTCTTTGATATGTTTATAAAGTTTATGCTGTGCTTTTTTTTTTAATGAAGTTATCTTCTTTTGGAGAGTCTTGTACCTTCATTCTGCAGGTTCACCAGTTTGTCAAATATACCTTTTTCTAGCCTTCTCAAGCCATAGGAGTGGGGATCAGAGAGCTGTACAAAAAGAACCTCAGCTTGGGAGAAAGAAATCAAACCTGAAAGGATTTGCCTGATATCATTAAGAAGTAATTTTGTGTATTCAGTCAGTAATCTAAGATCTTTAAATCTCTTATATCTGAAATCTTGAGCCAAGGGACTGATTTTGGAGGTGGGTTGGGCATTTTTCCATTTTTGTCCAGTTAGTGGCAAACCTACTTTGAATTAACTTCTTGGGATTGAATAAGAGTTGCCCACTGTTTTGTTTACAAAATAAAAGTGTTATTTTTAATGCTCAAAATGCAAAATTTGGCAGTTTGACCAACAAGGGGGATCTCTGAAATACCCCCTGAAAGGGACTGAGCAAATTAAAGCTGATGGGTGACTTTAGGAACTTTGAAATTGGTAAGTACAGTTGACCCTTGAACAACACAGTGGTTGGGGCACCCCCCCTCCCCCAGGGAAGTAAAAATTCCTCATATAACTTTACAGTTGGCCTTCCAGTATCCAAGGTTCCAACCAACTGCAGGTTGTGTAGTACTGTAGTATGTATTTATTGAAAAAAGTCCAGATATAAGTGGACGTAAATTATAGTTCAAACCCATGTTGTTCAAGGGTTAACTGATGTTAGAAGATCTTTGCTTTCAAGCAGTTTAAAGGAATAAAATTGTATAACCTAGTTGTTAATTCCCCAAGTTAGGATTTTTATCAGTATTTTCCAGTTAGTTTTTGGATTTGGAACTTCCAATAGCAGCTGTTTATTGAATGTTAAGGAGATGATGGTCTTTTAGTCTTTCTTTCTTTTTGGGGAATGTGTTTAACATGGCAAAATCACATGTTTAATCTACCTTTGAACATTGGAAGAAGCATTCACTCTTCTTAAATTTGTACTTAAAACATCCATCTGTCTGTAATAGAAAAATTCAGTGGGAGGAACTATTGTTTATTTTGGACTCATAAAAAGTCCTGGGAGTGTTTTGCTTTATTCCCAGCCATCTGTAGCACATTACTAATTTTCAGGTAATCTAAAGGTTATTTTGAGAAGTGTTCCACTTGCATGAGATTTTTTAAAGATTTGTATTAGAAATATAAGTGGCTTTTGTAGATAGATTTTTTTTTTTTAAGTGTCAAGTGAAGGGTTTTGAATTGGAAAGTGACCAGTGCCATGCAACCCTTGGAAATCAAACCACACCATGATTGAAATCCAGGTCTGGCAGTTAGGCCACGTTGCCTGCTGGTACTGCATTGCATGCTGATACAACATTGCATGGTGGTACCTGTAGTTTCTTAGGCTGTAGTTCAGTATTTATAGAGTAAGGCAGCAGTGTCTGCTCTGTTCTACGTACAGAGTAAAGCCAGAGGGCTTTTGGTATGTTATCAGTGTTCCTAGTAACATTCCTAGGTAAGCACTTTGGGTTTGGTTAAGATGAACTTTTATTCATGTGAGCAGAAGTGAATGTTCAAGAATGTTCCTTGTAAACTTCAGTTACAAATTCTGAGGTTTGGTGTGAAACTCAGCAAGAATGGTATCAGAAATGGAACTATAGAGAAATTGGAATTGTGAGGCTCGTGGGGTCTATGGATCTGAAAGGTATAGTGGGAAGGGGAAATTTTTTTTCTACTTGGTATTTGCTTTTGAATGTACCTCCAGTCCATCATTTCTGAAACTTGCTTACCCTTTTCTCCCCTAAGCATTACAGTTCTTCCAGTTGCCGTGGCACAAAACTTTGGTTCATATTTGGTTCTTTTTTTCTTCCTCATCTGATCATTCACCAAGTTTGAATCATTCTAGATACTTTATCATTTCGCTTCACCTTTTCACCTGACCTAGTTCAGGCCTTCATCTGTATATTATTGTAGTAACCTCATGGTTAATGCTTCTTTCTGTATTACATACTACATACTACTGCAATATTATTATAGTTTTTATTTATTTATTTAGTGAATACAGACATCCCTTGTCTTACTGTGCTTCGCGGATACTGCATATTTTACAAATTAAAGGTTTGTGGCAAGCCTGTGTCGAGCAAGTCTATTGGCACCATTTTTCCAGCAACATTTGTTCACTTCATGTCTCTGTGTCACAGTATTTCTCTAATTCTTACAGTATTTTAAACTTTTTCATTATTATTATATTTGTTAAGGTGATCTGTGATCAGTGATCTTTGATGTTACTACTGTGACTTGCTGAAGGCTCAGATGATGGTTAGCATTTTAAAATTAAGGTATGTACATTATTTTTTAAGACATAATGCTATTGCACACTTAATAGACTACAGTATATAATAAACATAACTTTTACATACACTGGGAAACCAAAAAATTTGTGTGACTTGCTTTACTGTGATATTCGCTTTATTGTGGTGGTCTGGAACCGAACCTGTAATATCCCCAAGGTATGCCTGTATTTATTGAGCACTTATGTGTCAGGCCAGACATCATCTCTGTCCTTTCTGGACTTACACAGTTGAGGAAACTAGCAATCATTTAATGAATGTGTGATTATGAGCTGAAGTGCTTTGAAAGGAAAGAATTTGTTTCTAGAAGAATATGTAGCAAGGAATCCCAGTGTAGACTTTTAATGAATTAATTAATTTATTTATTTTTGGCTGTTGGGTCTTCGTTTCTGTGTGAGGGCTTTCTCTAGTTGCGGTGAGTGGGGGCCACTCTTCATCGCGGTGCACGGGCCTCTCACTGTTGCGGCCTCTCGTTGCGGAGCACAGGATCCAGATGTGCAGGCTCAGTAGTTGTGGCTCACGGGCCTAGTTGCTCCGTGGCATGTGGGATCTTCCCAGACCAGGGCTTGAACCCGTGTCCCCTGCATTGGCAGGCAGACTCTCAACCACTGCGCCACCAGGGAAGCCCTCAGTGTAGACTTTTAAAAACACAGTTCTGATTATTTCACTTCTTGCTGAAAACTTTTAAGGACTCCTTACTGCCTGTATAGGCCAGCACTCAAGATCCTCTATGATCTGACCAACCCTGGCCTTCAGTCTTATTTCTTTCTTACTCTTTTTCCAGCCATTCCTTCTGCTTACCCTGCATTTTTCAGTCTCAACACCTTAGTTTTTTTCTTTTCTTTTTTGTTGGAATGCCCTTCCCTGCTCCAAGGCATTCAGCTTTAAATGTGACCCTTCCTTCAACCTACCAAAAAATTTCATCTCCCTCCTGAAGACCTTCTTAACTTTCTTCCTCCCACCCGCCTATATCTCCAGAATTGATTTCGTATTCCTCTGTATCTCTTTAACTCTTTGCTAGGATCTCTGTTATAGCACTGTATCACACTTTGACTTTAATCATATGTGAATATGTTTTTTTCCCTACCTCATTCTAAACTCCTAAGAGACCTGAGTCTCCTGTTTCCCATGGCTTCCACCCCAGTGCTTTGAATATAACTTTATGTGTAATGCTTGCTGAATTGAATTGGAATTTGATTTTTGAAAACAGAAACTTCTTGTGATTTTTTTTTTTCAGACCTTCTTTTATGTTAAGGTAACTTGCATTTAACACATTTTATCCCAAACTGAATAACCTAGGAACAAGGCACAGACTGTGAAAGCCTTTAGAAATCCTTCAGACTCAAGGACAAGCATTTGTGCCCTTTAGTGCCTGCAGCAGTACTGTGGTTCCATATATCCTAGCTGATGGAAGACTTGAGGGGAAGGGGAGAGGTAGTACATGGCAGACAGAAGCAATGTAGGTCAGTCGCGGGAACCAGACTGATTCTGTTAGAGGAATATAGGCATGGTTGGGCCCTCTGGGTATTGTTGACCTCCAAGAGGTCTTTTTAGTTTTTCTTATTTACTTCCTGCGTTCCATAAATATTTATTGGATTCCTGCTATATGTGAGGTCCTGTCCTAGCTGCTTAGGATCTATCAGTGAACAAAATAGACAAAAAAATCCCAACCCCATGGATCTTGTCTTTTAACAAAATGAAATATAAATAAGGATAATAAATAATTATATAGTGTAAAGAGGGTGATAAATAATGTGGGAAAAAATAGAACAGAGTAAGGGAGATTAGGAGTATGGAGGAAGTATAGGTGGGGGAGGTAGGAAAGTTGCAACTTTTTTTTTTTTTTTTTTTTTTT
>NW_006776835.1:603673-665389 GCF_000442215.2 Lipotes vexillifer
TGCGGAGCACAGGCTCCGGACACGCAGGCTCAGCGGCCATGGCTCACGGGCCCAGCCGCTCCACGGCATGTGGGATCTTCCCGGACCGGAGCGCATTGGCAGGCGGACTCTCAACCACTGCGCCACCAGGGAAGCTCTAGGTTGCAGCTTTAAATAAGATGGTCAGAGTAGACATCTTTGAGAATTGTGATGCTAGTGTGTTACTGGTTTGTTAGGCACTTCCCTGAGGGTGCTGAATACTCTTCTGCCCAGAAGAGAGATAGAGGCACTGTCTGCAGTTGTTCCAAAGGGTCTAGCTGACAGTGAGGTGGAAAAATGTTCTTTTTTCTTGGCTGCTTCCCTGGCTGGGATTCCTGGCTGGTTTGTTAGGCACTTCCCTGAGGGTGCTGAATACTCTTCTGCCCAGAAGAGAGATAGAGGCACTGTCTGCAGTTGTTCCAAAGGGTCTAGCTGACAGTGAGGTGGAAAAATGTTCTTTTTTCTTGGCGGCATCCCTGGCTGGCCTTCCTGGAAGTTAATCATGGTGAAAACTGCAGTCATGTCTGGAAGACACCAAGGGTAGAACTGGAGGCCTTGTAGCCAGTTCCCAGAGGAGTGGGATTTACTCTTCTGTTGATTGGCCCTTGGGTGCCTAGAGTAATGGGTGAGTTAGGCCTCTGAGTTTTCTCCTTCCTCAGCGGGAAAAACCCATTATCATGACCTTCCCTCTTCTAGTGAGACCTCAGCAGCTTTGTTTGGGGTAGCTTGTTAAAAATAAGTTTTCAGGGACTGTACACTTTGCTCCCAGCCTAAAAATTGAATTTTAAGGTTTGTGGTATTTCAACTTCCTCTCAATGCATAGCTAACTATGTTCTGGAAGTCTCAGTACCTAATTCATTAGCCTGACTATTTTCTTATAGTTTCCTTGCTTGCTCTTTACTAACCCTTCTCCTACTTCATTATTTTTCCTGTTGCCTCTTCCCGTTTTCTTTACATTAAGCTGATAGGAAACAGAAATCCCTTAGGCCGTTTTGGTAATTGGCTGCAAGCTAAAATTCCTACCTAATGTATGAGAGATGTCTTATTTCTGTCCTTGGGTTATGTAGAATGCAGCTTATGGACATCAAGCTCTCAGCACGTTTGTTATATTGTATGCTATTTGAGGTAGCTGAGAGGTGCAGGATACCTTTACACTCTATTTTTAGTTATTTATATCATCATCTTGTGCAGTTGCAGTGCACAAGGAGACCTATTTGCCATTCTGAAAAAATGTGCTATTTTGATATAAAATTTTATAATAAAGGTTCTCAATGAACTTGGGGTCGATGCTAAGAAAAATCTGTTAACTTTTAGGCAGATATGGTTCTAATGTTAGGTGAGCCTCTAGGCAGATTTCACATTGCTTTTCTTTGTCAGGATTTGCTGCATATCAGACTTGAAGTCATACTTCCTCACCACATACACTCAAGTGGTAAAATAACATATTACCAATATTGTGAACTTTAAAACCAGTGTCTGTTAATTCAAGTGTATGTTGGTTAAAAGGGTTTCAGTTTAACTGACCAAGTTGTTTGCTTTATTAGTAAAAATGCTTTAACGTTGCTTAGTTTGCTAGTGATAATTGCTTTTTTAGTAGTATTGTTTCTGTGGTTTGTATTAGTAGGCCCTTCCAGTCCTAACAGAGCTAGAAATCCTGGCAGTGTGGATTTCACATGAGTTCCATAACACTACCTGGCAAAGAGGGAAATGCAGGACAGTGTCTGGTAATATTCTTTTTCTTATGGAGCCTTCCTATAAGAAAGAAATTCAGTTTTAACAAGATTACATTGGGGTAGGTAATATAACAGTGACATTTTCTTCCAACAACAAGTCTATAATATATTTTACCTGAATTTGTGATCTGAAGCATTAGATTTGTTTTAAAGTGTTACATAAACACGATGAGTGCCATTTCTGTCATCCTCATATAATTTTTTTCCCTTCTCCTTTCTTGGTAGGCAAAATAATGATACAGTGGTTTAATTCACATCTCAGATACTTGATGGAAGGAAACTAATCGTTGAAATATGGTGCTGCTAGGCTCTGCACTTCATAGGAATGATACAGGTTGCAAAGGATTAAATTTTTATAAGGATCGAAATCCTTACTTAAATAAGAATGTCACAGCCCTAATCACAATAATGTGGCTGAGTTGAAACTATTAAAGGAGATTGGAGAAGCTGCAGAATTAGGCCAGATAATAATAACGTGGGGTTTATTTACTTATACATAGATTAGTTAAATACTTTATTGACAGCAAATGTGAAGATGTGGTTTTGAGTAAGATAAACTACTTCACACAGTTGGCAGTTTTAGATCCCATAAAGCAAAGAAATAACCTGGATTTTGCTTTGAGGAACAAACAAGAATTGATAAATGTTTCTGTAGGTCAACACTATTTAATAGTAATCATAATCTTGATTAAGCTCAACATTCTTCAGGGAGAGCAGGAATAAAATCTATCATATGGGGATTCATTTTTAAGAAATTGAGCTGCAATCAAGTATGTACAGTAGGAAAAGTGGAAAGATTTCAAAAAACAACCCACCGGAAGTTTAAAGACTTAAAAGCCATTTTATTAGAAAGCAAGGGATCAAAAGGACCATGCAAAACAGATGGTCACTTGGCATAGTCTCAGAGGAGAGGTTGTGGAGAGGAGAAAAGCATCTTTCAAAAAAATTTTTAAACATTTTCAATCAAGACCAAAGAAGCCCACAAAGTGATGGTGGTTAGTCACACGTGTTGCCTAGAAATTAGGTGAAAGAAAAAAAGATGAATTAGTTAAGCTCTTTGCTCAACTGATGGTAAGAGTTTATGTTTGTTTTTGCTTTTTTAAGGAGACATGTTAAAAATGGAAAGGCAACTAGAAAATTGTAAGACTGAAGACGTTGGAGAATTTCCACTTCTGTTTTTCCCGCTTCCCAAGCAGTTTAAAGCTTCTGGTCAAATGATGATAAATGCTTAACTTAAAAAAAAAATTAGGGCACGAATTAATCTTTTTTAATGCATAGAAAGCACGGAAAAATGTACAGAAGTCCCTGGAGTTATCCCAGAAATGGTAATATTTATTTAGTCTTTCCAATACATTTTTTTCCTAGCTGCCTAGGCTTTTCTTGATCATATCAGTAAATTTGATGAGATTAAACCTATCTACCCAAGAATTGAGAAAGAATTCAAGGATAAACTGTAACTCTTTATGAAAGTATATCACTTCATGTTTTAAGTGGCATGGTCATTACACTAAGGGACTAGTGTAGATGTGTGGTTCTGTCCATAGAAGGGTTTGGAGGTGGAGGGAATAAAATCTATATTAGAAAATTGAAAAATGTAAATTAAAGATTGAGATGACTTGGTATCATTCATATCATTTACTGGGGCCAAGGTGATGGGTTAGTTTACATAAGGAGAAGTCACAAATGACATATCATTGACAGTTGTGTGTGGACAGAGTTGTTACCAGTGGACATTGTTTAGTTTTTTTTTTTTTTTTTTTTTGCGGTACGCGGGCCTCTCACTGTTGTGGCCTCTCCCGTTGCGGAGCACAGGCTCTGGACGCGCAGGCTCAGCGGCCATGGCTCACGGGCCCAGCCGCTCCATGGCATGTGGGATCTTCCCGGACCGGGGCACAAATCCGTGTCCCTTGCATCGGCAGGTGGACTCTCAACCACTGCACCACCAGGGAAGCCCTAGTTTTTTTGTTTTTTTAAAAAATATTTATTTATTTGGCTGTGCCGGGTCTTAGTAGTGGCATGCGGGATCTTCGTTGCAGCATGCGGGATCTAGTTCCCTGACAAGGGATCGAACCCAGGCCTCCTGCATTGGGAGCGCAGAGTCTTAACCACTGGACCAGCAGGGAAGTCCTGACACTGTTTAGTTTTAAAAGACTTTTTGTTAAAGTCAGGCCAAAGGCTATTTAAAAACTTTAGTCTTGGAATGGGAGAAAATGTTTTGTTGTGCATTAGCAAACTGACTTTCTGACAGTAAACACTTCTGTGTAGGTCCACAGTCTCTTCTCTGCCGTTCTAAAACCCCAAAGTTCTGAAAGCTGAAAGATTTTTTGTAAGGTAGGCACAAACCTGACTTCAGGCTAATGAGGCTATTTATAACGTTTTTTGGTGGTTGTTCTATTTCAAGTAAATATTTATTCATTTTGTTGTAAGAATATTAATGAGTTTCTTGTCAGGGTGCTATTCCAGTTTCTACTGAGAGTATTAAACTGTGTATGGTATACTAATTATCTCAGCTTTTTATAGGTGAAATAACTGAGGCTCAAATAAGTGCAGTGACTTGCCCAAGATTCTTACACATCTAGGGGGGAATAAAGAGTAGACTTGAGCTTTTGCTACCTCCTCCTTTGTTTTGTTTTGTTTTGTTTTGTTTTCCATTGTACTGTGCTGGTTTCTCATGACTTTACCTCCAGAAACCGTCTTGATAAGTTCTTCTAGGTGGAAGGGTTTAAGTAGTGACACTCATTTTATTTGACATTTTAATAAATGTTTTACAGAAGTGACATATTCAGGTTTTCTCATGACATTAAGCTCTTTCAAGTACTTAGGTTCCCAAATTGTTCAAGATTATACTTCGGAAATATCTTGGCTGTGTGTGGGGAATGAAAACTAGAAGATGAGCTTCAGTGTGCATAGTATTACATTTAAAAGAGGCAGAAAGTCCAGGGGACTTCCCTGGTGGTGCAGTGGTTAAGAACCTGCTTGCCAATGCAGGGGACATGGGTTTGAGCCCTGGTCTGGGAAGATCCCACATGCCATGGAGCAACTAAGCCCATGCACCACAACTTTTGAGCCTGCACTCTAGAGCCCACGAGCTACAACTACTGAATCTGCGCACCTAGAGCCGGTGCTCCGCAACAAGAGAAGCCAGCACAATGAGAAGCCCACGCACCACAATGAAGAGTAACCCCTGCTCGCCGCAACTGGAGAAAGCCTGCACACAGCAATGAAGATCTAATGCAGCCAAAAAATAAATAAATAAATAAGAGGCAGAAAGTCCAAACCATTTTGTTAGCATGAGTAACTTCTAGCTAACAATTATAGCCCCCAAAGGAGACTAGAAATCTTGGTAAGCTATCCCTCAAAAAATTAGCTCAGTGTGCTGCCAGGGAAATGCTAGGCGTCATTAGGAAGAGAAATAAAGAAAGATAAAAATAAACTTCCCTCTATACAAAACCAAGGTTTGTCTTTGTTTGTGTTACTGTGCATTCTTTGCATCCCTAAGAATATGTATCAGAGCTGGTGACCAAATGAGATGAAGGCTTTAATGAAGACATGTAAAATGAAAAAAAAAAACTTCAGCTTTTAAAGACAGAGCGAGTATTGTCAAACCCTATCAGGCGATGAGAAGAACATATAGACTTGTTCACCAGTTCTTAGGATCCTGTATTGGATAGAGAGCACCTTTTCAAATTAGAAATGAATTTAGCTTAATTATTGGGTTGCTCTTATCAGTAGTAAATAAATAAAATTTAACACTAGAGGTAGTAGAAATTTAAAAAAGGGTCTAGGGCTTCCCTGGTGGCACAGTGGTTGAGAGTCCGCCTGCTGATGCACGGGACACAGGTTCGTGCCCCGGTCCAGGAAGATCCCACATGCTGCAGAGCAGCTGGGCCCATGAGCCATGGCCGCTGAGCCTGCGCGTCCGGAGCCTGTGCTCCGCAACGGGAGAGGCCACAGCAGTGAGAGGCCCGCGTACCGCAAAAAAAAAAGGGGGTCTAGAAGGTTTTCTTGTGTTTTTTTTTAAATTAAAACTTCTTATTTTAAGATAATTGTAGGAATCTCATGCAGTTGTAAGCATAGTACAAAGGAATCCCTTGTACCCTTTACCCAGTTTCCCCCAGTGGTAATGTCATGCAAGTATAGTACAGTGTCACAACCAGATATTGACATTGATACAATCCACCCAGCTTGTTCACATTTCCCCAGTTTTACTTGTACCCATTTATGAGTGTGTATATTTAGTCCTATGCAATTTTATTACCACCAGTCAAGATACAGAACAGTTCCATCACCACCAAGGTACCTCACATTGACCTTTTATAGCCACACCTGCCTCACTTCTGCTACCCCTCTTCCTATCTCATAAGATTTTTGATAAATTATTGGATTAATATATTTTATAATAACCTGTCAAGGGGATCCAGGAATATTTGGGGGAGTGTATCCTTAACTTTTTATAAAATTATTTTTTAACTTATTTTTTTAGCATTCCAGTTTACTGTATTTGTTGTAATGGAGTAATGACCCCTTTAAAAATCAGTGTCCATTGATGGACAGGAAACAACTATTACAATGAAACTAAAATATTTGAATGTTACAAATGAAAAATAAAAATAAATATACAGTCTCTGTCTGAATAGAAATTGCTTTATGCTCTCAGAACTTTGCATCTATTTCTTTTTAATTATATGGAACTATAATAACCATATAAAGTTATTTTAAAATGTTTTATTTATCAGATTAATACATGTACTTTTTTGTTTTTGTCTTCCCATGAACTTTATATTAAAAGTCAAATAGTAGTATGGCTTTTAATGAAAATCAGTAATCCACTGTTTACCCCTTCCCATCACCAAGTCTCACTCTCACTAGGCACCTGCTTTAAAATTTTCAGTCTTTTTCTTGTATTTACTCCCATATTTCTAAGTAATAAATAATATACACTCCTATTGCCCTCCCCTTCTTATCAAGTCAAATGTTTGGTTTCATCAGTATCCATTATTTATTGTGTTAAGTAAATATTTATTATTGAACCATTTAGTATACTACTATTATGTTTGTTTGGTTTTTTAAATTTTAGTTTGGCTGCATCGGGTCTTAGTTGCGGCACGTGGGATCTTTTATTGCAGCATGCAGGATCTTTTGTTGTGGCGTGCGGGCTTCTCTCTAGTTCCGGCATGCGGGTTTTCTCTTCTCTAGTTGTGACGTACGGGTTTTTTCTCTTCTCTAGTGTGGCGCTCAGGCTCCAGGGCACGTGGGCTCTGTAGTTTGCGGCATGCAGGCTCTCTAGTTGAGGCGCGCGAGCTCAGTAGTTGTGGCACACAGGCTTAGTTGCCCCACGGCATGTGGGATCTTAGTTCCCCGTCCAGGGATCAAACCCGCGTGCCCTGCACTGGAAGGCGGATTCTTTACCATTGGACCACCAGGGAAGTCCCCTGTTATATTTTCTTATACAACTTACGTTTTTTTCCAGGATTTAATATCATTAAGTACCTCACTGTTTTTGGTTTGTTGTTATTAATTCTTTCAGACTCTCCAACAGATCTATAAATTTCCTCACAATATAGTCAAACACATGGTAATCCTTAAATGTAGTTCCCTTCCTTCCTTCCTTCCTTCCCTCCTTCCCTCCCTCTCTCCCTTCTTTCCATCCCCCTAAATATCCTGTGGGGATTGATGGCATGATTCCCTTTTACAGTGATCGCATAAAATGCTATTTTAGGACCAGGACCATTATCCAGTAATACAGTCCTTTTATTCATAGGTGTTTACTGTTTTACCTTTTTTTTTAATATAATGTGCATATGATAAAGTGCATAAAGTAGACCAATCTTAAGTGTACAACACAGTTTTTACATGTGTATATAGCCATATAACTACCATCCAGCTCAAGATAATAGAACACTTCCAGCACCCACAAGGTTCCCTCATGCTTCTTTCCGCTCAGTCACCTCCTCCCAGACATGACCACTTTTCTGACTTCTGTCACCTTTGATTCATAGATGTTTAAAATGTGCTAACTGAACGTTTTAAGTCTGATAGAATGTATCATACACATTTAAGTATGAGGCTTCCAAGGGATTGGTTATGTCCAGAACTCCTGATTTGTGGGCTAGCCCTATTTTGGGTAGCAGCTATGCATGGATGAGACTGAAGGCTGAGAATACTCCAGAGCAGTTAGGCATTTTTTAAGAAATGTGGGGACTGGATTGTTTTCTTACTTTCCCCCTAGACTCTTGTTAAATCTGTGTCCTTTATCTGTATCTTAGAAGAAAGAGGAATCCACACTCTGTTCTAGTAAGTTTGAAGACTGTTCGGTTATTTAGACAGCTTATAACTAGTGACAAATCAAGCTCAAGTAAGAATGGAGATGAGAAATGGCAGCCTTGGCAGTGTTATGATTCTGCCCATTGAGGAAAGCAGTGTTCATTCACTCATTTATTGACCAGAATATTTATTGAGGGAGCACTGTGACATAAACACTGTTATTAGGATACAGTGGTGAGCAAAAGAGATGCAGCCCCTTGCCCTCAGGATGCGTGCAGTCCAGTGGAGGAAACAAATGTTAATCAAATCATCACACGCACTGGGAGGTAGGATGTGAGCAGGGAATGTCTGAGGTAAATGCCAAAAGGCAGTAAGGTGGGAATGGGGGTGCAGAGGACAGAGTGTGGCCATGAGATGAGGCTGGAGAAGTCAGTCTGGCTTAGATATCCTAAGGGATGTGTGTGTGAATTCCACCATTTTTTATGGTTAGTCTAACAGTGTAGATAATATCTTTTTTTCTTTTGGCCGCCCCACGCAGCATGTGGGATCTTAGTTCCCCGACCAGGGATCAAACCTGTGTACAGTGGAAGCACGGAGCCTTAACCACTGGACTGCCAGGGAAGCCCCTAGATACTATCTTTTGATAGAGAAGTTTTCTTTGTATGCTTTTTAGAGTTACTATAGGATAGTAGTTAAGTAAGAGACTTAGGAAGGGAGGTGAGGTCTAGAATATAAAAATGAAGGTAATTCCTCATGTTTCCTGAAAAGTGCTTAGGTTTTTTTTGTTTTGTTTTTAAATATTTATTTATGTATGTATTTTATTTGGTTGTACTGGGTCTTAGTTGCACAACATGGACTCCTTAGTTTCAGCAGGCAGGCTCCTTAGCTCCAGGACTCCTTAGTTGTGGCACATGGGCTCCTTAGTTGTGGCATGCGAACTCTTAGTTGCGGCATGCATGTGGGATCTAGTTCCCTGGCAAGGGATCGAACCTGGGCCCCCGGCATTGGGAGCGCAGAGTCTTATCCACTGTGCCCCCAGGGAAGTCCCTGCTTAGGTTTTTTCCATTCCCCCATTCCTATGAACTTGACCCATATTATTCCCTGTTTTAGAGGTGAGAAAAGCTCTGCCACAACAGTTCTGTGTGGAGGGCCAATTTCTTAGATCTCCTGATTGCTAAGCTAACTCCACTATTCACTTTTTTCTTGAGAATTTGACATCACCTCTTTCTCTTTAGTACAGAATGTTTACCTCTGGGGAAAAGAACTAAATTATAAAGGGCTACATAGCCCTTCAGTTGTTAGGGGAGGGGGGGATGGTAGAGCTTTATTGTTTCCTTTAGATGATCTTTGCCTCCTGCTTATACATAGGCCTTGGTAAGGGTTTTCTCTGTGAACCAGTTCCACCAATGAATCCCTGTAGGGTTGGGACTGAATTATTTACATGTTTAGTATGCTGTTTAGCCTATTGTGAGATGTATGCTGGCACAGAGCAGTATTGACAAACATCAAGGCTCTAAACCTGAGCCCTGTTGAATAACTATGTCTAGTGGAAGTGTCATTTGCTTATGTGAAATGAAACAGGTCAAGCCTCATAATCTTACTCTGAGAATAGCAGCCTGTGAGGACCATAAAACTATTCATGAGGTACAGGTTATAAACACTGAGGGACTGGGAGATGCTACACTTTTGCTCTTCTGTCCTTAGGTGACACATGGTCAGATGAGCCCTGTTGAATTGGATCCATCTTCTCAAATTGGCACTCTTAGTCTGTCTTTATCTGATCCCCATTGGAGATATAAGCTGAGAGCTATGGTACTTGAGGAGATGACACAGTTCCTTTGTTGCAGTAATTAATGTAATAAATTAAGGAAGAGACCCAAGGGAAAGTTGATTGTTTCTTGTTAGAGCCCCAGTTGGAAATTCAGTTGATTAGTGAGCTCTAATGTGGCAGCTGGAGAGGGAGATGCCTGTTCTTCCAGCTGGGTAAGCTCAGAGTCACCACGGATGGTTTACATGTTGTACTAGCCTCACCTGAGGTTGGCTGAGTATGTGATTTCAGGGTAGCATCTGGAATTCAGGGAAGATGGTATAGTTTGGTTTTCTCTTAACTTTGTTTTATCCCACTGCTTTATTGACAATTCCCTGGGGCATCAAACCCTGTGAACCTCACACAATTTAGTTTTGAAGGCCTGTCAGGGGGGGTCAGCAACCTACTGGACTGGAACAGTTGGCAAAAGAGATAGTCCAGATGTTAAAACCGTGAGCTTTGAGATTGGTACCTTGGCCCTGAGGGATTTTTGAAGCAAGATGGAGTCTTTTTGTCAGTCACTATAGTGTAGGATTTTATGAGCCACATCTGAAGGTAGGAGTAGCCTAAATGGAAAACCAGAGTAAGTGAAAACCACTGAGTAATTGAAAGAAGAAAGGATTGCCATTTTCTTTCGTAGAACTTAAATGGATATCAGTACTACCTGTAATTTAATTTGTAAAATTTTTTTTAATATTTATTTTTCCTTTATTTTTAAAATACTTTAGATCTTTATACAATGTATAACCATGAAGCAGGCCTCTTTAAGTTGAGACCCTAGAACATTGTGAGAATATTTGGGTCATTTTATACTTTTGAGTCATCATATTTTTGAGATTTGGATCCTCATAATATGCTTAGAACCATGATGGATTATCCCTCCATTTTATAATAAGAAAGTTAAAATTTAATGAAGCAACTTGGCTAACATCCTGGCTAGGGTCATTGGAAATCTGAGTCCAGAAATCACATCTCTTGATTCTCAGCTCAGTTATCTGTGTTCTACACCATGCTGCCTTCCTAGAATTGAGTGTAGCATATTTTTCTTTGTCCATATAGCTTTCAGTGAGAACTAGCTAGCCAGACGGATCACCCGCATACCCAAATGTGTGTGACCTGTGTGGTCGCATGCAGAGTGTACTCACTCAAACACAACTGTCATTTGCTCAGACCAAAGCCTGTAAGAAGATTGATCCAAAAACTGTAACAAGAGGGGGGGGACAGATAAATTTACACTGGGAGAGCATTGGACAGTTTGCTACTTAGACCAGATTAGCTATAAGTAATTGGCAGTTAAAGAGATCCTTTCTCTTTGATGCCCTCTAGGATGGATACAGAGCTCTATCTGGGCAGAAGGAGAAGTATTCTTCTTCATATTGTGTTTGGACATAAGTAGGGTCAGTTGTTGCTTATGTCCTCTGGGCAGGGACAGAGACCTCGCATGAAGACTCTTTTTCTCATTCTTAGTCTGGAAGAGAGGCCTTGCTCATTACTGAGGTAGGGAAGTGGTGTAATCTATGGCATATGCCCTAATAAAAAGGAATTAATGACCTGAAATGTGTGATTACAAACCAACCTGTGGGCTGGGAGTCTGAGAGATGGAGTTGGGTTCCAGAGAGGAAACTGGAATTTGTACTTTCATTGTTATAGATACAGGGTATGAGGAGTGATTGTCATGGCCTATCTTGGTCCCTTAGCTGTATCCATGCAGAGAAGAGTACTTAGTGATCACGTGCAGAACAAAGCACAAATGGCACTGGCAAGTAATTCCAGAGTTTGGTGAATCATGGTCCTAAATAGCGAAGTGTAGTACAATTAGAAGAAGAGAGAAGAAAATATATCCAGAAGCTCCTGCAAGTTGAAAGTACTTTGTGGTCTCTGTAAGGTATTGCTTCTCCTGATTCTGCACTTTCTCTGCCATGGAAGCAAGAGGTCAGTGCTTTTCATTTCCAGCTACCATGTTAGTTACCCTACCTCCTGGGGTTAAACATCTCTGCCGTGACCTGTCAGAGAGTTTGATTATTAGCTGTATAAAGCCAGGGTTGTGATAGGGAGCAGATGGAAAGTGGTCTGGCTGCTGTAGCCAGGCTGATTAAAGAATCCTTGGCAATTTTTCAGTATATCTTTGGAAAGTTACTATGAAACCTGCTGGGTTTGGTAAACTGAATTTCTGAGAAGTCACCTGGTTGAAAAGTGGTACTTACTTAACTCACTCAGAAATTAGAGGACAGTGGCTCTCTATAGAACATCAGGACCACTAAATATCAGTCCTCAGGATATGTTTTCTTTGTTTGCATCCTGGTCATTCAGAAATTCTGGGTAGTTTTCTAGTAGGGAAAACACTTTAAAAAAATAATAATAAATTTATTTATTTATTTTTATTTTTGGCTGCATTGGGTCTTTGTTGCTGCGCTTGGGCCTTCTCCAGTTGCAGCGAGCAGGGGCTACTCTTCGTTGCGGTGTGCAGGCTTCTCACTGCGGTGGCTTCTCCTGTTGTGGAGCATGGGCTCTAGGTGCACGGCCTCAGAAGTTGCGGCTCACAGGCTGTAGAGCACAGGCTCAGTAATTGTGGCGCATGGGCTTAGTTGCTCTACGGCATGTGGGATCTTCCCGGACCAGAGCTTGAACGTTGGCAGGCGGATTCTTAACCACTGCACCACCAGGGAAGCCCAGAGAATGCACTTTTTGATAGGTACATTAACAGAATTTCAGATTTGAAAAAGGCCCTGGGCATGTCCAGACTACTCCCTGTCACACATAGAAGAATTCTGTAATTTGCTTGACAGGTGATTATGGTTTTTCTGGTCACTACTTTCAATGATAAAGATATGGCTTCATTAAGCATTGTGGGTCATTGTTGGGAATTCCAGGGTATTACATTTTTTCCTGAGTTAAACATCTGTCTTTCTGTAACTTCTACTTACTGGTCCATTTTGTACCCTCAGCATCACAGAATAAGTTTCTCTCTTCCACATTGCAACCATCATATATTTGAAGCTAACCAGCTTGCCTCCCTTCAGCTAACTCCTTTCCAGATTAAAGAATACCAGTTTCTAAGACTTTTCCTCTTACGAAATGGCTTTTTGGTGTTTTACTATACTCTAGGAGATCCCTCCACTTAATGAATATCTCACTTAAGATGTGGAACTTGAAAATGAGCACAGACCATCAGGTGTTCTTTTCATCTCCAGCTCCCTTTTAAGAAGAAGCACAATTTAAAAAACATGTTAACAGCAATATTTCTTTTTTTTTTTACATCTTTATTGGAGTATAATTGCTTTACAATGGTGTGTTAGTTTCTGCTTTATAACAATATTTCTTGCTTACTAGAAAAAAACAAAACAATTTGCCATGACATATGGAATTGGGACAAAAGGAATTTGAGGAAGTGTCTTTCCTTACTGATGTTAAGGCTAAACGTTCTAGGTTCAGCATTATTACAAGCATTGATTTTGCCTCCTATCTTTTCCAGGAATATCTGCATTGAGTTTACTCTTAAGATTACAAAAATCATTTGATATTTCTGTTTACAAGAATTATTCAACTTTATGCTACACTGAACTGATTTTAATGCTTCAGATAGTTTTTAACAAGGTGGATATATATATGTTCTTACATAACTGAAAATCTGTTGTTTTTACATGTGACAAACAACTTGATTCAGTGAAAGACTCTTGAAAATAACCTTTTCTCTTCAAAATTCTTTGTAGATTTTTCATTCTCTTTTTGTTTCTTTTTTTTTTTTTTTTTTTTTTTTTTTTGCGGTACGCGGGCCTCTCACTGCTGTGGCCTCTCCCGTTGCGGAGCACAGGCTCTGGACGCGCAGGCTCAGCGGCCATGGCTCACGGGCCCAGCCGCTCCGCGGCATGTGGGATCCTCCCGGACCGGGGCACGAACCCATGTCCCCTGCATCGGCAGGCGGACTCTCAACCACTGCGCCACCAGGGAAGCCCTTTCATTCTCTTTTAACATTTAATATTGCAGAGCAGTCTGAGGTTGGCCTAAGTTTTGTCCTTTGTAATTCAAAAATTTTGTTAGGATGTCTGCAAGTTTGGCTTTTTTTAAAATTGATTTTGCTGAAAAGGTAGTGAACTTTTTCAAGATCTTTTTTCAGCTCAAGGTATTATTCATATATAATGCCTTGATGGGTTGCTTTTCTCCCATTTGTTCTAGTCTCTTCAGTTTTGCTTTGAGTATTATTAAATACTTTCTCTGCCTTTCAGTTTCCCTCATTGTTTTCATTTTGCTCTCCTTTTCCTTTGCCTTCTGGAACAGTATCTCAGGTTTTCTTGTAATTTACAGATTCATTTTCCACAGTTTTAGTTCTGTGCTTTTTTGATTTCTGTATGAATTTTAATTGCAGTTTTCATTTCCTTGCATCCTCCTTTTTTAAAAAATAAAATCAGATTCTTTTGTCTAAGTTCATATCTTTCATTTCAGCCTAGTTATCTCTGTCTTCTTTACTGTCATATTTTGTTTATCCTGCTCCATACGACAGGTCAGCCAGTGCAGAACTGTCAGGAGCTCTCTGAGCACAAACACTTTTATGTACTTTATATTCTTCCCTTTATATACCTTTCCAGAGTCTCTCTTCCATTAGCATCCTATTTTCTAGAGGAAGGGTTTTTGTTTATTTGTTTTTTGGAGGAAGGTCTTTTGAAAGTTTTATTGAATAAACAAACATGGGATTGCTCTAATGGTTACATTACATACTGATGATAGTACAGCTCAAGAGGAAAGTGGGTAAGTGTTAGATGAATGTGGGTTATGCTCTAAGCCTCACCACAATTGCAGAGATTGCAGAGGTGACAAATGATGATGTTGGGAAGAACTATGCTTTAATAATCCTTTGTAGTGCAGATTCAGTTGGCATTCCCATTTCTAGAAATGCCTTTGCCCCTCATAATAGAATTATTTTCAGTATCATGTTCCACTGCCTTATACACTCTCACTTGCTACTGTATTCCCAGCACCTAGTTTAGTGCCTGGTACTTAGTAGGCAATTAATACACGTTTTTTTGAATGAATTAGTGTATAGTATAGAGAATTCCAAACATTTTACTAAAAATTTCTTCAGAATTCTAGATCATTATCAGAGGTGTCATTTCTTTAAGTTTTTCAGAGATTATGTTGCCTTTACCTTGTGGGTGGCATTTTTTCATAGTTCTTTTTTTTTTTTAATTTATGTATTTATGGCTGCATTGGGTCTTTGTTGCTGCACACGGGTTTTCTCTAGTTGTGGTGAGCGGGGACTACTCCTCATTGCAGTGTGCGGGCTTCTCATTGCAGTGGCTTCTCTTGTTGCCAAGCACGGGCTCTAGGTTCACAGTCTTCAGTAGCTGTTGCACGCGGGCTGAGTAGTTGTGGCTCACGGGTTCTAGAGCACAGGCTCAGTAGTTGTGGTGTATGGGCTTAGTTGCTCTGCGGCATGTGGGATCTTCCCGGACCAGGGCTCGAACCCATGTCCCCTGCATTGACAGGTGGATTCTTAACCACTGTGCCACCAGGGATGCCCCATAGTTCTTATGTCATGTTTTCCCCCACACACAGTTTTTGCTCATCGTTTTATGAAGTAAGATCTATGTGGACTCAGTGTCAGCAATGGTTGGTTGTTGTTGGCACTAAGCTCTCTACTTGGGTAAAGGATGTATTTTCTTCTCAGATCTATGGCTAAATGGCAGGTTAATGTGCACTCCTTTCTCTCTTACATCCCAGTTGCTATCAAGCATTCACTTGGTATAGCTCTGCTCTCCTAGGTGACATCTCTTGAACTGCACCCTGGTTCTTTGACACTGCCTTGAGAGAGCAGGTGGAAAAGTACAATGTGTCTTATGTCTGTTAAGAGATATCTATGGCATTTACCTGTTAGATATTTACTTTGTAGGATTCATTGTGCCACCTCTGTTTTACCCTTTCTGCTCTGTCATCTTATGAGAGTTATTTTCTATATGCATATAGAAAGATGGTAAACGGGAGTGAGCAAGAACAGAAATCTTTGGTTTCATCATAAAGTAATAGCTGGGGGCTTCCCTGGTGGCACAGTGGTTGAGAGTCTGCCTGCCGATGCAGGGGACACAGGTTCGTGCCCCGGTCCAGGAAGATCCCACATGCCGCGGAGCGGCTGGGCCTGTGAGCCATGGCCGCTGAGCCTGCGCATCCAGAGCCTGTGCTCCGCAACGGGAGAGGCCACAACAGTGAGAGGCCCACATACAGCAAAAAATAAAAATAAAAAAATAATAAAGTAACAGCTGGATGGTGTATGTTGGCTGCCAGGTTTTCTAGATGGTACACTCCCCAAGGAGAGGTATAAATTGCCTTTTTTACCACCCACCCCATTCCACCCCCTTTTTTAGCTATCTCTGTTCCATGTGGTGAGGCCCTGGTATTTATGAATATAGTGCCATCAGTCTTATACTCTTAGAATGTAGAGACTTCTCCCACATTCTAACATGAGGTTTTTTAGTAGTGTTCAGTTACTGATAGGGTAATATATTTTCTGTGTGTGTGTGTGTGTGTGTGTGTGTGTGTGTGTGTGTGTGTGTGTCTCTTCCTGGGTATTTTAGTGGGTAGTGAGAAAGACTACATTGAATTCTGGTATTTAGACATAATTTGAAACCTGGAGTTTAATAAGGCTGGCTTAACTGAACTGAAGCTGATTGGTTAAGTCCTCTCTGAGGATTGTCTCCTCTAATTGCAGGTTTTGCCCCTATTCTGATATTGTATTTTTCCCCAGTTCTGTTTGCTTTTCTCTTTTACTTACCCACAATTAGACACCACCCCCCCCCAGCAGTAGAATGACAAGGAATCTATATTATTTTTAGTAGGGACAGGCCCTGTTAGTAGAGGGATTTAGCCTTTGCTAGACTATGTTCTGAATCTCTGATAGTTCAAGAAGAAGCAAGGAGAAAAGAGGTATGAGTAAAGTTGTGCTAGAGGATGTGCCAGGGCCTTTATTGATTGAGGGAGGATTGCTGCCTGGCAGTGGTAGTAGAAATAAGTCTCTTGGGAATGGGAAACTAACTCTAGAGGATTCCTAGTTAAGACCGCTGAATTTCCGGGCAATTGCAAATATTGTACTCTCCCCTGTGGAGATGGAGTGGGAATTAGCTTTTCCATTGGTCCAATGTGACTTGGTTAGAAATACAACTGAACCTGTTTGTCTTGTCTATTGCGGTGTGATAACCACCTAGGAAGGGTCTGTTTTTTGTGGGGGTTTATTTCAGCCTCTTTGCCTGTATTGTTTCCTTTAACAGCTCTTTAAATTTTCTTTTTCCAGCAATGATGGTGTCCACTGGGCATATACTGACCAATGTGGCAGGTCTGAGAACATAGCTGAAGCTGAAAATAGGAAAGCTGGGGGCAAGGAAGAGCCTTGAATCTTGAGGTGGGACGTTGACTCTAAGATGTCCTTGAGCAGTGGAGCCTCCGGAGGGAAAGGAGTGGATGCAAACCCGGTTGAGACATACGACAGTGGGGATGAATGGGACATTGGAGTAGGGAATCTCATCATTGACCTGGACGCCGATCTGGAAAAGGACCAGCAGAAACTGGAAATGTCAGGCTCAAAGGAGGTGGGGATACCAGCTCCCAATGCTGTGGCTACACTACCAGACAACATCAAGTTTGTGACCCCAGTGCCAGGTCCTCAAGGGAAGGAAGGCAAATCAAAATCTAAAAGGAATAAGAGTGGCAAAGACACTAGCAAACCCACTCCAGGGACGTCCCTGTTCACTCCAAGTGAGGGGGCAGCTAGCAAGAAAGAGGTGCAGGGACGCTCAGGAGATGGTGCCAATGCAGGAAGCCTGGTTGCTGCTATTGCTCCCAAGGGCTCAGAGAAGGCGGCTAAGGCATCCCGCAGTGTAGCCGGCTCCAAAAAGGAGAAGGAGAACAGCTCATCTAAGAGCAAGAAGGAGAGAAGCGAAGGAGTGGGGACTTGTTCAGAAAAGGATCCTGGGGTCCTCCAGCCAGTTCCCTTGGGAGGACGTGGTGGTCAGTATGATGGAAGCACAGGGGTGGATCCAGGAGCTGTGGAGCCACTTGGGAGTATAGCTATTGAGCCTGGGGCAGCGCTCAACCCTTTGGGAGCTAAACCGGAGCCAGAGGAAGGGGAGAATGAGTGTCGCCCGCTAAAGAAAGTCAAGTCTGAAAAGGTAAGAGGTGGCCAGATCTGGCTGCCCACTGCCAGTCAGAACTGCCCTGGACTAACTGCCAAATGCTATGTGCACTCTGTGGGAGCCTCATTAGTTTCTGGGTAATGACCAATTACAAGGTCAGAGCAGCTGGTAATGATAACGTGGTTTTGTTCCAAATTAGGGGATTCCCTACAGACTCATTAACAGCAGTCCTGGACATTTTGGAGAAGAGTGTCTGTTGTTGGGGGTAGCTGCTTGGTAGAATGAATTTTCCATAAGTTAAGAACCTCCAGCCTTGTCCTTGTCCTACCTCAGCTACTTGTTACTAGAGGCTGGCATCAACCTTTATATGGTTCCCAGCTTGATTGACATTTCATCCTTAGAGTCATTGATAAACTTAACAAGTTGATAAACTTAATAGGCTTTCAATTGAGTGCTGTTTTTAATGGGATAAATGGTGCTTCCGGTCTCTGGAAGAGAAAAGGGTTAAGTAAGTTTCATTACATGATATCTACCAAGTCTTCTATTGGTGATTGCCAAAGAGCAAAAGGTCACAGTTTGGGGCAGGTAAACAGTGGAGCAGGAGGTACTGAGGTACTTAATCAGGTCTTATGGATTAGTGTAGTGGCTATGAAAAGTTTGGCCTTGAAAGAGATTCTTTGGCCACTAAAGTATAGTTCTTGGCTGGGTATCTCCCTCAGCTATTGGGAATCAACGTCTCCTGGTGGTTTAATAGCTGCCAAACGGTGTAATGATACCTTGCCTTCTGCTTGACTTGGAAGGACAGGTGCCTGCAGCCCCACAAGGGGTTCTACTTCTTTGGGAAGATGATCTTAGTTCATGTCTCAGTAAATGGAGTTTGCAGGCCTAGACCAGAGTGGGTGTGAATCTAGGGTCAGCTCAGGCTGCCTTAAACTTCTGCAGCTTACAATTTCCTGCAAAGCGGCTGGCCTGGTAATGTGCTGTTCACTGGCTCTTGATTTTCCGCTCTGTGTTCTGCTCACCCTATGCTTTCAGCTGATCCCAGCAGATGCAGTATAAATTGATTTCTCTGTAATTGCATCAGCTGTAGCAGGGAATACCTCTTTCCATATGTAAGTGTTAATAGAGGCAGGATGTGTATGTTTGGGTGGTGGTGTCCTCTCAGTGCTAGGTTACGCTTTCTTTGCTCTAGGTGTTTTGGTCCTTGCCTCTGGCACATCTGTAACTCTTAGCAACATCTGGGCTTCCCTGGTAACAGGGCTGTGAGTTTTCTTCCACTAATAACACAATGGTTTATTCCCTTTTACCAGTGGCAGCTGCCAGAGAGTCTGCCTATGTTTAGGTGGCAGATGCTACAGTCCACCTCAGCAGAGTCAAGTTCCAGCTGGTTACTGGCATGGTGCATCCTGTGCTGGCTGTGATTTACCATTTTCTCTGGGGTGCAGATGGATAATACTGTTTTAAAGAGGCCTAGGAGTACCAGGAATTCTTGCTTCTGTTCCAGGCCCATTAGACTGTTCCCTACATCTGGCTCCAGTAAACTCTTGCCGTATATCCGTGTTCATAATCTTTGTTCTTCCTGTGCTGAAAAGTGGCCACTTCTGAGGGTGGCCTTCAGTTTCCTTTCTTTTTAGAACTCAACTCATGTTGCAATCTTCTAAGCCCAGTAGTGGTCTGTGGATGAAAGGATTAATGGTGCTTATCTTAATATTGGATTTAAGTCTAAATGTCCTTGAGAGTCTTCAGCAGAGAAGCAATGGAACCCTTTTTCTTCCTACAGGTTCAGGGACTGGTTGGGTGGCTGCCCTTCAGATTATAATTGGGCTGAAAGATGCAGTATATTCAGCTAAGAATACACCTTGGTGACAGGGAGGTTTGCTTCTTAATAATATAGCTGTGTTATATGCCTTGTCACCCAAAAAGACTGAGATTGGGGCAGTGGAATGAGAGAGAAAAGGGAAAGAGACTGTGCTTCTGTTTTTGGAGGAAAGGTAAAATTACTGAGAAGTACTCTTAGAAGAGGAAATTTGCTGTGCAGTTTGATGTCACTCTAAGCAAGAACCTGCTTTCTCAGTTCTTTTCCCTGTTCCCTCAACCCTCTTGAACAGTCTGGTTCTGTGGGGTGCCATTCTAAAGCATTTGGCCATTGAAATAAATAATTATGTAAATAAATACTTGGAAGTTGCTAGGAGATGAAAACACTGTGCAGAGAGACAGCGTTTCTGGAATGGGAGGAGGGAAAGATGCAAAAGGGAACGCAGGCTAGGAATCTCGGAGTGGAGCAGCTTTTGAGAAGCAAGGATCCCAGGGTGTTGGGCATAAGAGGTGTTTGAGTCAGTGTTTGGTGATTAATACTATATAACTCATAAGCTAAGTCTTTAAAAACTTCCTTTTTTGTCTCTGAGATATGGGTTGCCTATGGCTTAACTGGTTTGGAATGTTTCTTCCATGTGGGGGACAACCAACAGAACCAAAACAACAAAACAGATGTTTTGATATAATCTAGGAATTACATACTCTGAGCTGGAAGCTGTCATGAACAGGGAAAACTCATAAAATTTGGAAAGTGACTTAGCTGGAGTCTCCTTACCCATACCCTCTCCTGTAACCCCTTGGAAACAAGAGAGAAGACAAGTGGAGTTTGTGGTGTAGGACAGAATTGTCACATGTCTACAACTAGCTAATGAGGGAGATTTGAATATTCTAATTCTCTACCTCAGGACCTCCTCTCATCAAGGTGGGTATCTCAGTCTATGGCTGAGCGAATTTCAGTCAGCCAAGAATGTGGATTTCCCTTCATGGGATCCCACTTTTGCTCCACCACACCTCTCTCTGGCAGGCTTCACTGTGCTGTTTCCCAGGGTTCTAGGAGAGACCTAGAGTGTCTTAGCAACTACTGCTGCCCTGAATTGTCATTGAACACTCTTGCCTCATACTTCCTCCCAGCTGAAGAGATGGGGGAGGGAATGTTGAGGAATAAACAAGACAGAGCCTTCCAGCTCCTGTCTGTTCCTTGTCTTTGGTTTGATTGATAGGTTGTTGAGTTAGGGATGGAAGGGGAGGTAGGATGAGGGAGAGTGCCTGTCTGAATGTCCCCAGCTTAGTGCTCATAAAAAGAATTTACAAACCACAGAAGCCAGTGATCTATCTGTGTTGACTCTGAGTTGGGGCTTAAACCAGGAGTTTAAGGTGAGACTCCTTTTTTTTCCAGATCGTATAAAGTAAAGCTCTAGTGGCTAAAGGATCTAGAAGTTTGCAGCCAGAAGCTCTCCTTGTCTCTTCAGCTGCTGCTTTTGATCTTGGAAGGTAGAAACACTGCACTGTGCTTTCCCCATGTTTGTGTCTCAGCTTCTGCTGCTCTCAGAATGCTGCATACACATATTTACCACTTCCCCCATTAGTTTAGGAGACAAAACTAAAGTGTGCTCTTTGCTCTTTCCCCTTCCGATCATGTTTGCTATCATATCCTGTGTTCTAAGAGCATCTTCCTTTGCCCTTGATTTTGTTTTCTTGCCCTAGTTTATGCCTTCCATCTCATTTCTCTCGTGTTGCAATCCCTCATTGCTCAACCAAGGTCAGGTCTCTTTTATTCCTTCTGATCCAGGGCTTTCTCTCTTAACACCTTCCTCCTTCACAAGCTGTTCTTTCTCAGCTAGTGATGAAATAGCAGTTAGCCTTGCTTCCTGAAGCCAAATACCCTCAAGCATTTTCCTTCTTGGAAAAAATTAAAAGAAGTTGATATTTATGTGGGACAGAGATGCATTCTCTAACTACAACGAAGTCTGAGCTTAATTTATTTTTTCTTCAGCAGCTCTGTTTTCCATCCGGGTGTTGTAATTCAAGGAGGGCCCTGAGAAAGATTATCTTGTCCAATCTCCTCACTTTATAGAAGAGGGAACTGAGACCAGAGAGGTCATGTGACTTACCTAGACTCTCACAGGTAGTCAGTGGCAAAGCCAGGTTTTTGTTTACCAAGTTCTTCTGGCATATTGTTACTCTGGGATTCTTAACAAATCCTTCATTGTTACGAAGGATTCTGTTTTCCCACTTAAAGACTACCTCAGAAACATTGGATGTAAATGCCTAGGTGCTCTTAAGACTGCTTTCATTTGTTTTCTATACCGATTTTAATATTGTAGGCACTCAGTAAACAAAGGATCTTTGAGTTTCACTTTCTTTGGTAAGGTGATGATGTTTACAAAGAACAACCATTTATAGCTGGTGCTGAACCTCCCCTCTTATACATACAGACGGAAAGTTACTTTTTAAACTGCTACTTTGAGTTTGACTTCTTGAGAGTGTGTGTGTGTATGTGTTCTGGAGTATTGCATTCAGTCAAATTTTCATTGTAATCATCGAGGCATCGCCAGTTCCCTCTTTATTTGGCAATTGCAGGTATGAAAAAAAAAAACCCTGCCCTTGTGCTTCTTGGATATATCACTAATAGGCAGACCGTAAATGTATTGTGGATATTAACTGTTTTGTAAAGAGATGATACTGTTAGATACCATTGTCATCTTTCATTCATTCTGTATATTAACTGAGTGCATTTTACATTCCAGGTATTGTGCTTAGTACTGGGTGTACACTGGTGAACAGAACAGAGATGGTTGCTGCTCTTTGCTTACAGTTTACCATCTAGAGCAGAGTTCCTGAAATTGTGGTCCATAAAACCATGTGCATCATATCATCTGAATGTCAGAAATGCAGTCTTGGACCTTACCCCATATCTGCTAAATAAGTTTTAGGGGTAGGGGCCCAGAAATCTGTACTTCCAGAAGACACTCCAGATAATTGCTATATACTTTAATGTTTGTGAATTTTCTTTAACCATCATTAAAGGTGGACACTTCATAAGTTGGGCATTGGGAGCCGCTTCCAACCTAACACCAGTCTTGTAAACTTAAACTGCACATGAGCTCTTATGCATAACTTAGTGATTAAGAGTATGAAGTCTGGAGCCAAACTACCAGGGTTTGTATCCCAGCTTTGACACTTATTAACTGAGTGATATTGAACAAATTACTTAACTGAGCTACCTCAGTTTTCTCATCTGCAAAATGAGGAAACAATAGTTCCTTAATAGGATTTTTGTGAAATTCAATTAGTTAATTCATATAAAACACTTAGAATGGTGTTTGGCACATACGGAGCATTTAATAAATATTAGAAAAGAAGAATAACATGATTTGAGTTGAAATATGTCTCAGTTTGCTGTAGGCAATAACGGGCTGAAATATAACAACATACCACCTATACCGGAAGCCCAGTATGAATAGATAAGCATGTTGGCTAAGACGTGCAGCGCTGTTCTCAGGAGAAGTTCCAAACCTGGATTGGGAAGCTTGAATGCTGGTAATGTGTTCTAAAGGCCGTGATATTTATAGTGGGGTTTGATGAGGTAGAAACCAGAAATTGGCTTCAAAGGGTATTGAAGTGGCCTGTTGAATTTCAGATTTCATATGAATTGAGTTTCCTTTTTGGCCATATCCCTGGTATGGGGTTGAGTATGTTGGATAGATATTACTGTGGGTTTGCCAGCAGGTGCAATCTCATGTATGCTGGAGGAGCACTAAATGTTTCTGTTTCTACACAAGAGTACATGGAAAATCTAAGTCCTAGTCCTTAATCTTCCTCCTCCAGCATGAACTGGTATTTTTGCCATTTGTGTATAAGAGCTTTTACCAACAGAGCTCATCCAGGGAGGCAGCAGGGCTTGGGCTTTCAGGCTGGAGATGGCAGTAACATGCCCAGCTGAGATCCTGCCACTGCTGGCTGTCTGAGCCCTCCTCTCAGTGGTTTTCACTCTTCAGGCCATGCTTGAGTAACCCGCCTCCAGAGCTGCTGACAGGGCTGTGTTCAGAGGCCTTGGAAATTACACTGTTCATTTCCTTATCATCCCCTGACCTGCAGTGCAGAGCCTTCTGGTGCAGGAACAAGGCAGAAAAAAATCCAGACGGCTCCCGGCCAGCATGTGTCAAGGGCTACAAAGAAGGAAATTGGACTTGCTCACTTAAAAACGTTGGGGTTAGGCTTTGATTTTTGGTTCCTGCCGAGCGTTATTTGTGTGTGTGCGAATGTTCTATCTCAGTGTATATGTATAGAAATGAGTCTGTGCGTGGCAAAGCTGTAGAGGAGGAGCATCTGAAAGTAGAGAGCAGAGAGGAGATTGCTTTTCTCTTCATTTAATTTCCCAGTTGTGCCATTGGGATGGGCCTGGAAGGATTACCATCAGGAAAATGCTAGGCCATATTAATATTTTAAAATATATTTCTCTAGGTACAGTTTAGTCACGGTTGAGAGCACCCACCCGAGTAAGAAGCTTCCCAGGCTGGCTGAGGAGACATTTTTAACAAATCCTATTCTCTGAAGTTGTTCATCCTAGGTGACATTGACATAGTCAATATTTAAGCTACCTAAGAAAGTATAGAGTTTGGGTCAGTCTTCAGTAAGAAGAATAGCTCTTTTGAGATGGAGAATAGTATGACAAAGGAAAGAAAATTCATAGCATTTTGTGATTTTTTACTTATGGAGCAAAATTCTCTTGTTTTCAGAGCCTGTCCTTGTGTTTTTAGTGTTATGAAACAAGCTACTTCTTTCTTCCTTTGGGCATTTCTCTTGCCTTAGGAGACCCAAAGGAAACACTGTTCAGACTGAAGAAGTAATATGTGCCCAGTAAGGTTCTTGAGCAGAGTTTACAATCATTCTGACCTTAATTTTCCTTTTTCTGGATTTCCACTGCTTTAATGTCATTTGTGACATTGGAGCCCTTGTGAAGTGGGGAAAAAAGAAGTCTTTTAGCTTTCAGAACCTGGAGATGTTTTTAAATCCTAAGTGTCTCTCTTGTTGGAAGTGCTCGGTAGAGAAGTGTTTTTACATGAGAAAGGTGACAGCTAAGGTGGGAGAGAATTACTTCCTTTTACCTTCTTATAAAGCTGTTATCCCTATACCAGCAACATCAGCATAGCATCTGGGAACTTGTTAGAAATTCAAGTATCAGGCCCCATCCCAGGCCCCCAAGTCAGAAACTCTAGGCTTAAGGCCCAGCAATTTATGTTTTACCATTAGCTCTCCCATTGATCATGATAGACACTGAAGTTTGAGATCCACTGTTGTAGAGCACATTGTCCTCTTAATAGTGAAGATCAAATTCACCAAAAACTTGAAGGGGTAAAAAGTAACTCTGGACAGTAGGTATGGTTTTTTTTTTTTTAATTTCCTGAGTGATGTTCAGATATATCTTTTCTCTTTATGGGCGAACTGACAGGAACCTAAAATTGGAAGCAATCCTAAGGGTTTGGGACTTTGAAAGCAAAAGGGATATTTAACTTTGTGTGTGTGTGTGTGGTACGCTGGCCTCTCACTGTTTGCGGCCTCTCCCGTTGCGGAGCACAGGCTCCGGACACGCAGGCTCAGAGACCATGGCTCACGGGCCCAGCCACTCCGCGGCATGTGGGATCTTCCCGGACCGGGGCACGAACCCGTGTCCCCTGCATCAGCAGGCGGACTCTCAACCACTGCGCCACCAGGGAAGCCCCTGAATTATTTTTCTAAGCATTGAAATGACTGTAACATGATTGTTTTAGTATATGTGCTGCTGAAGCAAGCACAACATGATTGTTTTAGTTCGGAAAGTTTTTTTTTCCTTCTGTTAATCTTTGAAGAGTGCAGACTTCAGCCTTTTGAAAGGATTAGAACTACAGGTAGTCTAAACAGTCAAGAGAAGAATAAGGATTGAGATGCTTCTTTTTGTGAATTTGTCACTAGCTGCAGGAAGTAAAAAGGCAGTTCTTAGATTTTTAGGAGGTGGTCAGTTTTCAACTTGAAATATTGTCCACTGGGAGAGTACAATTCGACTGTGTGCCTGTGAAAAATACACTAATTGAGTATTTTCAAATTTGAGACCACTGGGTTCCAGCCTTAGGGGCAAATACTAGCTTGGGTTAAATGAACCAAACCTTTACATTAAATCCGTTCTTGGACTTTTTTTTTGATTGAGGTATAATTGACATAACATTATATTAGTTTCGGGTGCACAATGTAATGATATAATATTTGTATATATTGCTAAATGATCACTTCAGTAAGTCCAGCTAACATCCTCATTGTTACAAAAAAATTTTTTTTTTCTTGTGATGAGAATTTTCAAGATTTACTTTCCTAGCTACTTTCAAATATGCAATACAGTATTATTAAGTATAGTCACTATGCTTTATGTGATATCCCCATGACTTATTCATTTTGTAACTGGAAATGTACCTTTTGACCTCCTTCACCCATTTCGCCCACCCCCCACCCCCTACCGCAGGTAGCCACCAATCTGTTCTCTATGTCCATGTCCTCAGGTTTTTGTTTACTTGTTTTTAGATTCCACAGATAAGTGGAATCATATGGTATTTATCTTTTTCTGTCTGAATTATTTCATGTAGCATAATGCCCATTCATGCAGTCACAAATGGCAAGATTTCATTCTTTTTATGGTCAAATAATATTGCATTGTGTATATGTGTATATATATACACATGCACACCCCACGTTTTCTTTACCCATTTATCCATTGATGGACATTGAGGTTCTTTCCATGTCTTGGCTATTGTAAATAATGCTGCAGTGAACATGGGGGTGCATATGTGGTTTTTTTTTAATATGTCTTTTCAAATCAGTATTTTTGTTTTCTTCAGATAAATACCCAGAAATGGAATTGCTAGATCATATGGTAGTTCCATTTTTAATTTTTTGAGGAACCTCCAAACTGTTTTCTGTAGTGGCTGCACAATTTACATTCCCACCAACAGTGCACAAGGGCTCCCTTTTCTCCACAACCTTGACAACACATGTTATTTCTTGTCTTTTTAGTAGCCGTTTTAACAGGTGTGAGGTACTATCTCATTGTGGTTTTGATGGGCATTTCTCTGATGATTAGTGATATTGAGCATCTTTTTGTGTACCTGTTGGCCATCTCTTTGTATTCTCTTGGCCGCTCTTTTTGTTTAGTAACGGGTTCTCTTTAACTGTAAAAAGTTTTTTGTAAACTGGTACTCCAGCCCACTCAGCTCAGAGTTGACATTTCCTATTTGATATGTTTCTTTAGAAGTTAAATACTTAACTCTGTACTGACTGGTACAGAGAGTATTGTAGAAAGGAGGTGTACATATTCATCATATACCAACCGAAGTAGCATGAGGTTAGAGAAATTCTGGATGAAGAGTCTCTTGGCGCTGAGGCTTCTCAAGTGGAGGCACATGTCAGAATCCCTTCTGGAGCTTCTACAAAGTAAAAGTGCCCTACTGAAGTAAAATTTATAGGGTTGGGGACCCCAAGCATGTACATATTTTTTTAAAACTTCAGCAGGTACTTTTAATGTGCCTCTTGATTAAAAACCACTGTCGTTGCAGAAAGGACTTTTATTTCACTATACAGGCTCTGGAAATCCCTGTTACTCACTCAGCCAGGGAACATTTAAAGTTGTTCTTGCTTTTTGCCATTTGCAGATGGAGCTGTGCCCTGCACTTTAGATATCATGTGATCCTCAAGTGTTTTACAGCATGGTCAAGATCTTCCTCCAGCTTTCCTTTTTCATTGCTCATTGTGTTGGGGTCATTTAGGAATATAGACACAATGAATCTGACTTCTCATTATCCCCTTAATTAGGAGAACTAATTAATAAATTTTTGATAGTTATAGCCTTTAAAGTAGAACATCCATATCAGTGTTACTGATTCATTTTAAAATTATTGTTTCAGATTTTTTAAAGCAAATTTGAACAAAATTCCTATGACTAGATATGTTTTGCCATATATAGGCAACTTGTGATTTTTTTCTATTTAAATTGGAGGGGAGCAGAAGACAGGTTTAGATAATCTAAATTTATTGCTAATCCAAAAGCAGCTTCTTTTCTCTGTGATTTGTGAATGTATTTCTGTGCTTATGTTGGACAATAGGTGGTCTTAATTTTCCAGAAATCCATGACACTCTAATATAAAATAATGCAGCTATCCAATAAAGACCTGTTCCTGAGCCTTCTTCTGGACATATTCAAATTAAACATGCTGTTTTAAGAAGAGACAGCATCACTTCACAAAAGTAGTAGAGGTTCACTGTCTTTCTTTGCGTAAACACATACTATTTCTTTGAAGTCAGGAAGAAAATTAAATGTTTTTGAATATAAAGTATTTCCCTACTGGGATTTTAAGTCTCATTATAGTTAGAATGCTAATTGTTATCAGAGATGAACACATACTTGAATATGCTGCAAACTTATAGTTAAAATCATTATGGAATGTCATGTTTGGGGCAAAATTATAATCACATAACCTAAACTTTTCATATAATAATTTTTTTTAAAATTCGGCTGCACTGCATGGCATGTGGGATCTTAGTTCCCCGACCAGGGATCGAACCTGAGCCCCCTGCAGTGGAAGCACGGAGTCTTAACCACTGGACTGCCAGTGAACTCCCCATATAATAAAATTTAAAACATGGTTTTTAGTACTGATAATTATATTATCTATGATGTCAAAATTTACAGTAATCTATACTTAAATGGATCTTTTTAGGTTTTTGAGTATGCATATACCTTTGCAAAGGAGGAGAAAAAATTGGCAAATGTGGGGAAGAAGTCATCATACAAAGTGACTACACATTTATATACACCATATTAGACTAGATCTTAATTCTATCAGTATGCAGATTCCTAAACATCTGGTAGAGTGTCTGTTTTAGATAAAATATGCCATAAGGCATTTTCCATTTTGCTTATACATATGTTGGAGATTGCCATACTGGCTTCATAAATTCAACATGAACAATTTTTTCTTTAGCATTGAAACAAACCATTATTTCTTCAGCTGCGGTCTCATGTAAAAGCTGGCTTGTGTTTGAGGACTGTATTGATGAAAAATATGTATTTGTAAGCACTAGAATTACCCTAACCCTGGCAAAATGCTTACACTATGAGGAGACACATTGCAATGGAAACCAGATAAGTGAACAGCCAGTTCAAGTCTCCCATCTCTGGCTCCCTCCAGAGTGTATACTCAATGGATGGAATAACTGCTAGGCCCAAACCATTCACATTGTTCTTTGTTTTTTCTTTTTCTTTCTTTTTTTTTTGCCAGTCACATAAAGTTGGTTTGGTTATGTTATCTATTTAGTGTACAGAAGTATTTTATGACAGAAGAAATCTAGGGGTCCAGAGTCTCTCTATAGTGGAAATTTATGGGTCCATGGATTGAATCCAGCCCAATATAATGATGATTCTTCTGTTGCATTTACTTTTCAGTTCTGACTTTGTTTTCTTTTTTTAAATAAATTTATTTATTTATTTATTTATTTATGGCTGTGTTGGGTCTCCATTGCTGTGTGCAGGCTTCCTCTAGTTGCAGCGAGCGGGGGCTACTCTTCATTGTGGTGCGTGGACTTCTCATTGCAATGGCTCCTCTTGTTGCGGAGCACAGGCTCTAAGCATGCTGGCTTCAGTAGTTGTGGCTGGCGGGCTCAGTAGTTGTGACTCACGGGCTGTAGAGCTCAGGCTCAGTAGTTGTGGCACAGAGGGTTAGTTGCTCCGCGGCATGTGGGATCTTCCTGGACCAGGGCTCGAACCCATGTCCCCTGCATTGGCAGGTGGATTCTTAAGCACTCTGCCACCAGGGAAGTCCCAGTTCTGACTTTCTTGTTCCTCACAATACCACAAATTCCTTCTCTTTAGGTTCCCTTGATCACTGAAGAAATAAAGCCATTTGTATATGCTAACCTCATATCTTATCCTTGAGTTAAACAAAAACCATCCTATAGGCAAACTGAAGAACAGAGCTGTTCTCGTCCTACCAACATAAATATCCTTGAGCCTAATCTCTCTTTCTTAGGCCCAGTGCCTTTTGTAACCTCCTTCAGCTACTCTTCATTTTCTGTCCTTTTCTCACTTACACTTAGAATCTATATCATGCTTCTTTAATATCCTGTAGTTATTTTAATTATTTTTTGTTATTTATGATACTCACTTTTACATTTGTTATTGGTCCAGCCCTAACCGGATGGGATTATATTTCACTGGAGATTTAGAGAGGGGCTTTTCTTCTCCTCTCCAATTGAAAGTAATTAACCAGGAAAAAGTAGTCATTTTTGTAAGTTCTACCATGGGTATTCATTACAGTCTGGACACAGCATTGGTTGTATCAAGAAAACCACTGTACTGCTGACTACAGGTTTTTACCTGCTGTGAATAGGGTACCTTATTTGAAGGCTTGGTGCCAGTGCTATGCTTCCAGCTGTGTGCTGGTGGCAGCTCTTGGCCAGAACATTGCAGTTGGCCTGTAGGACTGGAGAGAGAGAAGTTTTCATGTTCAAGAGCTAAGTGAAATGTTTCTGGTTGAAGGCCAGTGCATCGCTGAGGAAGAAGGAAATTACAGTTTGCCACTCCCTGAGAAGCAGTTTGGCTAGAGCAAAGCTACCGGAAATGGATTCTAAACTTATTGATTTAGGAAGCTTTGGGGTTTTTCCCCTTAGCCTTTGTGAAATGGGGCTTCTTTTCAAAGCAGGGGAAGGGATGGGATAGAGCAGACTTAAAGGCTCAAAATAATGTCACTTTCCAACTCTCCAATCAGCCCTTTTAGAACTAAGCAGGTAGGTGTCCTTAGATATCGCACAAAGAGGAAAAACTGACTGTTGTTTACAAACCAAGTTAGTTAGGGCTGTCTCTGGCTTCTTCTGGATTAGTGACCTGAAGTGGCATTCAATGCAGAGAAAAGTCTGGAAAGGTAGTTGGAAAATAATACTCCAATGACATTTTCATATTTGACTAATATTTTCAGATTTCTCATTTGTTTTTATTCCCTAGTCACATTTCATCTTCCATTTCATATCTAATAACCAAAAGTAGGAGCAAAGAGGCAGACAAATCCCACTTTAATCCTTCCCATTCCCTTGCCCACATAGAGGTTTTTTTTTTTTTTTTTTTTTTGCGGGCCTCTCACTGCTGTGGCCCCTCCCGTTGCAGAGCACAGGCTCTGGACGCGCAGGCTCAGCGGCCATGGCTCACGGGCCCAGCCGCTCCGCGGTATGTGGGATCTTCCTGGACCGGGGCACGAACCTGCGTCCCCTGCATCAGCAGGAGGACTCTCAACCACTGCGCCACCAGGGAAACCCGCGCATAGAGCTTTGATGCTGGTGAAAGCTTGTTGAAATGAACTGGGAGCAGCCTGAGAGGTATGTTTGGATGATTGTGGCGGTGAGGAAGTAGTGGAGCTGGGCTTTGTGACGGTGGTGTTCGGAATGAGTGCCTAAATATAAACTTGGATGGTTTAGTTTTATTTTTAACAACAACAAATAAATATTAGTACTTTCGCTATCACCTGTTTACTTGCTACTGGCAAGAAAAATAGCAAATGGCTGGTTTATCACCCTTTAGGGATGGTTTTGGGAAGGAATTTGAGATCAGCGTAGTTTAGGACTTGATAGCAAGAGATGATATCTTTGGCCTAAATAATACCTCCCAAGAAACAAACTTTTTAAAGGAGACTTAGATTTTATTTATTTATTTATTATTATTTTCTTTTTGGCCAAGCCATGGGGCTTGCGGGAGTTCCCCAACCAGGGATTGAATCCAGGCCATGGAAGTGAAAGCACAGAATCCTAATCACTAGACCACCAGGGAACTCCCGGAAACTTAGATTTTAATGTGGTGCTCACTTAGTAAAAATTATCTTTTCTTAAATGTTCTCGTACTGACATTATCTTAGGAAATGGTTCCTTATCATAGTATTTATCCTGCTTATATTCTTCTACATCTTTCAGAAACATTTCCCAAGTTCAACTTGCAGGCTACTGAATAGTAAATCTAGTAGGAGAGACAGAATGGAATCAAATAATCACATGCATATCAGGGTCACTGTCAGAGAAAATATCCATGAAGAAGTTTGAGTAAATATCTGAAAAATGAGTAGTAGTTAATTTGGAGAAGGGAGTTAAATGAATGAACAACCAAGTGGAAATGTCCCTTAAGGTCTGGAGGTTATGAGAGAGAACTGGAAATCTAAAGATATGGGAATTACTAATGGGAACAAATAAATGGTAATTGATGCCATAAAGGTGGGTGAGCTACCTAGGGAGAATGTGACCCTTGAATGAGAGAAAAAGGAAGGGGCCCAGGATAGATCCCTGAGGAGCACCAAGAATGTAGTTAACTTAGATGGCATATTGGGCAGTGCTTCCCTGTGTAATGGAGAGTGTACAAACCTACAACAGGGAACACATGTCTACAAAATCATTTTTTAATTCTCTGAAAGGGATTATAGAACTTGCTTACGGGCTTCCCTGGTGGCACTGTGGTTAAGAATCCTCCTGCCAATGCAGTGGACATGGGTTCGAGCCCTGGTCTGGGAAGATCCCACATGCCGTGGAGCAACTAAGCCCGTGTGCCACAACTACTGAGCTTGTGCCCTAGAGCCCGCGAGCCACACCACTGAGCCCGCATGCCACAAAGACTGAAGCCCACGCGCCTAGAGCCTGTGCTCCGCAACAAGAGAAGCCACCGCAATGAGAAACCTGCGCACCGCAACAAAGGGTAGCCCCCGCTCGCTGCAACTAGAGAAAACCCGCACGCAGCAACAAAGACCCAACGCATCCAAAAATAATAAAATAAATGTTTCTTAAAAAAAAAAAAAAAAAAAAGAACTTGATTAGTTCTGTAGTTAGATTTGGTTTACTGGTTTGAGTCATGCTTTAAGGAAAAGTTCCTTTCCCATGCTACTTGTGAATAATGATCTTTGCTTTTTACTTTAACCACTTTCCCTATTTTTTCTGCCTTTCACAGCCTCTTCCAAATCATTCTGAACTTCCACAATGGAATTAAAATGTAAGCATAGACTTTGTAATTAGACCTGTGTTTGAACCCCAGCACTGCCGCTGAATATATGTGGAATCTTGCAAACTACCTCTCTGAATCTCATTTTCCTTAAATTGTTATGGATTAAAAGCACTCTGTAAGTGCATAGTATGTGGTAGTCTAGGAGTTGTAAGCCAGCAGCAAATGTTTGTTCTGTTTTATTTTTTCTTCCTTGCAACCTCTCCTGTTTTTCCCAGGCAGGTGAGTTTTTTCATCTGTGATCATGGTAACAGCAGCTTTTCTGCTAGAGCAAAGGAGTTTTGCATTTCAGTGGTAAAGGCCCTTACTGGAGAGAAAGTAGAAGGAGGGTTTTTGGAGCGTAATCCAGAAGTTTCAACAACAGCATCATTGGCATTTGGGGCTGAGGGCAGCCCAATGTATTGTAGGATGTTTAGCAGTATCTTTGCCTTTACCCACTAGGTGCCAGTAGCATTCCCCCCAAGCTTGAGACAACCAAAAATGTCTCCAGATATTGCCAGATGTCCCCTAGAGGGCAAAATCCCATTTGAGAACTGTTTGCTAAAATACTGTTTTTTGATGTGGGTGTTACACGGCTGTGTTTATGTAATTTTATGTTTATGAAAATGCAGTGAGTTGCATAATATATGCAGTTTTCTGTTGTTAATGTTATGTCTCCACACACACACACACAAATCTTTAATCTTTTTTTTTAACCAAAGGCAATAGAGAACCAGACTCTAACCAATAGCTATGTCTAACTATGTCTAGGTTTTCACTCTCTCTTAATCCCTAAAAGGTGGGATGGAATTATGGGGGGAAAGGGATCTATGGTAGGATGGAAAGGCAAAAAATAGTCTAAATATTTGGCTTCCAAATGTCTCTTTTCAACTCCTAGTCAATAGGGTGTGGAATTTCAATGCAGGAAAATTTCTATTACGAGATTTCAGAAATAAGCTCTGGGTGCAGGACAGAGTTGAATTATTAGCAAAACAGGTATCTTCTTTCCCACCCTCTCTTCTGTATTGTGACAGCAAAGGAGAGGGTCACTCGATTTTTGGTCATTTCAACTCTTATGACCTCTTTCTTGATGGCCCATTGAAGTTACTTCTGAAAGTGTTTGCTTTTATCTTTAATATAAAATCTTTCAGTTTTTCTCCACTATGTATGGGTGGGTAAATTGTCCTTCCATATTGGATGATGTTGCCTGCTCCCTGAGAAAACTGTCCCCAGAGAAGTCATTGGATAGGACCTAGGCTGGGAGCAGGAGGTTCAGTAAACCACCTCAGTGTCTTAGGAGGAGTCCAAGAAAAGATCGCGTTTTGAAGTTTGAAAGATCCTGCAAAGAGAGGGCAGGCCTTGGGTCAAGCAGCCTTTGAGGTAGTAACGGGGCTCATAAACAAGAACTGGCATGTGCCCACGGAATTTCTCATCCTGTCTCCACAGTTGGCTGAGGAGGGAAGTGTGTGGAAGGCTCTGTAAGTGGAAGGATTGTTCTTGGCTTTGGCTGTCGTGTGGCTGGAAACAGCAGGAAGGGAGCTTGGACCTGGTCTCTGGAGTCTAGGCATTGCCCTGAGAAGAAGGGTTTTTTCCCCCTTCCATTTCTTGTTGTTAATGTTTTTTTCCCTCTCCTCCCCAACCCCCTTTAGTACTTAACATTTCAAGGTACAGGAAATGGTTGGATATTGAGTGTTTTACAACTCTTCTAACACAGCCTATTAATATTGGTATGCCAAGACAAAGGCCGGAAGGGATTTAACTAGGTAGAATCAAGGTTCATAACTTTTATGAAAGTACCCTGAGCAAGGTACCCTCGGTTTATTTGGAAGTGTTTAAGTTTTACTGAAATCCCATCATTGCCAGCATGGTTTTTTAAAAAGGATAGACAGCCATGGGGACTTCCCTGCGGGCGCAGTGGTTAAGAATCCGCCTGCCAATGCAGGGGACACAGGTTTGATCCCTGGTCTGGGAAGATCCCACATGCCGCGGACAGCTAACCCCGTGCGCCACAACTACTGAGCCTGTGCTCTAGAGCCCGTGTGCTACAACTACTGAGCCTGCACTCTAGAGCCAGCGTGCCACAACTACTGAGCCCGTGCGCCTAGAGCCGGTGCTCCGCAACAAGAGAAGCCACCGCAATGAGAAGCCCGAGCCCTGCAACAAAGAGTAGCCCCCGCTCGAAGCAACTAGAGAAAGCCGGTGCGCAGCAACGAAAGACCCAACGCAGCCAAAAAAAAAAAAAAGACAGCCATGGTGGCTAAACCAAGGAGACCATAAGACCTGAAGTTGGCAGCAACATGAGCCCTCTGAGGACAAAAGGAGAGCATTGGTATGGGAAAGAAACGTAACTATGTGTCTGGACCCCTGTCCAGACATTATTCTTTACTGACCCTGGCAGCTGCCAAAGCTTGCTCAATAGAGTTGTGGGATGGGGATTGTTTCTTAATCCCTGTAAGGAGTACCAAACCTCAGCTGTGTTATCTAGGCTCTGAGCCTCTGGCACTTGGCTAAGGCACTTGCTGAGGCATCTGGTGACTCTAGACAAAAGCCTATTTTGTCAGTGAGAAGATTGGGGCAAAGTACAAGCATTGTTATCTCTGATGCCCTCAGGGAAAACTGTCTACTTGGCAAGTGGGAGAATCTTGACCTTGTGAATTACAGCAACCTGTCCACGTGGTTTTAGGTTTCTTTGAGATTATTTTCTACTCCTGAAGTTTCAGCATTCAGGCATTGAAATCCACTATTAATGCTTTTTTTAAAAAAAGTTTTAAATACAAAAGTAATAAGTGCTTTATTTTAAAGAATTTGGAAAGCGCAGAAAGGTAAAAGGAACAAGAGAAAAATCATGTTTAATTCTACCATATTCATTTTCTTAATGGAAGAATTTTTTTAATGTGAAACTGGCTGAGATTATTCGTTCAGGGCTGGCTTGTACATGACCTATATACCTCATAAAGCTCAATCCTGTTCCCTTAAGTTTAAGCATCTTTTATTTTACCATTTGAGAACTGACCTGGTCAGGCTTTGCTTGGCTAGATTTTATTACATTTGATGAAATCTCACCCTGGAGTATGAAACTATCTTCTATATTTAAGTTTTTATAACTTGTCTTAAGCCAAGTTTTTATCTTCATCTGTGATTGTCTTTAGAAGTCTGGGTGTTCCTGTTTTAAATTAGTGATGGTGAATGAATGTGTAGGGGGAAATGGTTTTGTTATTTTTAAAGGCTAAATATTGACCTGCTTTCTCAAACCCTTTTTTGGAAAGAGGTGTCTGTGGTATCAGTTAACATAGTAATTTGCTTTCATTGATGAGCATTGTCAATTTTGTCTTTTGAGATTTTTTGTTGTATAAAAGAAAAGGGCTGTTTTTCATGGAATCTTGAGACAAACTGAGCTACAGGAACTTTTTCTTTTCCTCTAGAGCAACATTTTAGTTAAGGCAACAGCACAGAAACAAATCCTCCCTTTTTCTCTATATAATTTTCTATCTGGATTTATGTTGACCAGTCTGGAGCTTCTGCTTATTAGATATTTACATAGATATTATAGATTTTTGTTTAATTCTTAAAGGTTTGTGGTAAATAAGATGGAAATCTTGGCTTAGTAGGGAAATTATTTTGGTCTTATTTATTATTCCTTATTAACGTTAAAATGAGACAGGAACTTAAAGACACTGGTGTCTAAAAGTACTCTTTGACATTTGCAGTATCAGGTATAGCCATTCCCAAAAGAGACGTTCATTAATATACCCTAAAGATCTTTTGACAGGACAGAAATGGGGAGAGATGCTAGTTGGGCCTGTTTTTATTTATGTTCTCTGAAAGTGTGCATTCTATACTGATAGGTTATTATTGTAGATTTTCTTTTCATTTAACATGGAATCTCTTCATATAATAGGGGAGAGAGAGCTTCCAGTCAAAATAATCACTCTAGCAGCTCTGAGACTAATCTTTGGAACTATCTTTTTACATTCTTTCAAATTTTGGTTTGAAGAAATCAAATCAGACAGAAATGTAGATCAATGGAACAGGATAGAAAGCCCAGAGATAAACCCACACACCTATGGTCACCTTATCTTTGACAAAGCAGGCAAGAATATACAATGGAGAAAAGACAGGCTCTTCAGTAAGTGGTGCTGGGAAAACTGGGCAGCTACATGTAAAAGAATGAAATTAGAACACTCCCTAACACCATACACAAAAATTAACTCAAAATGGATTAAAGACCTAAGTGTAATGCCAGACACTATAAAACTCTTGGAGGAAAACATAGGAAGAACACTCTATGACATAGGTCACAGCAAGATCCTTTTTGACCCACCTCCTAGAGAAATGGAAATAAAAACAAAAATAAACAAATGGGACCTAATGAAACTTAAAAACTTTTGCACAGCGAAGGAAACCATAAACAAGACGAAAAGAATGGGAGAAAATATTTGCAAATGAAGCAACTGGCAAAGGATTAATCTCCAAAATTTACAAGCAGCTCATGCAGCTCAATATCAAAACCACAAACAACCCAAACCAAAAGTGGGCAGAAGGCCTAAATAGACACTTCTCCAAAGAAGATATACAGATTACCAACAAACACATGAAAAGATGCTCAGCATCTCTAATCATTAGAGAAACGTAAATCAAAACTACAGTGAGGTATCACCTCACACCAGTCAGAATGGCCATCATCAAAAAATCTAGAAACAGTAAATGCTGGAGAGGGTGTGGAGGAAAGGGAACCCTCTTGCACTGTTGGTGGGAATGTAAATTGATACAGTCACTATGGAGAACAGTATGGAGATTCCTTAAAAAACTAAAAATAGAATTACCATATGACCCAGCAATCCCACTACTAGGCATATACGCTGAGAAAACCATAATTCAAAAAGAGTCATGTACCACAATGTTCATTCCAGCTGTATTTACAACAGCCAGGACATGGAAGCAACCTAAGTGTACATCAACAGATGAACGGATAAAGAAGATGTGGCACATATGTACAATGGAATATTACTCAGCCATAAAAAGAAACGCAATTGAGTTATTTGTAGTGTGGTGGATGGACCTAGAGTCTGTCGTACAGAGTGAAGTAAGTCAGAAAGAGAAAGACAGATACTGTACGCTAACACATATATATGGAATCTTAAAAAAAAAAATGCTTCTGATGAACCTAGGTGCAGGACGGGAATAAAGACACAAACATAGAGAATGGACTTGAGGACAAGGGGAGGGGGAAGGGTAAGCTGGGATGAAGTGAGAGAGCAACAATTAACATATATACACTACCAAAAGTAAAATAGATAGCTAGTGGAAAGCAGCTGCATAGCAGAGGGAGATCAGCTCGGTGCTTTGCGACCACCTAGAGGGGTGGGATAAGGAGGGTGGGAAGGAGACGCAAGAGGGAGGGGATATGTGGATATACATATGCATATAGCTTATGCATATAGCTGATTCACTGCTTTACAGCAGAAGCTAACACAACACTGTAAAGCAATTATACTCCAATAAAGATGTTAAAAAAAAAATCAGGATTGACACCTAATAGGTTTTGACCATGAGATTGATTTAAGAATTTAAGGAAATCTAGGAAAATCTTTGTAAATCTTCCATGTTATTAACTTAAATTTTATATGAATAGAGGTTGAGAAATTATGTAGCCCAAGCTGTGGGTAGAATTTCTGTTTTTTCCATGTTTGTCAGATGGCTTTAATGTTCCTGCCTTTCCTTATTTATTGTCAAAAGGTAGAAATTAACCTATTTCTAGAATCCATTAATGACTAATAGATAGTTGGAGAATTTGGGTGCAAGAGGTGAGCTAAACAGGTTATAAATGGGGATTTTTTCCCCTTCATACACAATTTAAAAATTTAAGATAGTCAAATTTCCTTTTTTTAAGTGTATATAACTCAGTGTTTTTATATACTGCAACCATCACCAATACTTAATTCCAGAATATTTTCATCGCCCCATTAGCAGTCTCTCTTCCCCACACACACACGCGTGCGTGCGTGTGCATGCACGTGCGCGCACGCGCGCACACACACACACACACACACACACACACACACACAGCCATTCTCCCTTTCTCCCACCCCCTGCCAACAACTAGTCTACTTTCTGTCTCTATGGATTTGCCTATTCCGGACATTTCATGTAAATGGAATCACACAATATGTGACCTTTTTGTGTCTGGCTCCTTTCACTTAGCATAATGTTTTCAAGGTTCATTCGTGTTGTAGCATGTATCAGTACTTCATTTCTTTTTATAGCTGAATAATATTCCATTATATGGATATATCACATTTGTTTATCCATCCATCATTGATAGACATTTGGGTTGTTTCCACTTTGGGGCTATTATGAATAATGTTGCTGTGCATTTGTATATAAGTTTTTGTGTAGACATGTATTCTTTTCTCTTGGGAGTATACCTATGAGCAGAATTGCTGGGTCATATGATAGCTTTATATTTAACTTTTAGAGGAACTGCCAAACTTTTTCCTAAATCAGTTGCACCATTTTCCATTTCCACCAGCAATGTATGAAGATTCCCGTGTCTCCACATCCTTGTCAACACTTGTGATTGTCCATTCTTTGATAATAACTATCCTAGTGAGTGTGGAATGGTATCTCATGGTTTTGATTGGCATTTCCCTAATGACTAATGAGCATCATTTCATGTGCTTATTGGCTATTTATATATCTTCTTTGGAGATATGTCTATTCAAATTATTTGCCCATATGTTTTTTTCTTAAAAAATTTGTTTTGTTTTTGTTTTGCCCATATTTTTAATTGAGTTGTTTGTCTTTTTATTGTTGAGTTGTAAGAGTCTTTATTCTGGATACTAGTCTAGTCTCTTAACGAATATATGATTGGCAAAATTTTCTGCTGTTTCTGTGGACTGTCTTTTCACTTTCTTGATAGTGTTCTCTGAAGCACAGAAGTTTTAAGTTTTGAGGTAGTTCGTTTCATCTTTTTGTCCTTTAGTTGCTTATGCTTTTTGGTGTCTTTTTTTTTAAAATTAATTAATTAATTTGTTTATTGCCATGCCTTGGGGCTTGCGAGATCTTAGTTCCCTGACCAGGGACTGAACCTGGGCAACAGCAGTGAAAGCATCAACTCCTAACCCTGGACCACCAGGAAACTCCCAAGGTGTCCTATTTTAAACCATTGTCATGAAGGTTGACATCTATGCTTTATTCTATTAGTTTTATGGTTTTAGTTGGGTTTTTAAAAATAAATTTATTTATTTATTTTTATTGTTGGCTGTGTTAGGTCCTTGTTGCTGGCATGCGGGCTTTCTCTAGTTGCCGCGAGCTGGGGCTGCTCTTCGTTGCAGTCCGTGGGCTTCTCATTGCAGCGGCTTCTCTTGTTGAGGAGCACGGGCTCTAGGTGCGCGGGCTTCAGTAGTTGTGGCACATGGGCTCAGTAGCTGTGGCTCCTGGGCTCTAGAGCGCAGGCTCAGCAGTTGTGGCACATGGGCTTTGTTGCTCCGTGGCTTGTGAGATCTTCCCACACCAGGGCTCAAAGACGTGTCCCCTGCATTGGTAGGCGGATTCTTAACCATTGCGCCACCAGGGAAGTCCCTGGTTTTAGTTTTTACAGTTAGATCTTTGATCCATTTTGAGTTAATTTTTGTACATGGTATGAGGTAAGGGTCCAACTTCATTCTTTTACATGTGGATATCCAGTTTTTCCCATCGCCACTTATTGAAAGGGGTGTTCTTTCCCCATTGGATTGTCTTGACACCCTTGTAGAAAATTAATTAACCATAAATGTATGGGTTTTTATCTGGGCTCTCTGTTCTGTTCCACTAATCTACATGTCTATCCTTATGCCAGTATTACCATCTTGATTACTATAGCTTTGTAGTAAGTTTTGAAACCAAGAATTGTGAGCTTTCTGACTTTGTTCTTCTTCTCAAGAGTTTTTGGATTCTGAGTCCCTTGCTTTACCATAGGAATTTTAGGGTCAGGTTGGTAATTTCTGCAAAAAAAAAAAAAGGTAGCTAGGACTTTGATAGAGTGAGTTGAATCTGTCACATAATTTAGAGAGTACTGCAGTCTTAACAGTTTTCCAATTCATGAACATGGGATCTCTTTCCATTTACTTAGGTCTTTAGTTTCTTTTAGTGATGTTTTCAGAGTACAAGGCTTGGACTTTTGTTAAATTTATTCCTAAGTGTTTTATTCTTTTAGATGCTATTTTTTGTTGTTTTCTTTTTCAAATTCTTTTCCCATTTAGGTTATTGCAGAATATTGGGCAGAGTTCCCTGTGCTATACAGTAGGTACTTGTTGGTTATCTATTCTAAATATACCAGTGTGTGCACGTCAATCCCAAACTCCCAATCTGTCCCTCCCCGCAACCCTCCCCCACTGGTAACCGTAAGTTTGTTCTCTAAGTTGCGAGTTTGCTTCTGTTTTGTAAATAAGTTCGTTTGTATCTTTTTTCTTTTTAGACATATAAGCAATATTATGATATTTGTCTTTCTCTGTCAGACTTACTTCACTTAGTATGATAATCTCCAGGTCCATCCATGTTACTGCAAATGGCATTATTTCATTCTTTTTAATGGCTGAGTAGTATTCCATTGTATATATGTACCATATCTTCTTTATCCATTGGACATTGAGGACATCGATGGACATTGAGGTTGCTTCCATGTCTTAGCTATTGGAAACAGTGCTGCAGTGAACACTGGGGTGCATGTATCCTTTCAAACCATGTTTTTCTTCAGATATATGCCCAGGAGTGGGATTGCTGGATCATATGGTAGTTCTATTTTTAGTTTCTTAAGGAACCTCCATACTGTTCTCCATAGCGGCTGTACCAATTTACATTCCCACCAACAATGTAGAAGGGTTCCCTTTTCTCCACACCCTCGCCAGCATTTATTGTTTGTAGGTTCTTTTATATATATATATATATATATATATATATATATATATATATATATATATATATATATTTTTATTTTTTTTCTCTAGTTGTGGTGAACGGGGGTACTCTTCGTGGCAGTGCATGGGCTTCTCCTTGTGGCGGCTTCTCTTGTTGCAGAGCACAGGCTCTAGGCGCACGGGCTTCAGTAGTTGTGGCACGTGGGCTGTAGAGCGCAGGTTCAGTAGTTGTGGCACACGGGCTTAGTTTTTCCACGGCATGTGGGATCTTCCTGGACCAGGGCTCAAACCCTTGTCCCCTGCATTGCCAGGTGGATTCTTAACCACTGCGCCACCACGGAAGCCCCGTAGATTCTTTGATGATGACCATTCTGATTGCTGTGAGGTGATATCTCATTGTAGTTTTGAATTGCATTTTTCTAATAATTAGTGATGTTGAGCATCTTTTCTAGATGCTATTGTAAGTGGAGTTGCTTTCTCACTTTCATACTCGAGTTACTTATTGCTGTGTATAGAAATACAGTTGATTTTTATTTATCGATCTTGTATCTTGCTTCCTTGCTGAACTCATTTACTAGCTCTAATAGTTTTTTCATGCATTTTTAAGGATTTTCTCTGTATCAGATCATGTCATCTGCAGGTAGAGATACTTTTACTTCCTTTCTAATATGGTTGTCTTTTTTTCTTTTTCCTTGCCTAATTGCCCTGGCTATAACCTTCAGTACAATGTTGGATAGAAATGGCAAGAACAGATATCCTTGGCTTGTTCCTGATTTTAGGGAAAAACATTTAGTATTTTACTATTAAGTATGATGTTAACTGTGGGTTTTTTCAGAGGTGCCCTTTATTAAAATGGAGTTTTGAAGGGAACATTTATACTCTTATTTGGGATTTAAGAGTATTTTTATTTTTAAATTTTTAAAAATTTTTGGCCACTCTGCGCTTGCTGGATCTCAGTTCCCCGACCAGGGATTGAACCCAGGTCATGGCAGTGAAAGCCTGGAATCCTAACCATTAGGCCACCAGGGAACTTTATGTTTATTTTTCATAACAAATAGTCCTTGAGGTAGGGGCGTGTGTGTGAGGGTGGGGTTGGAGAAACCTGTGTAATGTAAAGTATAAAAGATTGAGAGTACCTGGATCCTACTGTCCATTCTACCACTTAAATTGTGTAACTTAGGACATTCTGTTTTATTCTCTGTGCTTCCTTCATTCATGCTTTCCGTTCATCAGATTTTTATTTATTTATTTTTAAATAAATTTATTTATTTTATTTTTGACTGCGTTGGGTCTTCGTTGCTGCACGCGGGCTTTTTCTAGTTGTGGCGAGCGGGAGCTACTCTTTGTTGCAATGCGCGGGCTTCTCATTGTGGTGGCTTCTCTTGTGAAGCACGGGCTCTAGACACGTGGGCTTCAGTAGTTGAGGCTCGCGGGCTCAGTAGTTGTGACACACGGGCTTAGTTGCTCTGCGGCATGTGGGATCTTCCTGGACCAGGGCTTGAACCCATGTCCTCTGCATTGGCAGGCGGATTCTAAACCACTGCGTCACCAGGGAAGCCCTATCACATATTTATTGAACGTCTTTTTTTTTCATATGAAGATGGAGGTGTTGGGTATATGTTGATTTGTGGGCATGTGTTAAGGCCCTGCTTATTTTCAGAGTTCAGTATGGTTCTGGTGTTAAGACTGGCCTTACATGTAGATAGCATTAGTGCTACTTACATGTCAATCTCTTATACTTTCATTTTTTCAAACTTCTGTAGTCACAGCAAGGACCCCCAAATCCTTGTCCTCTGCCTTGACCTCTTTCTAATGTTTGGCCATGGTTTCCAGCTGCCTAAAATTTCCTGGCTTGGTTGTCCCAAATGTACTTCAAACTCACAATGTCCGAAACAATTGTCCCTAAAGCCCATCTCATGCTTTCACAGTTTCAGTAGTGGGAATATTTCCTTCCTTTTAGCCAAACTAGAAACTTCTGAGTCATCCTTACCTTTTCCTCTCTTCTCAGATCTAGTGCATCACAAAGGCCCTTTGAGAGACTATCTGCTGTATATCTCTTTTTATGTCCCCGCTTCTCTGTACTTGTTGCCACTTCTTTTGTTCAGACCCTTATCATTTTGTACCTGGACCAGACTCTACTCTCACCCTCTTTCATTCCCACTTGGTAAATTAATTGTCATTCTGGACCCAGTTTAAACGTCACTTCTTCTTTATGACATATTCTTGTTAGCCAAGTCTTCAGACTTCAAGATGAAATTAAACATCTTTCTATTAATGTTATGGAATATTTGAATATTGTATAGGTATTAATAACGTATGTTGTAAAATCATACAGACTTGAGTTTGGATCCTGGTTATTAATAGCTGTATGACCTTGAGCATATTACACAGCTTCTCTAAGCCTGTTTCCTGTCTTAAAGTAAAGCTAATAACTACTTCATAGAGCAGAAGTGAAGATTAAATGCAGTATAGACAACTAATGAGAACCTACTGCACAGGGAACTCCACTCAGTGCTCTGTGGTGACCTAAATGGGAAGAAAATCTAAAACGGAGGGGATATATGTATATGTATATCTGATTCACTTTGCTGTACAGCAGAAACTAATACAACATTGTAAAGCAACTATATTCCAATTTTTAAAAAATCTCAAATAGGTATCAAAAAAAGATTAAATGCAGTTATAGAGGTAATTAATGATTATAGTAATCATGGCCACGATATATTGAACATTTGTTATTTGCTAAACATTGAGCTAAATATAATACTCAATACAAATTGCTTATTAAAAGCATCTAGCTTAGTGCCTATTGTATAGCAGACATTCAGTTAAAAAAAGGTAGGGACTTCCCTGGTGGCACAGTGGTTAAGAATCCGCCTGCCAGTGCAGGGGACACGGGTTCAATCCCTGGTCCAGGAGGATCCCACATACCGCGGAGCAACAAAGCCCATGCGCCACAGGTCCTGAGCCTGTGCTCTACAGCCCGCAAGCCACAACTACTGAGCCCACGTGCCACAACTACAGAAGCCCGTGCTCCACAACAAGAGAGGCCACCGCAATGAGAAGCCCTCAACGAAGAGCAGCCCCTGCTCGCTGCAACTAGAGAAAGCCCGCGTGCAACAACGAAGTCCCAACGTGGCCAATAAATAAATTAAATAAATAAATTTATTTTAAAAAAAATAAAAGTAGTATTTTCTGTGTTGTTTTCTTCCACTGTGCAAGGACCATGCCTTATCTTTATGAAGACAGTATGGTAGATCATCAATAGACAGTTGCTGAATTTGAATTTATTTACTGTGATTTGACGAAATGTTATGAGGTTTTATAAAATAACATTCCCTGCCAACTTGACTGCACTTCCTTTGGGATTTAAAGGTTTTGAGTTTCCTATTAAAGTATACATACCCCTGGAGAGAGATAATACCTTGTGCTATTTATCAAGAACTGTCCTGTGGGAATTAGTTGTCTATCAGCTGCTTTCTTTTTTTTTTAACATCTTTATTGGAGTATAATTGCTTTACAATGGTGTGTTAGTTTCTGCTTTATAACAAAGTGAATCAGTTATACATATACATATATTCCCATATCTCTTCCCTCTTGCATCTCCCTCCCTCCCACCCTCCCTATCCCACCCCTCTAGGTGGTGACAATCCAGGTAGCTGATCTCCCTGTGCTATGTGGCTACTTCCCACTAGCTATCTGTTTTATGTTTCGTAGTGTATATATGTCCATGCCACTCTCTCGCTTTGTCACAGCTTACCCTTCCCCCTCCCCTTGTCCTCAAGACCATGCTCTAGTAGGTCTGTGTCTTTATTCCCATCTTACCCCTAGGTTCTTCATGACCTTTTTTTTTTCTTCTTAGATTCCATATATATGTGTTAGTATACGGTATTTGTTTTTCTCTTTCTGACTTACTTCACTCTGTATGACGGACTCTGGGTCCATCCACCTCACTACAAGTAACTCAATTTCGTTTCTTTTTATGGCTGAGTAGTATTCCATTGTACATATGTGCCACATCTTCTTTATCCATTCATCTGTTGATGTACACTTAGGTTGCTTCCATGTCCTGGCTGTTGTAAATAGAGCTGGAATGAACATTGTGGTACATGACTCTTTTTGAATTATGGTTTTCTCAGGTTATATGCCCAGTAGTGGGATTCCTGGGTTGTATGGTAGTTATATTTTTAGTTTTTTTAAGGAACCTCCATACTGTTCTCCATAGTGGCTGTATCAATTTACATTCCCACCAACAGTGCAAGAGGGTTCTCTTTTCTCCACACCCTCTCCAGCATTTATTGTTTCTAGATTTTTTGATGATGGCCATTCTGACTGGTGTGAGACGATATCTCATTGTAGTTTTGATTTGCATTTCTCTAATGATTAATGATGTTGAGCATTCTTTCATGTGTTTGTTGGCAATCTGTATATCTTCTTTGGAGAAATGTCTATTTAAGACTTCTGCCCATTTTTGGATTGGATTTTTTTTTGTTGTTATTGAGCTGCATGAACTGCTTGTAAATTTTGGAGATTAATCCTTTGTCAGTTGCTTCATTTGCAAATATTTTCTCCCAGTCTGAGGGTTGTCTTTTCGTCTTGTTTATGGTTTCCTTTGCTGTGCAAAAGCTTTTAAGTCTCATTAGGTCCCATTTGTTTATTTTTGTTTTAATTGCTATTTCTCTAGGGGGGCGGTCAAAAAGGATCTTGCTGTGATTTATGTCATTGAGTATTCTGCCTATGTTTTCCTCTAAGAGTTGGATAGTGTCTGGCCTTACATTTAGGTCTTTAATCCATTTTGAGTTAATTTTTGTGTATGGTGTTAGGGAGTGTTGTAATCTCATACTTTTACATGTACCTGTCCAGTTTTCCCAGCACCACTTACTGAAGAGGCTGTCTTTTCTCCACTATATTTTTGCCCCCTTTATCAAAGATAAGGTGACCATATGTGCATGGGTTTATCTCTGGGCTTTCTATCCTATTCCATTGATCTATCTTTCTGTTTTTGTGCCAGTACCATACTGTCTTGATTACTGTAGCTTTGTAGTATAGTCTGAAGTCAGGGAGCCTGATTCCTCCAGCTCCATTTTTTATTCTCAAGATTGCTTTGGCTATTCGGGGTCTTTTGTGTTTCCATACAAATTGTGAAATTTTTTGTTCTAGTTCTGTGAAAAATGCCAGTGGTAGTTTGATAGGGATTGCATTGAATCTATAGATTGCTTTGGGTAGTAGAGTCATTTTCACAATGTTGATTCTTCCAATCCAAGAACATGGTATATCTCTCCATCTGTTTGTATCATCTTTAATTTCTTTCATCAGTGTCTTATAATTTTCTGCATACAGGTCTTTTGTCTCCTTAGGTAGGTTTATTCCTAGATATTTTATTCTTTTTGTTGCAATGGTAAATGGGAGTGTTTTCTTGATTTCACTTTCAGATTTTTCATCGTTAGTATATAGGAATGCCAGAGATTTCTGTGCATTAATTTTGTATCCTGCTACTTTACCAAATTCATTGATTAGCTCTAGTAGTTTTCTGGTAGCATCTTTAGGATTCTCTATGTATAGTATCATGTCATCTGCAAACAGTGACAGCTTTACTTCTTCTTTTCCGATTTGGATTCCTTTTATTTCCTTTTCTTCTCTGATTGCTGTGGCTAAAACTTCCAAAACTATGTTGAATAAGAGTGGTGAGAGTGGGCAACCTTGTCTTGTTCCTGACCTTAGTGGAAATGCTTTCAGTTTTTCGCCATTGAGGATGATGTTGGCTGTGGGCTTGTCATATACGGCCTTTATTATATTGAGGAAAGTTCCCTCTACACCTACTTTCTGCAGGGTTTTTATCATAAATGGGTGTTGAATTTTGTCAAAAGCTTTCTCTGCATCTATTGAGATGATCATATGGTTTTTCTCCTTCAATTTGTTAATATGGTTAATCACATTGATAGAGTTGCATATATCGAAGAATCCTTGCATTCCTGGAATAAACCCCACTTGACCATGGTGTATGATCCTTTTAATGTGCTGTTGGATTCTGTTTGCTAGTATTTTGTTGAGGATTTTTGCATCTATGTTCATCAGTGATATTGGCCTGTAGTTTTCTTTCTTTGTGACATCCTTGTCTGGTTTTGGTATCAAGGTGATGGTGGCCTCGTAGAATGAGTTTGGGAGTGTTCCTCCCTCTGCTATATTTTGGAAGAGTTTGAGAAGGATAGGTGTTAGCTCTTCTCTAAATGTTTGATAGAATTCGCCTGTGAAGCCATCTGGTCCTGGGCTTTTGTTTGTTGGAAGATTTTTAATCACAGTTTCAATTTCAGTGCTTGTGATTGGTCTGTTCATATTTTCTATTTCTTCCTGATTCAGTCTTGGCAGTTTGTGCATTTCTAAGAATTTGTCCATTTCTTCCAGATTGTCCATTTTATTGGCATAGAGTTGCTTGTAGTAATCCCTCATGATTTTTTGTATTTCTGCAGTGTCAGTTGTTACTTCTCCTTTTTCATTTCTAATTCTATTGATTTGAGTCTTCTCCCTTTTTTGCTTGGTGAGTCTGGCTAATGGTTTATCAATTTTGTTTATCTTCTCAAAGAACCAGCTTTTAGTTTTATTGATCTTTGCTATCATTTCCTTCATTTCTTTTTCATTTATTTCTGATCTGATCTTTATGATTTCTTTCCTTCTGCTAACTTTGGGGGTTTTTTGTCCTTCTTTCTCTAATTGCTTTAGGTACAAGATTAGGTTGTTTATTCGAGATGTTTCCTGTTTCTTAAGGTAGGATCTTATTGCTATAAACTTCTCTCTTAGAACTGCTTTTGCCACATCCCATAGGTTTTGGGTCGTCGTGTCTCCATTGTCATTTGTTTCTAGGTATTTTTTTATTTCCTCTTTGATTTCTTCAGTGATCACTTCGTTATTAAGTAGTGTATTGTTTAGCCTTATGTGTTTGTATTTTTTACAGATCTTTTCCTGTAATTGATATCTAGTCTCATAGCATTGCGGTTGGAAAAGTTACTTGATATGATTTCAATTTTCCTAAATTTACCAAGGCTTGATTTGTGACCCAAGGTATGATCTATCCTGGAGAATGTTCCATGAACACTTGAGAAAAATGTGTATTCTATTGCTTTTGGATGGAATGTCCTATAAATATCAATTAAGTCCATCTTGTTTAATGTATCATTTAAAGCTTGTGTTTCCTTATTTTCATTTTGGATGATCTGTCCATTGGTGAAAGTGGGGTGTTAAAGTCCCCTACTATGATTGTGTTACTGTCAATTTCCCCTTTTATGGCTATTAGTATTTGCCTTACGTATTGAGGTGCTCCTATGTTGGGTGCATAAATATTTACAATTGTTATATCTTCTTCTTGGATCGATCCCTTGATCAGTATGTAGTGTCCTTCTTTGTCTCTTGTAATAGTCTTTAAAGTCTATTTTGTCTGATATGAGAATTGCTACTCCAGCTTTCTTCTGATTTCCATTTGAATGTAATATCTTTTTCCATCCCCTCACTTTTAGTCTGTATGTGTCCGTGGGTCTAAAGTGGGTCTCTTGTAGACAGCATATATACGGGTCTTGTTTTGTATCCATTCAGCCCATCTGTGTCTTTTGGTGGGAGCATTTAATCCATTTACATTTAAGGTAATTATCAATATGTATATTCCTATTCCCATTTTCTTAATTGTTTTGGGTTTGTTATTGTAGGTCTTTTCCTTCTCTTGTGTTTCTTGCCTAGAGAAGTTCCTTTAGCATTTGTTGTAAAGCTGGTTTGGTGGTGTATCAGCTGCTTTCTAATCTGTGAAAGATCTTGCAGGATGAGACTGGTGGGGAAGAAAGGGGAGAGGAAGAGACTTGAGCACACAGTATCATGGGAAACAAAATCACTGTTTCCCATTTAGCTGAGAGTTACTGACTCTCGTAATTTGTAATGAACATCATACCACGTAACATACAGGGGCAACATTTGGTAGCCTCGGCTCTGCTGTAGAACAATAGGATTAGACCATGTAAAAGTAAGTCATTTCTGTTATTTGAAGGTCTGAATTAGTTATCACTTTGTGATGTTATTAGCATGATTGCAGATTCATTCCCTGTAAAGACAGTTAATAGCTTTATATTAAGTATTGAGAGAGAATATTCTAGACACAGCCCCTAAATTTGGCCAGCTGTTTTGTAAATGGTTGTCAGCTATCACCTACCCGATAAGCTGCCCAGAGGATTGTTGAGCACAAGATCAGAAGATAGACCTGAAAGTAATGAAAAGGCTGCACAAATGCAAAGTGTATTATTCCAGACTTTAATACAGTACCTGACTGTATCACCCTGTTTTAAATTTGCAGCTGCCTCTGCACTGCTTCTCCCCTACTTCTTTACCCTGCCGCATTATTTTCTCTCAAAGCACGTATCTCCTTCTAATTTACTAAAATGTGTACTTAACTATTATGTTTATTCTTTATTGTCTGACTCTATCTGCTAGAATATAAGCCCCATTCACCCCTGTTTCCCAAGCAACTTTAAGAGTACCTGGCCTGGGCTTCCCTGGTGGCGCAGTGGTTGAGAGTCCGCCTGCCGATGCAGGGGACACGGGTTCGTGCCCGGGTCCGGGAAGATCCCACATGCCGCGGAGCGGCTGGGCCCGTGAGCCATGGCCGCTGAGCCTGCGGTCGGGAGCCTGTGCCCTGCAAGGGGAGAGGCCACAACAGTGAGAGGCCCGCGTACCGCAAAAAAAAAGTAAAACTTGTTTTTAGCTTTTATTTTGTTCTATTTTTGAGACTGCTTGGAAACACTCTTGGAAATCCTAAACTTTATAACCATAATTCTAATCAAAGTAAGATTTACAGCAGATTATTCAGAAAGATAAATCTAGCAGGCATGTATGGAAATGGAAGGACAGAAATATAGGTGTTGAAGAGATAACAAAATTATTGCAGTAATCCAGCATGGGGTTGAGAGCCTATGGTAGCAAAGGGAATAGATAGAAGGGATGAAATGTAAGGCATATTTCAGAGGCAGAACCAGTAGGACTTTGTGCCATGGCAAATAAATAGAAGAAAAGAATTATTGAATGCATGTGTTGCTCATATACTTAGCTCAACAACTATAGTACACCTAGCCAACTTCCTTGAAGTTAACTCTGTAGCTTCAAATTCAGTGAGGCTTCCATATCACCTGGAAAGCAGTTCAAAGTGTTACCCCAGTGGGAATAAGTCGTGTTCTAGCAGATTAATGGCTGACAGTGCCAGGCTCATAGTAAATGCTTAATCATCATCGTTCGCTTCCAGCTATGTGATTTTCTTTCACCTTCACAGCTCTCTGAATGTAGCTATGGGGAGCTCATAAACGTGACTGCTGAAGTCAGAGAAGCTAATTTCACATGAGTAGAGACTAGTTTTACATGGTACAGAGGAAATCTGAATACAGATCAGAGGGCATGAGAGGGGAAAATGAGTCCACGCTTTGTCAGAAGCACTACTTCAAGTCCCATTTGGACAATTCCTCAGAGAAACAGAAGAGACAGAAACAGTATCCTCTTGCGACCTCATTGGTAAGAATATTCTGCGGGGGCTTCCCTGGTGGCGCAGTGGTTGAGAATCTGCCTGCCAATGCAGACGACACAGGTTCGAGCCCTGGTTTGGGAAGATCCCACATGCCATGGAGCAACTGGGCCCGTGAGCCACAATTACTGAGCCTGCGCGTCTGGAGCCTGTGCTCCGCAACAACAGAGGCCGCGATAGTGAGAGGCCTGCGCATCGCGATGAAGAGTGACCCCCACTTGCCACAACTAGAGAAAGGCTGTGCATTGTGGTGAGTACTAATCTCATTTTTAGCTGATATAAGCCTCAGTTGACTCATTTATGAAATGCTGGTTTTGATCTCTATCTTTATGTAAGAGGCTTTCCTCAAATATCTGATAGTCCTTTGTTGTCTGCTCATGTTTTAACCATCTTTAAGGTGGGGCACTGAATGATTGAGTGGTAGCTGAGTGCATCAGCAGAGCATATTATGGTCTTCACGGTGAGATGGTTAAGTTGGCAAACCCTAGACTTCAATATCTTTAGGTCTTTCTTCATGGGTTTACCAGATTCCTTAGAAAAGCCTCTTCTAATCCTCATGGAAAGTAAGATTTTGCTGCCAGCTCTCTTTGGCCAGGTGAATAGAAGAGGACTGGGGCCTTGGCCTTCAGCATTCATTATGCTTAAGTCCACATTTAATCCCCTTATTTTATTTTATTTTTTAATTATTGTTTTTTAAATATTTATTTGGCTGCATCGGGTCTTAGTTGCAGCATGCAGGCTCTCTAGTTGTGGCACGCGGGCTCTAGGGTGTGCAGGCTTAGTTGCCCCGTGGCATGTGGGATGTTAGTTCCCTGATCAGGGATCGAACCCGCATCCCCTGCATTGGAAGGCAGATTCCTTTATTTTTGGCTGCATAGGGCTTAGTTGAGGCACACGGGATCTTTCATGGCAGCACACGGGATCTATGTTGTGGTGCGTGGGCTCCTCTCTAGTTGTAGCATATGGGCTCCAGAGCACATGGGCTGTAGTTTTGGTGTGCAGGCTCCAGAGCAGGCTCCAGAGCACGTGGGCTCTGTAGTTGCAGCACGCGGACTCTCTAGTTGTGGTGTGTGGGCTTAGTTGCCCCACGGCATGTGGTATCTTAGTTCCCCAACCAGGGATCAACCCGCGTCCCCTGTGTTGCAAGGTGGATTCTCAACCACTGGACCACCAGGGAAGTCCCTAATCCCCTTATTTTAGAGGTTCCTCAGGTCCTCCCCTATGCCTGGAGCACTCTAGTCCAGAGCTCCTCTGTTTGACCCGTTCCAGAGAATAAATCTCTAGTCTTCTGATTTGGGGATGGTATCTGAATGAGAAAAGGGATTGAGGATATAATTGCTTCTGAAACAATTTTCAATCGCTCTTATTCAAACTAAATCACCAGGCTCTCACCCACCCACCCCCAGCTTGAGTTATCTGGTGCCAGCAGTTCCTGAGCTCTTGGGGGGGAGAATCTGTGATGGTGATTGTTACAGTTGAAAGTTTTCTCCATTGCAGGATTAGTATTCAGCATTCTTATGTTGACTTAGCCTGTTACAATACTTTCATTTCCTTTCTGGATTCCAAAATGTTAACTGTTGTTTCTTCTTTCCTTCCTTGTGGGTTTGTCTTTTAGAAAATCCTTCAGTGTAGTTTTAGTGTGTTTTTGTCTACTATATGTATTGTAGCTATTTTTTTCTCTGTCATTTGTCTTTTGTTTTTAATTGACATTTTAACTGAGATAGTTATTTAGAGTCACATGCAGTTAAAAGAAATAATACAAAGGTTCCCTTGTACGCTTTACCCATTTTCCCCCAATAGTAACATTTTGCAAAACTATAGTATAAAATCAACCAAGATAAGGACATTGATACAATCCACCAATCTTATTCAGAGTTCCTTGGTTTTGCTTGTTGCTTATTTCTATGCAGTTTTATCACATGTGTAGGTTTGTTTATCCACCACTATCAAGATTCTGACCCAGTTCTCCACTACAATCAGCATAATTCTCTGGAGATTCATCAAGGTTGTTGTGTGTAGTAGTTTACTGTTTTTTATTGCTGAGTTTCTATGGTATGGGTGTGTATGTGCCACAGTTTAACCAGTCACCTGTTGAAGGACGTTTGGACTGTTTCCAGTTTGGAGCTTTAACGAAAAAAATTGCTGTGAACATTCATATACAGGTTTTTGTGCCAGCATAAAGTTTTGTTTCTCCGGGATAAATGGTAATTGTGTGTTTAGTGTTTTAAGAAACTGCTGAATTATTTTTTCGTGAGTGTCTGTGCCATTTCACATTCTTACTAGCAATGCATATCAGATCTTTTTTTTTTTTGTATCCTTCTCAGCATTATCACTGTTTTTACTTCAGTCATTCTGATAAGTGTGTGGTAGTATTTCATTGTAGTTTTAATTTGCATTTCCCTAATGACTAACATTGTTGAAGTTCTTTCATGTATACTTGTTTGTCATCAGCATATCCTCTTCTGTGAAATGTCTCTGAATGTCTTTTGCCCATTTTATAATTGTTTGTTTACTGTTGTTTTTAGTGTTCTTTATATATTCTAGATCTAGTCTTTTGTGAAATATTTTCGCCCAGTCTGTAGCTTATCTTTTTATTCTCTTTACATGAGCTTTCACAGAGCAAAAGTTTTTAGTTTTGATGAGGTCTAACTATCATTTCTTCCCTTTATAGATTATGTTTTTGGTGTCAAGTCCTAAGAACTCTTTACCTAGCCCTAGATCCTGAATATTTTCTCCAATATTTCTTCTAAAATTTTTATAGTTTTATGTTTTACACTTAAACTGTGATCCATTTTGAGTTAATTCTTATAGAAAGTGTGAGGTTTAGGTTACAGTTCATATTTTGTGTGTGTGCTTAGGATGTCCAGCTGCCCCAGCACCATTTTCGAAAATGTTCTCCTTCCTTCATTGGATTGCTTTTGCACCTTTGGCAAAAATCATTTGAGCATACTTGTATATGTCTATTTCTGGGTTCTCTGCACTGTTCCATTTATTTATGTGTTTACCCCTCTGCCAGTAGTACCACATTGTCTTGATTACTGTATAAGCCTTAAATTAGGGTGAGTGATTCCTCCCATTTTATTTTTCTTTGTCAAGGTTGTTTTAGTTATTTATATGGAAAGGCCAAGTCCTTTAGTTTATCTGTATCTACACAAAACCTTGCTAGTATTTTGATAGGAACTGCACTAAGGGGAGAATTGACATCTGTCCATTTTTTTGTTTACTTAGGCATTTTTGATCTAATAGAAGTTTATAATTAATGAAATCTGAGGGGTTTTTTTAAATGACTCCTGAATTTCACATTTAATTTAAAAACAACTTCCTCACCCAAGCTTATAACAATATTAACCTGTATTTTTTTTCTTGACTCTTTGTTAAGCCATCTGATATTTATTTTGGTATTCTATAGGAATCTAATATTCTGTTTTCTAAAACCCAATTGGTTGGGCTTCCCCGGTGGTGCAGTGGTTAAGAATCTGCCTGCCAATGCAGGGGACATGGGTTAAAGCCCTGGCCCGGGAAGATCCCACATGCCGCAGAGCAACTAAGCCCGTGCGCCACAACTACTGAGCTTGCGCTCTAGAGCCCACGAGCCACAACTACTGAAGCCCATGTGCCTAGAGCTCGTGCTCTGCAACAAGAGAAGCCACCGCAATGAGAAGCCCACACACCGCAACAGAGTAGCCCCTGCTTGCCACAACTAGAGAAAGACCGCGTGCAGCAACAGAGACCCAACACAGCTCAAAATAAATAAATATAATAAAATTGTAAAAAAAAAAAAATTGAAGAGTTAGTTGTCCTCATCATTTACTGATTATTATTCATAGTTTTTCATTGATTTGAGATGCCATCTTTATCATAATCTAATCTATGTATTTTGTCTGTTTCTGGGCTTTCTTGTCAGTCCAGTCATCTATTACATCATCATACCACAGTTTAATGATCTGCTCTAGGCCTATGAGACAATGCAGTATCTAGGAGGAGGCATAGCATGATAGTTAAGAGCTTAACTCAGAGGTTAGACTTGCCTAGTTGAATGGTATTTCCCCCTTTACTAACTAAATGACTTAGAGTTCTTTAAATTCTCTAGACCTCAGTATCATCTATAAGATGAGGATTATAGTATTACATACATTAGAGGGTTATTGTGAAGATTAAAAGCATTAATATATGTAAAGCTCTTTTAATGCTGTGTAACATAGGGCCATGTAAGAGTTAGACTGCATAGTTGTTCTCGTATTCCTTCTTTCCAGGTTAGCTTTCAAAATGCTTTTTATTCTCCCCCAAATCCAATTCAGCTATTGACTGGAATTACATTGATTTTATAGATTTAGTTTGAGGGAGAAATGGTCTTTATAATACTGTAATAAAGTACTGCATTATCATTATATAATACTTGCTTACCACCTAAGAACATGACATAATCTCTTCATTTACTCAAGTCTAGAGTCTTGTGTCAGTTCTGGCTTAATAGATGGAGAGAGTGTTTTTTGTTCTCATCCAATCTAAAACACAAAAAGAGAAATATTAGGACCTATGTAAACTTCACAAGTGTGACATTATTGGCTTCCTTTTTCCCTAGAATAGCAACACGAGAGAAATGTGATGCCATAGACTACATCATGAGGTGCTATGTAGGTGTTTGTACCTATGTTGGTGGTTTAAGCACATCCTCTCAGTGTTGTCTCACATTTCTTTACCCTAAAGTTAATGAGTGTTTGAGTGAATAAAGAAGAAAAACCCAAGGAATGATAACCTTTGGAATGATACTGAAACTCAGACTATATGTGAAAAAATGTGTGTGTGTGTGTGTGTGTGTGTGTGTGTGTGTATGTGAATATTGAGTGAATATATGGAAATGAAATATTTAAATACAATTGATTCCTTTGAATTTGACCATTGGAATTTTCCTAAGGGAGAGCCTCCCCCACCAGCCCCCCAAGATCCCTGCTTTAGGAGAGAATGCCTATATACTCAACCCCTATCTTCTTTCCTCAATCTTCTTTTTTTTTTTTCCATCTTTTTTATTTTATTTTTTCCCCCTTTTTTTCCCCCCTCAATCTTTCATATCATCTGCCAACAAACTCTAGCTAGATTCTTTATATTTTAGATTATTCATTTTTAGAGGAGAAACTACTTTGGATTGTGTGTAAATGAGATGACTGGAACCAAATTCCCAGCCTGCATGTATCAGTTACCTGCTTCAAGAAAATAGCAAGTAGAGCAAAAGACTCTTTAATTCCAATGAGGGCTACAGGAGATGTCATATACACATGTACTTAAACCATGCTTGTTCCTGTTTTTCTGATTTTTCTCCCAGAATTCTTTAGGTTTGATAGGTGGTTATATTTATACTAGGAAGTGGTGGATTGGGGTAAACAACAAAATAGCTGTATATTTTGATAAGAAATTTTGAGTTGAAGGACAGATCAGTAGAGATGCCAATCATAATTCACCAGTATATACTGTTCTTTCTATATTTGTATATGTTTGAAGTTTTTAATAACATTTGGGAGTACAACAATATATGTAAGTAAATAAAGGTAATAATTATCAATTATATAGAATAAAATATGCTTTAAAAAACATTTTAGGGGCTTCCCTGCTGGCGCAGTGGTTAAGAATCCGCCTGCCAATGCAGGGGACACGGGTTTGATCGTTGGTCCAGGAAGACCCCACATAACGTGGAACAACTAAGCCCATGCACCACAACTACTGAGCCTGTGCTCTAGAGCCCGCACAACTACTGAGCCCACACACCACAACTGCTGAAGCCCACACATTCTAGGGCCCGCGTGCTGAAACTACTGAAGCCCGCGTGTGCGCCTAAAGCCCGCGCTCTGCAACAAGAGAAGCCACTGCAATGAGAAGCCCCCGCTTGCCGCAACTAGATAAAACCTGCACGCAGCAATGAATACCCAACACAGCCAAAAAAACCCATTTTATTATATGTACAAAAAGTGCACTAGTTATAAGCTTACAGCTCAATGAATTTTTACAGTTTGAACACACTCATGTAACTAGCCTGGAAATCGAGAAACAGAATATTGCTCGCCCCTGGAAACTTCCCTTGTGCTGCCTTCCAGTTACGAGCCCCCTAAGGCTAAACACTATTCTGACTTCTAATAGGATATATTAATTTTGCCTATTTTTGATTTTTTTTAAATTGAGGTGTATGTGATATACAATATTATATAAATTTCAGTTGTACCATATAGAGACTGAAAATTTTTAAAGGTTATACTCCATTTATAGTTATTATAAAATATTGGCTATATTCCCTGTGTTGTACAACATATCATTGTAGCTTATTTATTTTATACATAGTAGTTTGTACCTCTTAATCCCCTGCCCATATCTTGCCTTCTCCCCCCTCCCCCTTCCCACTATAACTACTAGTTGTTCTCTATGTCTGTGAATCAGTTTGTTTCTTTTTTTAAATAATATTTATTTATTTATTTAGGCTGCTCTGGGTCTTATTTGCGGCATGCATGTGGGATCTAGTTCCCCGACCAGGGATCGAACCCCGGGCTCCCTGCATGGGGAGCTAAGAGCCTTACCCACTGGACCATCAGGGAAGTCCCTGAATCTATTCCTTTTTTGATATTCCCTATTTTATTTTATTTTTTAGATTCCACATGTAAGTGATATCATACAGTATTTGTCTTTGTCTGGCTTATTTCACTTAGCGTAATACCCTCCAAGTCCATATATGTTGTTGCAAATAGCAAAATTTCATTCTTCTTAGTTGTATTCCATTGTGTATATATGTGTATATATACCTCATCTTTACCCATTCATCTGCTGATGGACACTTAGGTTGCTTCCATATCTTGGCTATTGTAAATAATGCTGCTGTGAACATTGGGCTGTATGTATCAAGTTAGTGTGTTCATTTTTTTCAGATGTGTACCCAGGAGTGGCATTGCTGGTTGATAAGGTAGTTGTAGTTATAGTTTTTTGAGAAACCTCCGTATTGTTTTCCACAGTGGCTGCACCAATTTACATTCCCACCAACATTGTATTTTTATATACATGGGGAGTCATACACTTTTTAATCTTTTTATAAATCTATTTATTTGTTTTATTTTTGGCTGTGTTGGGTCTTCATTGTGGCGCGCAGGCTTTCTCTAGTTGTGGCTAGCAGGGGCTACTCTTTTTTTTTTTTTTTGCAGTACACGGGCCTCTCACTGTTGTGGCCTCTCCCGTTGCGGAGCACAGGCTCCCGACTCGCAGGCTGAGCGGCCATGGCTCACGGGCCCAGCCGCTCCGCAGTATGTGGGATCTTCCCGGACCGGGGCACCACCCGTGTCCCCTGCATCAGCAGGCGGACTCTCAACCACTGCGCCACCAGGGAAGCCCAGGAAATAATTTTTTGCTTTTTTTTTTTTTTTTTTTTTTTTGCAGTACACGGGCCTCTCACTGTTGTGGCCTCTCCCGTTGCGGAGCACAGGCTCCCGACTCGCAGGCTGAGCGGCCATGGCTCACGGGCCCAGCCGCTCCGCAGCATGTGGGATCTTCCCGGACCGGGGCACAACCCGTGTCCCCTGCATCAGCAGGCGGACTCTCAACCACTGCGCCACCAGGGAAGCCCAGGGGCTACTCTTCATTGCGGTATGCAGGCTTCTCGTTGGGATGGCTTGTCTTTGTTGAGTAGCCATGGGCTCTAGGCGTGCGGGCTTGGTAGTTATGACTCGTGGGCTGTAGAGCGCAGCAGGCTCAGTAGTTGTGGCACACGGGCTTAGTTTCTCCACGGCATGTGGGATCTTCCCAGACCAGGGCTTGAACCCATGTCTCCTGCATTGGCAGGCGGATTCTCAACCACTGAGCCACCAGGGAAGCCCAGGAAATAATTTTTTACTTTTTTTTTTTTTTTACAATCTACCATATCCATATTTTACATTTGCTTTTAGGAAAATAAATCCCAGTGTTCCAACTTGACTGACAGCTTCTCTTTCGTTTTTGATATGCATTTATATAAACTTTTATTTTCACCTCTGTTTTAAAACAGTGTTTGGAGTGCTAAGTGGAACTAGGGCATTCTTAGGTGCGAGTGGTATTTTAATTTTATTTCTTCTTCTCCCCCTGCTTTTTTTTCTGTGCTATCCACCTCATCATTCAAGATGCTTAAGAACACCTCTTCAACAAAGCCTTGTGTCCTTCCACCACACCCCCACCCTGGCATCTTTCCTCAGGAACACCTCATGACAGTATTTAGCATACACAACATTTTATTACATTCAGTTGTTTTCATGTCTGTTTTCTGTTATTAGTCTCTAAGCTTCATTCTGTATCTTCAGAATCTGAGATGCAAGTTTTTAAAAATGATGGATGAAATTGTGAGAGAGCTGCTAGACTTTTTTCCTTTACCAGATCTGTCTTTTCCATTTTAGTACAGAATTGTTTATCCCTATGCTTTTGTTTGGGTGTAAATGCTGCTACTTTGACTGGTTGACAGTTAGTATTTAGATTTAGGTTACTAAGAAAGGTCCAATATCACCATTCATATATAAAAATAATTGCTATTACTTCTTTTTGTAATACTTATATTATTTTGATTAAATATAATTTTTATTTTCTCCTGGTATACTATGCTTTTATTTAGAATGTAGTATTTTACATAAATATGCCTTTAATACTTCGGAAGATGGAATAATTCAATACGTATAATGACCATTTGTATTTTTTTAATGCTACCAATTATCTAAGCAGAGGCTTTTGGGGGATTTCCTCACCTTATAAATCCAATGTCTACTGTAAAATCAGAAAATACCAGATGCTTACTCTCCCAGCTCTGTTAGCAACAAGGTTTTGAGACCTGACCCAAGCAAGCCTCACCAGCTGAATATGTCATCCCTGGTATTTTCAATCAGTCCCTCATGCCAAGGAACAATGGAAAATTGTTTATAGTGTTGGTCACAGCACCATCCAATCTCCAGTGGCGTCACTGGTTCAGTGGTGGAGGTAGCAATGTCCTTTGCAGACTGATAGTGTGGCATGATTTGTAAGTGGTTCTGGCTGTATAGCCTCTTCCTGTGCCTGCTTGTTTTCTGAGCCTAATTTTTCAGACTTCCTGGGAGTTCTACGAGTCACCCACTTGCATCTTTTGTTCTAATCAGCCACAGTTAGTTTTGGTAAGCAACCATGAACCATGAGAGATATAGTAAGTAGTTGAATTTTGAGAGTAGAAACCACAGTATATATCAAAGAAGTGTACCTCTTATTGAGAGACAAAACTCATGAGATGGTAGATCTATATTACATAGAAATATGGTAGCTTATATCACACAGATTATAAGTGATATAAAGAAAGGAAAAATCAGTGGAGTATTACAAAACAGGTTTATGGAGAAAGTGGAACTCAAATAGTGGGTAGAATTTGGATAGAAAGAATAAATGTTTAGAGAGGTACAAGTCTTATACCTGTATTGTTAATTATTGTCACTGAGAACTTTTGATAGTATTTAGATACCTCTGCTTCAAACTGGGTGAAAACAGGAAAGGAGATGTTTAGGAATAGGAAAGGGGAGAATCTTAGGATTATACATTAACTAAGCTAGATAAGTGTGTGCTTTCAGTGTGCTTCTCATGACTCCCACTTCTCATGGGAGTACTTCTCACTCCCCTGTTTCACTGGGAGTGCTACAAGTCTGCCCATGGAAGAATACGTAGACATTTATTTTTGCAGAATTTCTTGTTTGCAAGTTCCCTGAAGGCTATTAATAATTTTTTTTAAGGGCAGGGAGATTTCACTGTTTCTCTCTCTCTTTCTCTTAAACTTAAAAAAAAAAACTGTTTGATATGTGATTTACTTTTGGAGTTCATACTCCCTAAAATCTCTTGATAACCAATAATCCATTTGTTCATCAGGTATCCTAAGCCTCAGGGAGTATACTGGAGCCTTCTCTTTCTTCATTTGGTAAATTAAATAAATAAATAAATAAATTATATTGGATTATAGTTGATTTACAATGTTGTGTTAGCTTTAGTGATTCAGTTATGCAAATACATATATTTATTCTTTTTCAGATTCTTTTCCCATATAGGTTATTACAGAATATTGAGTAGAGTTCCCTGTGCTATACAGTAGGTCCTTGTTAGTTAATCTTTTTTTTTTTTTTTTTTTTTTTTTTTTTTTGCGGTACGCGGGCTTCTCCCTGTTTTGGCCTCTCCTGTTGCGGAGCACAGGCTCCGGATGCGCAGGCTCATCTGCCATGGCCCATGGGCCCAGCCGTTCCGCGGCATGTGGGATCTTTCCGGACCAGGGCACGAACCCGTGTACCCTGCATCGGCAGGCGGACTCTCAACCACTGTGCCACCAGGGAAGCCCCGTTAATCTATTTTATATATAGTAGTGTGTGTATGTTAGTCCCAAGCTCCTAATTTATCCCTCTCCCGCCCCCATGTTTCCCCTTTGGTAACCATAGGTTTGTTTTCAAAATCTGTGAGTCTGTTTCTGTTTTGTAAATAAGTTCATTTATGTCATTTCTTTTTTTTTTTTTT
>NW_006776835.1:665399-683327 GCF_000442215.2 Lipotes vexillifer
TTGCGGTACGTGGGCCTCTCGCTGTTGTGGCCTCTCCCGCTGTGGAGCACAGGCTCTGAACGCGCAGGCCCAGTGGCCATGGCCCACGGGCCCAGCCGCTCTGCAGCATGTGGGATCCTCCCGGACCGGGGCACGAACCCGCGTCTCCCGCATCGGGAGGCGGGCTCTCAACCACTGCGCCACCAGGGAAGCCCTATATCATTTCTTAAAGTTAGATTCCACATATAAGTGATACCATATGATCTTTGTCTTTCTCTGTCTGACTTCACTCAATATGATAATCTCTAGGTCCATCCATGTTGCTGCAAATGGCATTATTTTGTTCTTTTTTATGGCTAAGGAATATTCCATTGTATGTACGTACCACATCTTCTTTATCCAGTCCTCTGTCGATGGACATTTAGGTTGCTTCCATGTATTGGCTATTATAAATAGTGCTGCAGTGAACATTGGGGTGCATGTATCTTTCCAAATCCCAGGAGTGGGATTGCTGGATCATTGCTGGATCAAAAACTATTTTTAGTTTTTTAAGGAACCTTCACATTGTTCTGCGTAGTGGTTGTACCAATTTACATTCCCACCAACAGTGCAAGAGGGCTCCCCTTTCTCCACACCCTCTCCAGCATTTATTGTTTGTAGACTTTTTGATGATGGCCATTCTGACCGGTGTGAGGTGATACCTCACTTTAGTTTTGATTTGCATTTCTCTGATAATTAGTGATGTTGAGGATTTTGGTTTTTGGCCATCTGTATGTCTTTTTTAGAGAAGTGTCTATTTTGATCTTCCGCCCATTTTTTGATTGGGTTGTTTGTTTTTTTGACATAGAACTTCATGAGCTGTTTGTATACTTTGGAGATTAAGTAAATATATTTTATAATTGACTTTGTGCAGGTGAAAGTAAAACTTAATTGAGGCCTGTTCTTCTCCAGCAAATAGGTTGCAAATGAGTATCCTTTTTCTTTGCTCCCATGATTATTTTGCACCCTTTATTGTAGCACTGATTTGTATTATTCTATTGTAATTTTTGTTTTTGTATGATTCCCTCCCCTCCCCAACCTCCCCCCTCCCTGTCTATGGGCTATTTGATAAGGACCAGGACTCTTATCTATCTCTGTATCTCCAGTGTCTGGCTTCTAACTGGGCTCTATAAATTTTTTTTAAGATATAATAGATTATTTCCTTTAAGTGCTCTTTGGTAGGAGTTATGAGAAGAATTAAGATTTTCTTTAACTCAAAGTTATCATGGACATTAACATTGTGTAACTGTTCTGGTACGTTTGTTTGTTTTGTTTGTTTGAAAGATTTAAGATACCTTGGTCAGATGTGATTTGTTTTGGGGTATTAGCAATTTCAACAATTCTTTTTTTTAATAGAATTTATCTTTTAGAACATTTTTAGATTTACAGAAAAATTGAGATGATAGTACACAGTTCCTATATATCCCACATCCCGATTCCCCTACTGTTACCATCTTACTAATTTGTATGGTACATTTATTACTGTTACTGAACCAGTATTAATATGTTATTACCAACTAACTTTCATACTTCATTCAGATTTCATTAGTTTTTGCCAGATGTCCTTTTTCTGTTCCAGGATCCCATCCAGGAGACCACATTGCATATAGTTTTCATGTCTCCTCTAATTCCTCTGGCTGTGAAAGTTTCTCAGATTTTCCTAATATTTTATGACCTTGACAGTTTTGAGGCATAGTGGTCAGATTTTTGTGGAATGCCCCTCAGCTGGTATTTATCTGATGTTTTTTTCTCAAGATTATCCTGGAGTTAATGGGTTTGGAGAAGAAGGACAGAGAGGTAAAGTAACATTTTCATCCCATTACTTCAAAGGTAATACTGTTTACATGATTTATCACTGTTGATGTTGACCTTTTTCCCCTAGCTGAGATAGTGTTTGTCAGGTTTTTCCACTGTGAAGTTACTCCCGCTGCCCCATTTCTGTAGTCTTTGGAGGGAAGTCACCCTGTGCAGTGCACACTTGAGTCAAGAGTCAAGTGCTCTCCCTCCCTGAAGACAGAGTAGCTACATAAATTATTTGGAATTTTTCAGCATGGGTTATTCTGTTACGCTTTTTAGTAACTGATTTATTATGGTGGAGGAAGGTAAAAAGGTGCAAGGTGTTAACAGAACTCCCTAGCTCCAAGGGTCTTGTCCCTAGGTTCTTGTTTCTGTAGAAAGTCATGATTCTTTGGTTTAGATGGTTTTTGTTTCACCTCCTTTTTTTTTTTTTTTTTTACTAAATTTATTTATTTTGGCTGTGTTGGGTCTTCATTGCTGCATGTGGGTTTTCTCTAGTTGTGGCGAGTGGGGGCTACTCGTTGTTGTGGTGCGTGGGCTTCTCTTTGAGGTGGCTTCTCTTGTTGCAGAGCACGGGCTTTAAGGTGCCCAGGCTTCAGTAGTTGCGGAACTTGGCTCAGTAGTTGTGGCTCAAGGGCTCTAGAGCGCAGCCTCAGTAGTTGTGGCACATGGACTTAGTTGCTCTGTGGCATGTGGGATCGTCCTGGACCAGGGATCAAACCCGTGTCCCTTGCACTGGCAGGCGGATTCTTAACCACTGCACCACCACTGAAGTCCCTGTTTCACCTCCTTTTGCTGCATAGACTTTCTTTGAAAATAATACTAGTAAGCGTCTGGAAATCACTGAGAGCTTTGTCCGTATACCTGTGTCCAAAAAAATATACCTAGGACTCTAATGGTTTCTGAAGAGTCAGCTTCAGTTTTAAGGAAGGAAGAGGAGGTTTTATGACTACATACAACCACATTGCATATTGAAAGGCAATGTTTGTTATAGTGCTTTAGGAACCAAAGATCAAGACCCACTGGAGTGGGTCTTGAAGATATATCTTCATTTTTCCTTAAATGTTTATATCTGGTATATGACTCAAATATGACTACAGTAAATATTTCACTGGTATAGTCTGTTCATTTAGATCAGTGGTTCTCAGAGAGTGGGCCCCAGATCAGCAGCATCACCATCATATGGAAGCCTGTGAGGAATTCAGGTTTCCATTTTAATCCCAGACCTACCATCTTGGAAACTCTAGCAGTGAGGCCCAGCAACCCATCTGTCTTAACAAGCCCCTTACCCCTTAATGATTCTGATACCCTCTAAAGTTTGAGTATCTGGTCTGGTTTATTGAGTGTGAATGGTAACCTGGAGAGCAGTTCTTAGGGCATATTGGCTATGAGTAGCATTTGGTTTTCCTACAGGGCCATGAAAAATCTTTCCTCTTTTAATCAGAGTGTCTGATTTCTGAGATGTTAGTTTATATTCTTTTCCCCTAAGATCATATTTGCTGAATTGCTGTATCTACAACAGGGGTTGGCAAACCACAGACTACAGGCCACATCAGAGCCACCTCCTGTTTTTGTGCAGTCTGAGCTAAGAATGGTTTTAAACTTTTTAAACAGCAGTTTTACTGAGATATATAGTTCACATATCATGAACTTCATCCATGTAAAACATTCAAATCATTGGTTTTTAATAAATTCAGAGTTCAGTCGTTCACCAGTATCTAATTTTAGAATATGTTATCACCCCCACAAAGAAACACAGTACCCTTTAGCAGTCAGACTCTTTCTTCCCCACCCTCACCCCGACCCCACCACCCTAGCCCAAGGTAACCACTATTCTATTGTCTGTCTCTGTAAATTTACCTCTTTTGGACACTTCCTATAAATGAAATTATACCATAAATATGTGGTCTTCTGGGACTAGCTTCTTCCACTTAGCATAATGTTTTCAAGGGTCATTCATGTTATAGTCTCAGCACTTTATTCCTTCTGTTGCTAAATAATATTCCATCATATGGATGTATCACATTTATCTGTCAGTTGATGGACATTTGAGTTGATTTTTATATTTTTGAATGGTTGAAAAAAAGAATATTTTATGATGTGAAAATGATAGGAAATTCAACTCTATTGTCCATAAGTAATGTTTTGTTGACACACAACCACACTTAACTCCTTTTATGTATCATCTGTGGCTATTTTCATGCTACAGTGGGAGAGTTGAATAGTGACAGCCTTCAGCAGAGCCTAGAATATTTACTGTTCGGCCCTTTGGAGAATAGGTTTGCTGACCCCTGTTTCTCAACCTTTTTCTTCATGATTGTTTCCCAAGGAGTCTTTTTAGACATTTTTTCCATACTTGCCTTCCTCTCCATGAAATTTTAATACCAGAGGTATACAGTATATCTCTTTATGTACTGATGTCTTGGTGGAACGCAAACCATTGTAATATCTTAACGACTTTTTTTTTGTCCCCTCAGGGACGATATCACCCTAATTGAGAGTGACTGCTCTAGAGTAGTGTTCTGGTTAGGTTAATCTTCCTTTGTTACATTAGGATGTGAAAATTTTTTTCAGATGCTTTATATTTCCCTCAGATATTTCTGGTGTTGAGGTATTTAAGCAGTATGTTGTGATCTACTGTTAGATCTCAAAGCTAAGAGAAATGACTGTCAGCATAGAACACAAGATATTACCGTATTGGCATTTTTAAATTTGGGGGAATTTTGATGACTGCTCATCAAAATATTTGAGGCTTTTGCTTTAGTTCATAGATTGGTTTATTAGATTATCAGTGTTTATTAGTAAATTTGGCTATAGGAAGAGGCCAGAGAGTTTAATTTAAAAAATTTTTATCTGTAAATAGAGGGTTTTTTTAATTACCAGCTGGTTTGTGATGCTAGCTCTCTGCATTTCTCCTATGCCTTATAGTTCATTAGAGAAAAGATTCTTTTATCTTCCCTCATCCTCATCTTCTCTTCTTCCCTAGAGTGTATGTTCTTGGAGAGGTAGGAATAGGCAGAGCTTTGTGAGGACTTGAAGGCTGGAGAGAGGAAGGGCTGGTCAAAAGAGGAGATTCTATTCACAATTTACATTGAAATTGGAACAGCTGCTATGGAGAACAGTATGGAGGTTCTTCAAAAAATTAAAAATAGAGTTGCCATATGATTCTGCAGTCACACTCCTGGGCATATATCCAGACAAAACTCTAATTTGCAAAGATACATGCACCCCAATGTTCATAGCAGCACTATTTACAATAGCCAAGACATGGAAGCAGCCTAAATGTCCATCAACAGATGAATGGATAAAGAAGATGTAGTACAAATGTACAATGGAATATTACTCAGCCATAAAGTAGAATGAAATAATGCCATTTGCAGCAACATGGATGGACCTAGAGATTATCATATTGAATGAAATAAGTCAGACAAAGGCAAATATATGATATTACTTATATGTGGAATCTAAAAAAAATGGTACAAATGAACTTATTTACAAAACAGAAATAGACTCACAGACATAGAAAACAAACTTATGGTTACCAAAGGGGAAAGGCAGGGGGGAATAAAGTAGGAGTTTAGGATTAACAGTTATATACTACTATATGTCAAAATACATAAACAACAAGGACTTACTATATAGCACAGGGAACTAACTATATTCAATATCTTATAATAATATAATAACCTACAATGGAAAAGAATCTGAAAAAGAACAGATGTGTGTGTGTGTGTGTGTGTGTGTGTGTGTATAGCTGAATCACTGCTGTACAACTGAAACTAGCATTGTAAATTAACTGTACTTCAATTTTAAAAAATGGTTAAAAGATTCTAATTTAAAGCAACAGAACACTAATGCTAACTACCTCTTCTTTTTGTCAATTGTTGATGGTTTTGTGTTTAGTAATCTAGGCCATTAATCTTTATGAAAACAGATATGTTTGTTAAATGTAGATTAAAAAAACTCAAGTCTAGCAGCAAAACAAAATCACTCTTAGTCCCCTTCCTCTTCTTTACCAAATAGGATATATGGAAAAGCAGAAAAGAGTTGCATTTCTTTAAAAGGAGAACACTTGGCAGAATGGAACATTGTAAATGAATTACACTGGGACAGTAACTGATTTCATGGAAAGGAATTGTTATCCAGATGGGATCTCTTCTCTTTGCCCTTGCCTTTTGGGTCCTGCTATTTAGTGAACTGAGACTTTTCTTCTCTTCAGTTTGTTTCTTTTCTTCAGTTTAAGTTTCTCTTCTGAGAAAGGTGAACCCAGAACTTAGTCCCCAATGTATATTTTCTTAGTCCCCAATGTATGAGAGTAGGGAAGCTTAAAAATGGTCTAAAGCCATTCTTCCTCAAACTCTGAACTTGCCTTACAATATTTGTAGGCCTCTTGGGCAAAATTTAAAATATAATTTTGCCTGAATATTATTAGAATTGTTTTACAAGTAGTTATTTGTGAGAAATGGAAGAAGAAATGATAACCCCTTTCAGGTACAACTATGAGATGTAATACAGTTTTTCTGTAATTTTATTCCTGACTTAAGATTTCTCTTTGTTATTTTTTCACATCATCAAATGGAACTTCAGCCCTGTAATACTGAAATAGGATTTAAATATTGTCACCTTTCAAGGTTCTGTGCACTGTAGTCCAGTACTCACGTTTTAATCAACATATCTAAAATAGTTTTCTACTTAAACTTGATTGTCTAGTAATATTCCATATCTTAGTGATGCTTAATGCACATCCACTCAATTGCTGAAGCTGAAAACGAGAATTGACCTAGACTCTCTCCTTTTCATTGATCCAGAGGTCAGAAGTCCTGTGAATGATTCGTCTTAAATATATCCTCTCTTTTCCTCTGAGGCACACAGGCCTTCAGAATCCCATCCCAGTCTGATTTTTCCTAGCTTCCTCTTCTACCACTCCTTTATTTCAGCCATAAAAGTACTTGCAGTTCTCTAGACATGCCATAGGGTTTCATACTTCCTATTGTTTCATATCATTGTGCCTTTGTATATACTTTATTTTCTCTACCTAGAATACTTTTCTCTGCCATTTTTGATCAGATAACTTCTAATTCTGCTTCACTAATCAGTGGAACTTTTACTCTGGGTTTTTTTTTTCCCCAAGACCTCATATGTTATTTGTGTTGTAGCATTTATCACACCATACGATAAGATCGAATGCTCTCTTTTCCACCTAGACTGTAAGATATTTTTTGAGGGCAAGTGTTGTGTTATCTTTATCTTAGGCTCCGTATTTCTTAACACAGCACCTGGTTCCAAGTAGCTGCTCCATAAATGCTCATTGACTGAATCTCATTCATGTTAAAAAGAAAAAAATTTCAGTGGAGCAGACAGGTTTTCAACTTGAGCTCTGAATCCATTTATTTTGAGTAATATTAATTAGACCCAAAGTCTAACAAAATCAAAGAATTTGAAAGCACTTTGGGGCCTGTTGAAATATAATTTGATGTGCTCTATATGTTTACTGATTTTTGGTATCCAGATTCATGCAGAATGTGATTAAAGGTAAATTTTGTCAACTAGACAAATGATGCGAAGGTTGAAAGTTCTCTTGTCAGGCTCGCTTGCATTCCTTTGTGTTGAAACAGCAGGCAGTATTCTTTTTTGGTTAAAATGAAGGCCTGGTTTCTTCTACAGCCTTATCTGAAATCCCTTTACCAAGGCCATGGGTCACAGTCATACTTTGCTCATAGTTTTCTCAACAGCAATGCCGGGACTAATCCCTTCTCATAAATCCTCTAAGCTGTCAGCAAACAAACCTCTTCTTACCAGTCTAGCACGAAAGCCATGAGCTAGGAATACAGAGCAGGTACGTAGCTGTTTTAAGGGCAGTTGTTTTTCAGTCTCCAGATTGCCAGTCAGTGCTTTCTCCTCTGCTGTTGGCCCATCAAGTTGTAGGTGTTGTGCTGGGTGTTTCAGGCTGGCCCCTAAATGTTGAACACTTGCAGAAAGCTGCGATTTCCGTATTATGAGGGACCTCTGTACCTGTGGTTTCTGCCGCTCTGATTAGCAAGTAAAAGAGATTGACTGGCTGCTTTCAGGATTATGTGAGACTAGAAATCCACTTCTTTCTTGAACCCTTTGTGTCATTCCTGGAGGTACTTTCAGCCCTTTCTTTTGCAATCAGATCTGCTTGATAAAGGGAAGGAGAAAGGGTTGGTGTAGTGAGAAGAGGATCCAGATAATCAGGACTTTAAAAAATCAGTTTGTTGAAGTATAATATTCATAAAATAAAAATCATACATTTTGGGCTTCCCTGGTGGCGCAGTGGTTGAGAGTCTGCCTGCCGATGCAGGGGACATGGGTTCGTGCCCCGGTCCGGGAAGATCCCACATGCCGCGGAGCGGCTGGGCCCGTGAGCCATGGCCGCTGAGCCTGCGCGTCCAGAGCCTGTGCTCCTCAACGGGAGAGGCCACAACAGTGAGAGGCCTGCGTACCGCAAAAAAAAATAAAAATATAAAAAAATAAAAAAATAAATCATACATTGTAAGGATACAGATTGATGATCTTTGACAAATGGATGCATCTCTTTAACCACCACCCAAACCAAGGTGTAGAGCATTTTAATTTCTGCAGAAAGTTCCTTTGTTTCCCTTTGTAATCAGCCTCCTCCCCCCAACCCTGTTGCAACCAACTGCTAATCTGATTTCTAGCACTATGGATTAGTTTTGCCTGTAAGGAACCATACAGTACCTATTGTGAGTTCTGCTTCTTTCTCTCAGTATAGTCTTTGAAAATTGTCCTTGTGGTTGGCATGTATTAGCAGTTTCTTTCTTTTTATTGTTGAATACTATTTCATTGTATGGATATACCGCAATTTGTTTTCTCACTAATTGAAGAAATTTAAGTTATTTCTAGTGTTGGGCTTTTATAATTATATAAAGCTGTGAATTGCTTTCTGTGCTTTTCATTTTTCTTGGATAAATACCTAAGAGTGGAATTAACTGGGTCATATGATAAGTGTATGTTTATTTATTTAAATAAATTTATTTATTTATTTTTGGCTGTGTTGGGTCTTTGTTGCTGCTTGCAGGCTTTCTCTACTTGCGGTGAGTGGGGGCTACTCTTCATTGTGGTGTGCGGGCTTCTCATCGCAGTGGCTTCTCTTGTTGCAGAGCACAAGCTCTAGGCATGCGGGCTTCAGTAGTTGTGGCACACGGGCTCAGTAGTCGTGGCTCACGAGCTCTAGAGTGCAGGCTCAGTAGTGGCGCACGGGCTTAGTTGCTCCGCGGCATGTGGTATCTTCCCAGACCAGGGCTCGAACCCGTGTCCCCTGCATTGGCAGGTGGATTCTTAACCACTGTGCCACCAGGGGAGCCCCTGATAAGTGTATATGTAACTTTATAAGAAACTGGCAAATGATTTTCCTGAGTGGTTGCACCATTTTATATTGTGGCCAGCAATGTATGAGAGTACTAGTTGCTGCAACTCTTTGCCAAAACTTGATATCTCTCTTTTTCATTATAGCATTCTAGTGGGTATGAAGTAGTATTTCATTGTGATTTTAATTTTTGTTGCTGTTCTAATTGGTATATATATATTTATCTTATATTTACCTTACATTTAAACCTTATTCAACTCTAGTGAGCAAGGATAGGACCCACATAATCTGGATTTTTGGCTTGTTTAGTTTTCTGGATATTTGAAAGCCTTATCTTTATAGGCCTTTGCATGCATGTTAGGATGACACAATTGAAGTGTGAACCATGAATATGAGTGGATAAATACAGTTGCAGTAATAATTATATATAGAATTGGCATGGCAGATGGTAGAGAAGGCTCTTTTGCCCTTTGGGCTTTTGAAAATTTAGAAAGAAGGCCCTGTATTCTAAAGAACAGTAAAATTTAGCTCTGGCCCAAAACACTTCCTAAAACCAGGTTACGTTGAAAGGTATTGGCATTACCTCTGGCCATGTGTAAAGCTGTTTACCAATTCATTCATTGGACAAATATTTAGTGAGTGAGTGCCCACCTCATACCAGGAACTATTCTGGTACTTGGGATACACTAGAGAACAAAACAGTAAAAAAAAAAAAAAAATCCCTGTTTTGACTACATACTTGTTGGAGAAATACACAATAAAATATTAAGCATTAAAATCTGTCTGTTGTTCTGTTTAGAGTAAACAGGGCTTTGGAGAAAAATGAGGTAGAGAAAGGGGATTGGGGGGATATGGGAAGTATGTTGTTTATAAGACCCTTATAGACTGCTTCATTAAAACTGAAAAGTAGTCAGATTCACCCCAAAAACCAAGTAGCAGGAAAACAGGTTAATTTATAATTAATTATTCAGTCCATGATGATCCTTTGATGAGGATTATCTCAAGTTTAGATACATATTCCCCAATGGTTTTCTTCTCCAACCTAATTGTCTTATTTTCAAGGAGGAGTTTTCAGAAGAAACGGTTCCGAGCAAACTACACTAATCCCTCACCACAAAACATCCATTTTCACAGAAAGAGATAAGAATTTTTTCAGTGTCTACAAACACAAAATAGGAAACAAAGGTCATAGCCTTACACAGTTGCAGAATTGCTCATTTCACCATCTTGCTTAGAAATGGTCAATATTATGTTTGAGATCAGTGAAGAAAAGGAAATAGAAAAGGTGCCACTTTGGAGTAATTCTACTTGTGGACATTGTAAAACATCAGATGCCATAGAAACAGAACTATACCAGATGGCTATTAAACCTTGCTTTTCATTATAGATTGATGAATAAATAGACATTAGTAAGCATGCCCAGTTAGTAGTACTGGTTAGAGTCCCTAAAGAGAAATTCCTAGAACATTGTTCTCTGCATATCTACTGAAACAAACTACTTGAAATGAAATATTCAAAATTATAAATGAAACCTTTGAAAAAATAAGGTATTATGGATATATTTCCTCAGTTTGTGTAAATGGTAGTCTGCTTTATATCAAGAGTTCACCTGAAAACCCTGAATACAAGCACACAGATTGTTTTATCCAATTTTGCATAGGGGAAGCTCAATTTTGCCTGTAGACCTGACTTCCATATTAAATTATGTTTTCAAAATGGTGAATCTAAAAACAATAACGAACATTTAAAAATAGTACTCACTGTGTGCTAGGACTGTTGCGAGAAGTTCACATATATTTACTAATTTAATCACCACAACAGGTTAATGATGTAAGTACTATTAATGTCATCCCCTCTATAGCTGAGGAAATGAGGCACAGAGCTGTTAGGTAATTTGCCCACGGTCACGTAGCTAGGAAGTGGCAGAGGGAAGATTCAAAGCCAGGTAATCTGGTCCCAGAGTCTATACTCTTTAAAAAATTTTTTTTAATTAAAAAAAAACATTGTGGTAAAACATACCTAACATAAAATTTAGCCATTTTTTAATGTACACATCAGTCGTGTTAAGTGCACTTTGTTGTGCACCCAGTCTCCAGAACTCTTTTCACCTTGCAAAACTGAAACTATATCCAGTAAATAACTCCAAATTCTTCTCTTCTGCTGCCCATGGCAACTACCATTCTACTTTCTCTTATGAATTTGACTACCTCATATAAGTGAAATCACACTTTTTGTTTTTTTGTAACTGACTTAGTTTATGTAACATAATGTCCTCAAGGTGCATCTATGTTATAGCATGTGTCAGAATTTACTTCCTTTTTAAGGCTGAATAATATTTCATTGTATGTATATGCCACATTTTGTTTATGCATTCATCTTTTGATGGACACTTGGGTTGCTTTCACCTTTCGGCTGTTGTGAGTAGTGCTGCTATGATCGTATTTGTGCAGATATTAGCTTGAGTCCCTGCTTTAACTTCTTTTGGGTATATACCCAGAAGTGAAATTACTGACTCATACTGTAATTCTGTGTTTAATTTTTTGAGGAACTGCTGTATTGTTTTCCATGTTGGCTATAGCATTTTTTATATTCATACTAACAGTGCACAAGGGTTCCAATTTCTCCACATCCTCACCAACATTCGTTATTGTTTCTTGTTTTGTTTTGTTTGATAATAGCTATCCTAATGCGTAAAATTGTATCTCATTGTGGTTTTGATTTGTGTTTCCCAAATGACTTGTGATGTTGAGCATCTTTTCATGTGCTTATTGTCTATTCATATATCTTTGGAGAAATTATCTATTCAAATCTTTTGCCCATTTTTGAATTGGGTTGGGATTTTTGTTGTTGTTGAGATGTAGGAGTTCTTTATATATTTTAGATATTAATCTATTATTAGACCTGTGGTCTACAAATATTTTCTCCCATTCACCTCTTGATACATGAAAGTTTTTTTATTGTTTTAAATTAAATTAATTTATTTATTTATTGGCTGTTGGGTCTTTTTTTTTTTTTTTTTTTGCGGTACACGGGCCTCTCACTGTTGTGGCCTCTCCCATTGTGGAGCACAGGCTCTGGACACACAGGCTCAGCAGCCATGGCTCACGGGCCCAGCCGCTCCACGGCATGTTGGATCTTCCCGGACCGGGGCACGAACCCGTGTCCCCTGCATCGGCAGGTGGACTCTCAACCGCTGTGCCACCAGGGAAGCCCATGTTGGGTCTTCATTACTGTGCATGGACTTTCTCTCGTTGCAGCAAGCAGGGGCTACTCTTCGTCTCAGTGTACATGCTTCCCTTGTTGCGGAGCACGGGCTCTAGGCGCACGGGCTTCAGTAGTGTGGCACATGGGTTCAGTAGTTGTGGCTTACAGGGTCTAGAGCACAGGCTCAGTAGTTGTGGCACATGGGCTTAGTTGCTCCGTGGCATGTGGGATCTTCCTGGACCAGGGATGGAACACGTGTACCCCGCACTGGCGGGCGGATTCTTAACCACTGAGGCACCAGGGAAATCCCGATACATGAAAGTTTTTTAATTTTTGATGAAGTCCAATTTATTTTATCTTTTGTTACCGGTGCTTTTGGTGTCCTAGCCAAGAAATCATTGCCAAATCCAGTATCCCCTATGTTTTCATCAAAGAGCTTTATAGTTTTAGCTCTTATGTTTAGGTCTTTGATCATTTTGAGTTAATTTTTATATATGGTATAAAGTAAAAATCCAACCTTTATTCTATGGCTTAATTTCTGGCCCATTGTTTTTACCTCCAGGGGTACTTACCCCTCAATTTAAAGAGTTGGCATAAAAGATTTAGGAAAAGTGGGTGGTAAAAAAGTGGCGGTAGCAAGTATAGATTACTCACCTAGAAATTTTAGTAGTTAGAAGGGGAAGGAAAAGCAAAGGATTGCTGTTTGTTAAGGAGAGAGTATTTTTTTAAAAAAACATACGCATTGAAAAAAGGAGAGTTCAAGACAGTATTAAGAAAAAAGGTAAACATCTTGGGTAACAATAATATATAATGTTTATAGATGCATAAATATATGATATGTGCTTAAAATGTATGCTTGGCAGTGATAACCCCTGAATTCATGATAGTGGTTTTACTTGGGTTGTGGGCAGATGGAGGGGAACAGGATGAGGGAAGGGTACCTCTGTGTTTTAATTTTTTTTAAAAGGGGATATCTGAAATAATATGACCTAATATTCAGATTCAACAAAACTCATTGATGGGTACAAGGGTATTTATGTTCTTTATTCTTACCTGTTTGAAATATTTTATATTAAAAATAATCCAAAACAAACAACGTAAAAGAATAAAGCCTAGAAAGTTTAGTCATATCAGCGGGAGGATTAGGTCTTCCTTTAACATAGGAGGGGGCAAAGAAAATAGAAAGGAACTTTGAACTGAAAAGAATAGAAATTTAAAGAAGTCCAGGTCATATAAATCTTAGTCTCATTTTAGTGGCAAAGTCATTTGCTGAGGATAAGGTGGGATTACTAGGATAGTTTGGGGAGTTCCAGGTTGGGTGGTTGACAGATTCAGGATAAGGAGTCATGTAGAAAGAAATAAATTGATTTCTGAGTAGCATTAAAGGACTACCAAAGGATGGTTATCAGGAATTTGTTGTTGGGCGAGATACCACAGTTATGTGGATTTACTAGCATTGCACTGTAGCCCAGGAGAAAAATAAAAGAATGAAAACAAAATAAAAGCAAAAAATTGAATGATAGGGATTGGGTTAAGGTTATTAGGAATAATTGGGTTGCAAGAGAAGTCCTCTCTAACAAAAGTCAGTGGGAGAGTTATTGTAAGGCTTCAGGAGCCAATGATAAGGGCCACGAAAGGCAAAAGTACAGCTAGATACCTCTTGAGTACATTTATCTCTGCATCTCTTCTCTCCTCTTTCTTGACTGGCCTACTCTGCACATGGCCCCACATGAGTGACATAGAACTTACTTTGCCTGAGTCCCCACCCTTCTCATGAATTGCAGATTTGACTGATTAGTGGATTGTGAAATCGTGTTGTTTGCAATCATCATTTTTTAAAAAAGAAATTCAGTACAGTTAGTGAGGTTAAATTGTATGTGTGTTTGAATGCATACTTATTGCAGCATAAAATTAATTCATTCCACTTAGTGAGTAGCTACTCTGTAACACACAGGGATACATTAGTAAATAACCTCAACTCCTTGCCCTGTGCTCCTTCCTACCCAAGAACCTTTTAGAATAGAAGGCAGAGTTCAGTCGCCCCATGGGGAGGGAAGGGGGTCAGTGCAAGGAATAGGGATTGGAAGGATTTCAGGATACCTGCCTGAGCTATATGCTATATTCATCTTGTGCTGAGGAGGAAACAGAGGTTGTCTGCCACTGGGGTAGTCTCCATCCCTAAGGTTCAGGTGCACAGGGCCTGCCTAAGACTGAAACTGGAGGAAGAGAATCCTGTTCCCACTACTAGCCTTATACCAAGTAACAAGTACTAGCAGTCTACCACTGGGACAGGGGCAAGGACATGGAGAGACACCTGCTGTATGGCACAAGTGTACAAGTTCTGCTGAAAACTGATGGAGCAAAAATTCTGAGAAAAATTCTCTAGCACTCTACTCCTAGTACTAAAACACAAGGTAAATTGTCAGTTCACCACTGGAAGAATTTGAAGCCTATGATGCACTGAAGCTAATTAAGCAACAGTAAAACCCAAACCCAGTTCACCTAATCACTAGATTGATTCAAACCACCACCCTAATGGCCTGGCAGAAACAGGTGTGCTTATTTCAAAGTAAAATATTGTTTTCGTCTACTGTTCTTTTAGGCACAGTATCTAGTTCAATAAAAAATAAAGAGATACATAAAAAGGCAAGACAAGCAGTGCAAACATGACCAAACCTAGAGGTTGTCCAGATGTTGAAACATGACAGTACTTTTAAGTAACTGGTAAAGATTCTAGAGGAAAAATTTCTGCCTTTATGGCATTTATAATCTGGGGGACAGAGACAGACAATAAGCAAAATAAATCTGTGGTGTGTTAGATGGTGATGAGTGCTGTGGAGAAATATAAAGCAAAGGAGAAAGTGTGGGGGATTTGTGAGGGAGAAGGGCAGAGAAGATGACATTTGATAAATGACCTAAAGGAGGTAAGGAAGCAAGCTTAAGAGGACATCTGGAGGGAAAATGTCCTAGGGGGATTTAAAAACAGCAAGTGCAGAGGTACTGAGGTGAGAGGGTACCTGCATATTCAGGGAACAACAAAGGAGTCATTGTGACTTAGAGCTAAGAGAGTTGAGGAGGTAAGTAGTAGGAGGTAAAGTCAAGGAAGTAATGGTTGGGATGGAGTACATTATAAGTATTTAGGTTTCTGATCTGAGATTGGAAGCCATTTTTATTGAATTAAAAAAAACATTTAAAGATTTTAATAGCTTTGTTACAGTACAATTGACATAATATATTGTACATATTTAATGTGTACAGTGATGTTCTTTGATATACAAATATATATACACACACACCTGTGAAAGTCACCACAGTCAAGATAATGAATGTTATCATCACCCAGAAAAACTTCCCTGTGCCCTTTTGTAATCTCTTCCTCCCACCCCTTTCTGCTCTTCATCTCAGTCTCCAGGTAATCATGGATCTTTTATTACTATACATTAGTTTGCATTTCTAGTATTTTATGTAAACGGAATGTAGGAATGTATTCTTTTTTTTTTTGGTCTAGCTTCTTTCAGCATTAATAATTTGAGATTGCATGTATATATAGTTTATTCCTTTTTATTCCAGAATAATATAGCATTGTATGAAATGTATACTACGATTTGTTTATCTTGCTTGTTACTGGACATTTGAAATATTTCCAGTTTTTGGCTATTACCAGTTAAGCGACCCTGAACAAGTACAAGTCTTTGTATGGATAGATGCTTCTATTTCTCTTAAGTTGTTAGGATTGGAATGTTTAACTTTCTAAGTAACTACCAAATTGGTTTGCGAGGTGGTTATACCATATTACATTCCTACCAGCAATTTATGAGAGTTCCAGTTGCTCCATAACTTTGCTAACACATTGTACGGTCTGGGTTTTTTTTGTTTGTTTGTTTTGTTTTTTGGTTATTTATTTATTTTTCAGACAGTGGTTTTTTTTTTTAAGACATTCTAATGACATGTTAATTGTATTTCTTTGTGGTTTTGATTTGTATTTCCCTTTTGACTAGTGATGGTCTCTTTTCATGAATTTATTTACTGTCTATATAGCTTCTCCAGTGAAATGTCTCTTAAAAACCTATTGCTTATTTTTTTTAAATTTTATTTATTTATATATTTAGTTATTTACTTATTTATTTACTTTTGGCTGTGTTGGGTCTTCATTACTGTGTGCGGGCTTTTTTTTGCAGGCTTTCTTTAGTTGCAGCAAGTGGGGGCTACTCTTCATGGTGGTGCGCAGGGTTCTCATTGCAGTGACTTCTCTTGTTGTGGAGCAGGGCTCTAAGCACGCGGGCTTCAGTAGTTGTGGCACCTGGGCTCAGTAGCTGTGGCTCGCAGAATCCAGAGCACAGACTCGGTAGTTGTGGCTCATGGGCTTAGCTGCTCCACGGCATGTGGGATCGTCCTGGGCCAGGGCTCGAACCTGTGTCCCCTGCATTGGCAGGGAGATGCTTAACCACTGTGCCACCAGGGAAGACCTCTATTGCTTATTTTTAAATTAGGTTGTTTTCTTATTATTGAGTTTTGAGAGTTCTTGATATATTCTGGATATATCTCTATTAGATATGTGGTTTGGAAATATTGTCTCCCAGTCTGGTTTATCTGTTCATTCTGTGATCAGTGATAAGAGAACAGAAGTTCCTAATTTTGGCGAAGTTCAGTTCATCAATACTTTCTTTAATGGGTCATGCTTTTGGTGTCATATCTAAAATCTTTGCCTAAACCAAGATTACAAAGATGTTCTCCTATTTTTTTCTTTCAGAAGTTTTATAGTTCAGGTTTTATATTTAGATCTTTCATCCATTGTGAGTTAACTTTTGTATATGGTGTGAGGTATGGATCACAGTATTTGTTTTTAAGATGGGACAAAGTGAGAGAGTGCATGGACTTACATATACTACCAAATGTAAAATAGATAGCTAGTGGGAAGCAACCGCATAGCACAGCGAGATCAGCTCAGTGCTTTGTGACCACCTAGAGGGGTGGGATAGGGAGGGTGGGAGGGAGACGCAGAGGGAGGAGATATGGGGATATATGTATATGTATAGCTGATTCACTTTGTTATAAAGCAAAAATTAACACACCATTTTAAAACAATTATACTCCAATAAAGATGTTAAAAAAATTTTTAAGTGTTTGTTTTTGTTTGAGAATCCAGTGCTCTAGCACCATTTGTTAAAAAAGACTATTTTTTTCCACTGAACTATATTTCCACCTTTGTCAAAAATCAATTAACCATTTATCATACATGTGCGGTTCTATTACTTGATTCTGTTTGATTCAATTTGTATATCTTAATGCCAACATTACATTGTCTTAATTGCTGTTACTTTATAATAAATCTTGAAGTCAGGTGGTATAAATCCTCCAACTTTGTTCTTCTTTTTTAGAGTTGTTTTGGCTGTTCCAGGTCCTTTGATTTTCTTATACATTTTAGAATCAGTTTGTTCATTTCTTTAAAAAAAAAAAAAGTCTTCTGTGGTTTTAATTGGGATTACATTGAATCTATTGATAAATTAGGGGACAACTGACATCTTAACAATACTGTCTTCCGATACATGAACACAGTATAT
>NW_006776835.1:683340-724883 GCF_000442215.2 Lipotes vexillifer
CGATCCATGAACACAGTATATCTCATTTACTTTAGGTCTTCTGTCATTTCTCTTAGCAGTCTTTTGTTTTCAGTGTATAGATTTTGCACATTTTTTGTCAGTTTTATTCTTATTTCATACTTTTTGTTTTTGTTTTTGTTTTGCGGTACGCGGGCCTCTCACTGTTGTGGCCTCTCCCGTTGCGGAGCATAGGCTCCAAACATGCAGGCTCAGCGGCCATGGCTCATGGGCCCAGCCGCTCCGCAGCATGTGGGATCCTCCCAGACCGGGGCACGAACCCATGTCCCCTGCATCGGCAGGCAGACTCTCAACCACTGCGCCACCAGGGAAGCCCCTTATTTCATATTTTGATGCTATTGTAAATTACATTTCTGAAATTCAATTTCTGAGCATTCATTGATATATAATAGAAATAAAATTTATTTTTGTAAATTGATCTTATTTTCTGTGACCTTGCTGAACTCATATATCAGTTCTTAGTAGCTTTTTTGTAGCTCAGTAGAATTTTCTAGCTAGACGAACATGTCTTCTTCAAATTAAGAGAGTTTTGCTTACTCCTTTCCATTTTGAATACCTTTTATTTCTTTTTCTTGCCTTTATTGCACTAACTATAACCTCTAATATAATGCTCAATAGAAGTGGTGAGAGTAGGCATCCTTCCATTCCTGACCTTAGGGGGAAGGCATTCTGCTTTTACCACTAAAATCGATGTTATCTGTAGGTTCCTCATAGATGCCCTTTGCCAGATTGAGAAAGTTCCCTTCAATTCCAAGTTTGCTGAGCATTTTATCAGGAATAGTTGTTAGATTTTGCCAGGTACTCTTTCTGCATTTACTGAGATGATCACATACTTTTTTTTTTTTAAAGATTTAATTTTATTTATCTTTGGCTGCGTTGGGTCATCGTTGCTCTGCATGGGCTTTCTCTAGTTGTGGCGAGCAGGGGCTACTTTTCGCTGTGGCCCATGGGCTTCTCCTTGCGGTGGCTTCTCTTGTCGCAGAGCATGGACTCTAGGCGTGCAGGCTTCAGTATTTGTGGTGCATGGGGTTAGTTGTTCCGTGGCATGTGGGATCTTCCCAGACCAGGGATCGAACCCGTGTCCCCTGCGTTGGCAGGCGACTCTTATCCACTGCGCCACCAGGGAAGTCCTGATGCTTACATACTTTAAAAACATTTTTAGTCTGTTACTGTTTACTCTGTTAGTGGTGAATTACATTGATTGAGTCTCAGATATTCAAACAATATATCCCTGGGATAAAACTCAATCATGATGTGGTAACCTTTTTATATATTCTTGGATTTGATTTGCTAATTTTTAAAGAATTTTTACATCCATAATCATTAGTATATTGATCTAAAGCTTTCATATAATGTCTTTGGTTTGGGTACTAGAGTAATTCTGGCCTCATAGAATGTGTCAGCAAGTATTCCCACCTCTTGAATTTCATGGAAGAGTTTGTGCAGAACTGGTATTATTTCTTCCTTTAATGTTTAGTAGAATTTACCAGAGAAGCCATCTGGGCCTAGAATTTTTCAGGGAGTGGAGGACTGGGAAAGTAGGAGTGGTAATGCTTTTAACTAAAAATTCTATTTCTTTAACAGAGGGAGGACTATTCAGATTATCTTTCTTCTTGAGTGAGATTTGGTAGTTTGTGTCTTTCAAGGCTTGCATTGTTTCTGTCAAATCTGTGGTCACCCTTATATTTGTTTCTGTATGTGAGTCTGCTTTTAAATTTTAAATAAAATTTAAGTAAATTTAGTGATTAAAAAATTTTAGGCTTGGTTGCTTTAAAATTTTTTCTATCACTCATTTTAATGAGGTTGATTTTGATTTGCCTTGGTTTAATTTTCTTCATGCTTCTTGTGCTTGGGGTTTGTTGTGATTCTTGTTGCTGTGAACTTACGGTTTTCATCAACTTTGAAAAATTTTCAGCTATTATTCAAATGTTTTTCTTCCCCTCTTTGGAGACCTGAATTACATGCTTATTATTCTACTTGAAGTTGTCTCTTTTATTCAGACTTTTTTTCACTGTATTTTATTTTGGATCATTTCTGTTGCTGTGTTTTCAAGTTCACCAGCCTATCTTGTGAATTGTCTAATCTGCCATTAATCTCCAACAGTGTCTGTTTCATCTTAGACATTATAGTTTCATCTCTGGAAGTTTTATGTAGATCTGTTATATTTACAAAACTCCACTTAACATTTTTTTAAAGATTTATTATTCATTTATTTATTTATTTAATTTATTTTTGGCTGCCTCAGGTCTTAGTTGCGGCATGTAGGATCTTCGTTGAGGCATGCAGGATCTTTTGTTGGGGGCATGCGGGCTCTTCATTGCGGTGTGGAGGCTTCTCTCTAGTTGTGGTGTGAGGGTTTTCTCTCTCTAGTTGTGGTACGCAGGCTCCAGGGCGCGTGGGCTCTGTAGTTGTGGCGCATGGGTTCCAGAGCATGTGGGCTCTGTTGTTTGTGGCACACAGGCTCTAGTTGAGGCAGGTGAGCTCAGTAGTTGTGGCACGCAGGCTTAGTTGCCCCACTGCATGTGGGATCTTAGTTCCTGACCAGGAATTGAACCCGCCTCCCTTGCATTGCAAAGTGGTTTCTTTACCACTGTACCACCAGGGAAGTCCCTCCACTTAACATTTTTAATCCTTCCTCAAGCTTCTTGAATATATGGAATATTAAAATGGTTGTTTTAATGTTCTGTCTGTTCTATCATCTATGTCATTTCTGGGTTGATTTTTTTTGTGTTTTTTTTTTTTTTTTTTTTTTGCGGTACGCAGGCCTCCTACTGTTGTGGCCTCTCCCGCTGCAGAGCACAGGCTCCGGACGCGCAGGCTCAGTGGCCATGGCCCACGGGCCCAGCCGCTCCGCGGCACGCGGGATCCTCCCAGACCGGGGCACAAACCCGCGTCCCCTGCATCGGCAGGCAGACTCTCAACCACTGTGCCACCAGGGAAGCCCTGGGTTGATTTTGATAGATTAATTTTCCTTCTCATTATAGGTCATACTTTCCTGCTTCTTTGCATGCCTGGGAGTTCAATACCAGACATTGTGCTGGATATTTTTTTTATTACTTTAAATATTCTTGAGCTTTATTCTGAGTTGTGGTTTGATTTCTCAGAAATAGTTTATCCTTTTAAACTTCCTTAGTAGGACCAAAGCAGTGCTCAAGAAGGGCTGATTTTCTCCACTACTAAAGCTGAACCCTAATGTGGATCCTATCTGATGCCCTGTGAATTATGAGGTTTTCCTCCCTGGTGGTAGGAACAGGCACTCTTCCCTGTCCTATGTGAGCTACAGGTATTTTTCCCTTCTAATTCTTTTGGGTGGTTCTCTTCCTAGCCTTGGGTAGGTTCCTCACAGACAGGTGCTCACTGGCACTCAGCTGACAACCTGAAGGGACCTTCTGAACATCTCCACAATTGGGGCAGCACTTTCCTTTGTTGTATGTACTCTGCCCTGCAAACTTGAGCTGCTTTGACCTCTCCAAACTTCCAGCTCTGTCATCTCTGGATGACTGCTGGGTTATGATTGGGTTCTTCCTTCCTATACAGCTGCTTAGAAATTCTCTCAGGCAGAGCTGGGGCATTTGGAGAGCTTACCTCATTTGTTTCTAATCTCTCAGGAATCACTATTTTCATTTCCTGATGTCCAGGGTCTTGAAAAGTGTTTCATATATTTTTATTGTTTTTTTTTCCTTGTTTTTTGGCAGGAGGATAAATCTGATCTGTGTTATTCATTGGAAGTGAAAGTCTCACCACTTAGTTCTTAATGGGATCCCTCTAGCCTGTCCTGAGAATAGACTGAGGGTTGTCAAGGGTAGAAGCAAGGAGACCATTTGGGAGAGAAATGTATAACAGTCTAAGAGAGATGATTAAATAAAATGTAATTTTCTTTATATGTTATAGTCAGAGAGGTTGCAAGCCATTGCTCTAACTCACTCTGCATCTCTTGTTTTAAATTTTCAAATATTTAACTCTGATCTTTTAGTGGTTCTCCTCTGAGTTAGATCTTTAATACCTCCTATCCTCCTACTCCCACACAGTCCATTCATTTATTAGAAGTGTCCCTGGAAGAGGTTGGTGTGGTTAGGGGCAGATTTCTTAAAGGAGAGGGGAAAGGAAGAATCAATACTGAAGTGGAGAAAATACCTTCTAAGAAGAACTTACAAAAGATGTATTCTAAAACAAAATATCCATGCGTATTTTTTAGTGGTCTTTAAATTCTCTTGCCATATACATTTTGTCCTCTTCATGTTGAGTGATGGAAGGTGGCCCTGCAGCCTTTTCCAGACCTAGTCTGCTATCCCCAGCCCTTCAGGGAAAAGTCCAAGTACTGCTGAAGGGCAGACACTGATGTCCCTTAACTGCCTCCTGTTCCGTTCTGAAAATTCAGAAGTGACATCCACGCTTCAGTTCTGGTGGCACTAGACATCCTTATGTAAAGAAAATGATTACACAGAAAAAAATATTATAAAGGAAATTTTAAAAATTTGAAAATTAGAAATATTTTACAGCTGAAAAAATTTAATTCTTTTTGTCTTTTTTCTTTTCTTCCTGGGAAGGTACTGTCCTTTATTTTGAAATTGCCTTTCCTACTTTTGGTATTTAAGTGCCCTTTTATGAAATTATGATGGTAGATGATGGTGTTTGGGGTTTTATTTTGGTATCCTTTTTCGACTAAATACAAAGTTATCAATCGTATATTAGTCTCGTAATTTTTTTTTCGTAGTTAGTTGTGGTTTATGAAATCCACCATAGTAAGATCCTAATTTAAATGGTCTTGAAGTCAAGCCAAGTGCAAGGGAAGTGTTGGTGAGGATCAGGGTAAACCTGGAATGTGACCAAAAAATCGAAGTACTGGAGTTCTCCAGTGGCTCACAGTAACCGATCGTAGAGACCTGTAGGACCAGGGGCCTAGAGAGAAGGGATTAGAATTAAGATCAGAGGGCATTTGTCATTTAATATCCTAGAGGTGAGGCAGTTCAGAGTGATGATGAAATCCATAGGGTAGCAATGTTTGTGGGGATAAAAGTCATTGTGAAAATTTCATTTTATACCTTGGTCATTTTTTTCTTTATTTGGTGAGGCTCTAGACTGTTGGGGCTAACCCAAGTATGTTTAGTACATGTCTAAAACAAGAAAAGATCTCTTTACTTACTACTGACTTTTGATGAAATCTGAACTCAGGATGAAGTATTTGTTTTCTCTCCACTGTCATCTCATCCTTGTTACCTGCTTGTTCTTCTTAAAAAGATATTTTTATTTGAAGTGTGCTGCATGTGATTTGCAAAACAAGTAAAAACTGTCACTTCTACTTACTGCCAGCCATACAGTTGTAGGTCCTAATTGACTTTGGTACAGTCTTTCTTTTTTTTTACACAACTTTGCAATAATAGCTTTGGAATTATTTAGTAGGGATTCTAATTGTGTTTCCAGTTCTTTGCATAGTGGAACCCAAAGATTCTGTGTTTTCCTAACATGTAGCAATAACCACTTGTAACAGTGCCTACATTTCTCTTATTATATACATTTTGCTTTGTACCACTGAACTCCTACTGCTTTTTCAACTTCTTTATTTCATTTAAAATTTTCTGTAAACATTTTTAGTTGTTGCTAAATACTCCAGAGTCAAGGTATATCATAAATTATGGAACAATTTCCTTAACTCCCTAATGTTAAACTTTTAGAGCTTTTTCATCTTTTTACTTATAAATAAAATTTCAGATTCTTTTACTAGACAGTTTAATCTACATTTATTTTGTGGATAGATTCTTAGATATTAATACTCCTACAGTGGACATTTTCATGCATACATTTTCATTTGCATCTTTTTTCTTGGGTAAATTCTTAGAAGTAAAATAATAGGGTTAAATAATTTTTAAATGTTTGATACCTATTTCTATATATTTTTTGTAAATTCTGTTTTGATTTTTTTGTTTTTTTCTTTTTTGTTTGTTTGATCTTTGGGACTTTGTGGATCTCAGTTTGTTTTAATTATTTGTATGAGCCCTTCGTTACAACCACTAATCTGCTGTCAGTAATAAGCACAGCACTTATTAATTGCCAGGTATTATTCAAAATGCTTTGTATACATTAACTTGTTTAGCCCTCATGATGATCAGATACTGTTTTATGGACAAGTTAAATAAGTGATCAGTTTCCTAAGTAAAAATTTAACACAGAAATCTTTGTCCTTCTCTCCTAGCCACTAATAACACTGCTAGTCTTTGGCATTGTACCAGTGTGTTTAATCTGACTAGATTAAACCTCATGATACCATATTCACAAGTACTCAATTGTTATCATATACATTGTGTTTTAACAGTTGTAACATTAGCTAGGTCTTTTGAGATTTTTTTCATGACCAAGATTTAGTATATATTTAAAGTTATTCACCACTTCCAAGGATTTTTAAATTTTTATTTATATTCTACCTGCTTTGAAAAAGGATTTAATATAACTTACAATAAATGAGAAATGCAATAGGACTTTTAAACATTAAAGATCCAAAACCTCAAAGAGGAAACAGGATAATTATACCCCAAAATCTAGGCTTATTTGGTATTAAATTTAATTCTTTTTCCTGACATTTCTGATAAGAATGAAATTCTGGCTCTTGAGGATAGCCCAAATTTATTCACTTAAAATTATGGTGTTCTGTATGACAGATGCTACTCTGAATGCTAAAATATCTGCCACTGAACAAACCTGAAATGTAGTTTTTTACATACTTTCCATTAGCTGGAGGTAAAAGATTTTTTTATACATGTAATGATTTTAAGGAACATTGAGAAATATTAAGGTACTGTTGCACAAATTCTTTTCCCTCCTCTGTGCACCCGTTCAAAATTGTGAAACTGTGCAAGTGTGATAAATATATTGTTTGTAGGTTGAAGTATGATACAAAGTGTGAAATTGAAATATTTCTTCCAAATTTTTATTCAGCAAAGTGTTTGTTCCAAGGGCAAAAAAATAATTATATCTGGGGCTGAAATTTGTGATTGAGATTGGTAGAAAACAAAGTTTAGAAGAGTGATGGAGGCTGTTTTACAAAGGCTCAATAACTTGGAATGAATCCTATAGTCAATGGAGTGCTACTAAAGGCTTTTTGAGCAGGGTAGTGATATCATGAAAATGATGTTTCAGGAAGTTGAATGAATTCTGACGGTTGTATAAGGAAGATTGTCCCAAAGGAAGAGACATGAAGAAATAATAAGCTCATTGCTGTAATATACACACTAATGATTCCTGGGTTTGATACTGACTGCCTTAATCCAAGGTGTGAGGGACCCCAGCTTAATCTGGTTTCTCTTACATTTACATTCTTAACCTTTCCCAACAGCCCACCATACTGAGCTTCCTTCAGTTCTTGCTGTATCTTTTCTCCTCTCCAAGTTTTAACGCATACATTCCTCTGTCTGTCACACTCTCATTTTCCCCTTTCTTAACATCTCTTTCCAACTCACCCCATCACCTCCTATCTTGATGTAGAGATAGAGCCTCTAGAGTACATTGGTTCTAATCCTGGTTTCTGCCCCTATTTAGCAGTGTGACCTTGGCAAATTACGTAATCTCTCAAAGCCTCAGTTTCTTCATCTATACAAGGTAGATAATAAAAATAGTTCCTACTTCATGAGGTAGTTGAGAGAAACAATGGGTAAATATATGGAATATATATAGTACTTGGCGCTTAAAAAGCACTGTATAATTATTACTGTTATTGTTTTCTGGCTCGTATTCATTTTTCTGATCTCAGCTTAGATTTTACTTCTGGAAAGTCTTTCCTGACCCTAAAACTGGGTTAGATACTCCTTTGTGTTCCCTTAGATTCCTGTATTTCCCTTGCCGTGTTATATCATCATTGCCTAGATGTTTGACTACAACACATTCTTTTTCTGCTACCATCACATCATCATATCCTCCTTGACTGGCACATAGTAACTGCTCAATAAAAATTTGTTGTCTAGCACACACGTACAGTTCAAATAGAAAATTAAAACTGTTTACAGTGTGGGGAAATTTGGGTATTTAAACTCTTGAGGTTTATTTCAAAGAGTTTTATAGATTCATTTGTACAGCTTTGAAAGTCTAAAACATTCCTTCCTTCCTTCCTTCTTCCTTCCTTCCTTCCTTCCTCTCTCTCTCCCTCCCCCCCCCCTTTTCTCTCTTTCTCTTTCTTTCTTTCCACCCCATTTTCTTTTAGTCAGCAAATCTTTCATTTGGATCTTGACCCAAGAAGTAAAGGTTTTTCAATTTTACCATATTTCCATCCCCCAGTTTGAAATTGAGCTGTTATACTAAGTGACCTTTTTAGTATCTGTAGGAATTCATGCCTTTGCAGTTAAATTCACCCCTTTAGCCTTGGCTGGAATATGAAGAAATGCCCAGAGAGGATAATTCCCAGGCTGGGCCCTAACCTCGTGAACTATTTAATGTGGAGCCTCAAAGATATAAATTTTTCATTTTAGACTGTGGAGGTGCTTGTTACTCTGCCTTAATTGCAGTGTCTGTTTGGAAAGAAATGATACCTCTGCTTAAAGATGGAATAAAAAAGTGATGACGGGGAGATTCGATTCCTGGAGATAAAAAGTGGAGAGCCAAAAGCTGACCTGACTTTCTTGGTTAGTCAGCCAGGGATGGGGTGGAGGAAACCTCAAAGATTAAAGTGGCTGAGTGACAACAACCACTGAGGCTCTGGGGTCTGATATAAGAGGGAAACTGACCACTGGTAGCCAGGTGAGGACCTCTTAGAAGGGGCCCTGCGGCTGAGCACTAGAAAAGCTTTTGTGTGAAGTATTCCCAGTTCTGACATTAATTTATCATCTGCTGTAGTGGTCATTGTTTGGGGGAATTAAAAAATGACATGGTCTCCTAGAGAATTTCAGAATCTGATAGGAAAGATGGACATATGATGAATTAATTATATTAATAACTGCTAACATTCCCCACCACTTCCAAGGATATAAACTCCTGCTTCATGAGGTAGTTGAGAGAATCAGTGTGTGAATATATGGAATATATACAGTACTTGGCACTTAAAAATCACTAATATTTATTACTGTTATTGTCTGGCTCGTATTCATTTTTCTGATCTCAGCTTAGATTTTACTTCTGTCACATAGTAGCTGCTCAATAAATATTAACTGAATAAATTAATTTGTTTAATCCTTCCCAATTTACAGATATCTCATTTAGTATTCCACCTTTCTCTCCTGTTCACCCCCTTTGTGGTATAAGCAAGATGGATAATAGTATCCATAAGAATAGTAGTGTAGCATAAGACAAAATAATTTTGAGTGAAATAGAACTTCAAATATGAGACTGTAAAGGAGAAAAAATTAATTCTGGCTTGGTAGGGTCACAGAAAGCCTCTCTAAGGGCAGTCTTTTTACCAGGTCTTTAAGGAGAATAAGGTTTTGATAAACAGAGTAGAGGAAAATAGGAGCTTGTGTAGCCATATCTTACACCAGATGGGTTGCTATACATCTGTCCCGGATCTAGAGTAACCACATACTTTCAATTTCATTTGCTCTTCCTGGTGTATCCCTAGTTTTTTGTTTCATCTTTATCAACAAAGGATCTTTTGGCTTTCTACAACCCATCAGGTGCTGTTTCATCTAGATAGAGTTTATACATTCCTTGTTCATATTCCTCTCTTACCCAGTGAACCCCTTATTTCCTCTTCCCGGAAATGAAATACTGTTTCATACTCATTTAGATTCTAACAAAGAAAACTGAGGGACCTCCCTATAAAATTACCTCGTACATTGGGCTTCCCTGGTGGCGCAGTGGTTGAGATTTCGCCTGCCGATGCAGGGGACGAGGGTTCGTGCCCCGGTCCGGGAGGATCCCACATGCCGCGGAGCGGCTGGGCCTGTGAGCCATGGCCGCTGAGCCTGCGCGTCCGGAGCCTGTGCCCCGCAGCGGGAGAGGCCACAACAGTGAGAGGCCTGCGTACTGCAAAAAAAAAAAAAAAATTACCTCGTACATTTCCTGTGCATTTATGCCCATGCGCACATGATTGGGAAAAGGGGGAAAAGAACGGAGATGGAAAAGATTTTAAAGTGTGATGCTTGGCAAAAGGAATAAATAAATGATGATTTTGAAGGAGATATTGGCAAGACTTAACTGACTGGATTAGGGAAGCAAGGAATAGAAACAGGTCAAAGATGGCTGAAATCCATAGAATTTGTATTTTAATTTAAGTGCTAAACTTGCTCCATACATTTCTCATGAACACTGAAAGGCTTTATATGAACCTGTGAACTTTGTGGGAAAACAGCATCTTTAGATTTCAGTCAGTCTCAATGTCCCTAATTTCTCTGCTTAGAAATCCTCTGACTCATCAAATTAGGATAAAATCCAAATTCTTTTACCAAAGCCCAAAAGTCCCGCATCTCTGACTATGACTGCCTATTTATGTGATCTTAATCACTGTTGCCCATTCATATACCAGTCACACAAGATTTGTTTCTGGTCTTGCCTCAGAGTTTTTGCTTCTGCTGGTCTCTCAACCCGGTTGCTCCTCCCTAATAGCTGATTTACTCACCATTCAGCCATCAGTTCTTCCAGAACCACTTCCTTCCCCAGTTATTCTTAACCCATTACCTTCTTTTATTTTTGTAATAACGCTTACCACTTTATTTTCTTGTTTGTCAGTCTGTCTATTCTAGAGTAATCTTTGTGGGAATTGGTCCTTGTCTGTTCTTCACTGATTGCTGGAGTCCCATTGCCCAACCTTTATACTATATCAGTCTTAACATAACAAACCAAAACGGAATAGATCTTAATTTCAAACAAATAATAATGCTATTTATTGAGATTTGATTTCTTAAGACATAAGGTTTGTGTATTCTAACTTCCTTTTTATAATGCAAAACGGATTTTCTTGTAATAGTTTTCATGTCTTTCAGAGCTGATCTCTAGAGAGAAACTTGTACCAACTAAGGTCTTATGGCCAAAAACCAATGCTAGGCAACAGATCAACTGTTAACATTATGTTTCCTCTCCTCTGAGGACTAGGAACTAAACAGTGTTGTGTTGGGGTATTATGAGGATGAAAGTCATTCAATTAGTATTTTTCAAAGTGGCTTAATGCGTGCCATTTGTTAAGCTACCTTAAGAACTGGAGTTTGTGCTCATATTTAAGTGAGATAAGGATGTACCTACTGCTGCCTGTGAAAACGTTGATATTATGTTTAATAATGTAACATCTGGCATCTGAATTATCCTTTTGAATTTTACAGATCACCAAACTTCTTGCAAACTCCTGAGAATAAATCCCAGATCCTGGTATAAAACCTAATAATTTCACTTTAATCTTTTCATTCTCCAAGATCCACTTTTCATTCTTTTAAGTACAAGCCTATATATCACTTTGGCATAATACCAAGGATATTGATGAATGTTGGTTGCCAAATAAATGTAAAAAGTCTGTTCACTGAAAGTCATTGTAATTAGTAATAATGGCTATCATTTATTTTGAGTGCCTTCAAAGTAGACCATGCTAGGCAATAATTTATCTTGATAATCTCACAACAGCCTTGACAAGTAGGGGGTTACTATTCTCGTTTTACATTTGAAGGCATTTTGGCTTAGAAACATTTACTTCCCCAAGGTCACACAACTAGAAAGGAGCAGAAGTTGATTTATCACCTAGGTCTGTGTGTAAGTTTAAAGCTGGTCATCTTGCCACAATGCTTGGCTGCCTATATCGTTTTATTTGAGGGAGGCACTAATACAACATCCACCCTGGGTTCATATGTTACTAGTAATCCCTCTGTATCACAGCCACACACATTCTTAGAGTTCCTGGTTGAGATGACTCTATTGAATTCTATTAAATTTCTTAGATTTAACTAATGGTGCTAGACAGATAGGAAGTAGGCTTTATTTGCAATAATATCATAATTGTTATAATTAAACAATAACCTGAGTTTATGGTTCAGAAGCAGAAGCCAGCAAAAATTTAATCTTAATATTAGCGGTAGCTTCATGTGTGCTTCCATGTATGTGCACGCGCGCATGCGCGTGAGGAGGGAGAGAGTAGTTACTATGCCAAGTAAGAAGTCTGAAGTGTAATTGGTGGGGCTTGGGGGGACCTATACTTATAAAAAGGATTAAGACGATAACTAAGTATATACCAAACAATAGATGAGCCAGATGAGTGATAGCCACAGTAATCGCCCCGGTGGCTCAGAGAAGAGAGAGCTGTTGTGGTAAGGGAAGTTGCATGTTATGAAATCCAGTATAGTGCAGGATAATCACATGAGAGGAGATGTAAGCATACTGAGTGTTGTAGCTTCTCTGGTCTTAGGGGGCGTGGTATAAGGGAGAGGTTAACATTTAGAAGTTGAGAGCAAACAATGAAGGTTTACTTTTATAGAACTTGAAATAAAATGCATTTTGATTTGTTTTCAGGCATAATGATATCAATCCCATAGTTAGAATTTATTCTCCGTGGTATTTTGTCATACCAGAGGTATGTTTCATTGTAGAGCAAGTGAAAAGAAGAGTACCCATTTCAGTATGGCTTCAATCTGTGATCTAAGTTTAATTAAACTGGCTGTGTATAAGAGCATGTCAAACTCAGCTACTTCCCTTCAACCCACTTAGATTACAGTGAATGACAGCATTGTCACTGATCCATTGCTACGCCTGTTGCTACCTAAACATATCCTTTTGTCCACTAATAGTCCTTGCTTTTTTAAGTCCTTGTTTCTTTAGTAGGATAAAGTAAGTTCTTTGTTGATAATTTATAAAACTGTGCCATATTTACCGTTAATGTCTGCTTAGGCTACTAAGAATGCCCAGTAAGTTACATAAGCATTTTAGTAAATGAATTTAATGTCTTTAAGTTTAGCAGCACTGAATGCAAGAAGGAAAACCAGGAAATTAAGGTTTGGCAAAAAGGCATTTGACACATAGCACAGGGAGATCAGCTCGGTGCTTTGTGACCGCCTGGAGGGGTGGGATAGGGAGGGTGGGAGAGAGGGAGACGCAAGCGGGAAGAGATATGGGAACATATTTATATATATAACTGATTCATTTTGTTGTAAAGCTAAAACATACCATTGTAAAGCAATTATACTCCAATAAAGATGTTAAAATGAAAAAAAAAAGGCATTTGAAGTTATCACTGTGGTGATTCTGATCATCTCTTAAGAGAACCAAGTTAGGAAGGATACTAGAATAAGCATCCTTAATATTAAGATAAGTTTCTTTTTTGTGTGCCTTAAAATTCACCACAAATTTTGGTTAAAGTAAGGAGGGCAGTAAGTATCCACTTGACACTGACCTATATATTCATTTAAGTACCTTTCTATTGTCGTTTTTTTAAAAATAAATTTATTTACCTCTTTTTGGCTGCGTTGAGTCTTCGTTGCTGCTCATGGGCTTTTCTCTAGTTGCGGGGAGCAGGGGCTCCTCTTCATTGCAGTGTGTGGGCTTCTCACTGCGGTGGCTTCTCTTGTTGCGGAGCACGGGCTCTAGGCGCGCACAGGCTTCAGTAGTTGTGGCTCACAGACTCCAGAGCGCAGGCTCAGTAGTTGTGGCGCACGGGCTTAGTTGCTCCACGGCATGTGGGATCTTCCTGGACCAGGGCTCGAACCCATGTCCCCTGCATTGGCAGGCAGATTCTTAACCACTGCGCCACCAGGGAAGTCCTGGGTTTCAGTTGAAATGTCATCTCCTTAGTGAGGCTTCCCCTGATCACCTGATCTAAAGTAACCTCCCAGATAGTCCATATCGTATAATCATGTTTAATTTTCATTTGGCACTTACCCTTCTTGAAATTTTCTTGTTTTGTTTGTTATGGACTCTCTCCCTCTTCTGTAATGCAAGGACACCATGAGAGCTGCGACCTCATCTTTTTTGTTTCCTGTATTCCCAGTAACTATAGGAAAATAGCTGAGATAAAGAGGATACGTAATAAATATTTGTAGAATAAATGAATAAGTAAAGTGGTGACAGTAATCCTACCTTACATTTGAGATAACTTGTGAAAAGCTCCTGGGGATAATCTCCTATCAATCCTCACGTGTCTGTTCCCCAAGGAGCATCTTTTCTTATGCTGAAAGTTTAGAAAATCAAGCAGCTGGGGAGTTTGTGCTGAATGTGTAACAGAGTGTGTTGGCTCTGTCATTTCAGTAGCCTCCTCCCCAGACTGGAGTTTTAGGGTTCCTTCTTGCTCTCACCATGAGTCTCCTTGCGAAAAGGCATCAAGAGTAATTGTGCTAGTCTTAATACTTCTCCCTCTGAACAGGAATTTGTTGTTTAGCCTTTGGGTAATGCTAGAGAAACAGAATGTGTTGATAAGTCAGTCTTTCCTTGTGTATCACTAAGAGTCAAGAAGGAGGCAGCATTGGTCAGCTAGTTAACTTTCTTTGTTGTCTTTTACAATCTAAAAAGCAAGTGTGTTAAATGCATACAGAATGTTCTTGACTTTTCTCTTTCTTCATGGTGTAATTTTTTTAAGCCTTAATTTATGGTCTTGTATTATATGCCAGGCACTGAATGATTAGAACCCCTCTCGCAATATCTCTATGAGGTAGGCACTATTTCTTATTCTCATTTTATTCATGAATCTTAGGAAGTTGTAGAAACTTGCCATAGTTGGAGATTTGTGGAATCAGGATTAAAATCCAGGTAGTTTGACTTTATATTCCACAATTTTAACTACACTACCTCCCATTATATCCTTTTCTCAACTTGTCTTTATCATTTACAGATTTCTGTAAAATGCGTTTGAGATGGCTCATGGTGAATTTATGTCTCAAAGCAACAGATACCAGGAAAACAGTTCCCAGGGGCCTTGCTCAGAAATCTTGTTCTATTCCATCAAGATTTTTTTTTTCTCCTGTTAAGGGTCAATTTTTATTTACTTCTTTCAGAAATATTTTTCTCAAATTCTCTTACCAGTTTGATTATTCACATTACATATGAACTGAGTTGCCAATTCTTTATTTTCTTTCCCTCTTCCCTTCCTTCCTTTTTCTTTTCCCATTCTCTTTATTTTTTATTGGAGTATAATTGCTTTACAGTGTTGCGTTAGTTTCTGCTATACAGCAAAGTGACTCAGTTATATGTATACATATATCCCCTCTTTTTTAGATTTCCTTCCCATTTAGGTCGCCACAGATCATTGAGTAGAGTTCCCTGTGCTATACAGTAGGTTCTCACTGGTTATATACGTTATACATAGTAGTGTATATATGTCAATCCCAATCTCCTAATTCGTCCCACCCCACCTTCCCCTTGGTAACCATAAGTTTGTTCTCTATATCTGCAACTCTATTTCTGCTTTGCAAATAAGTTCATCTGTAACATTTTTCTAGATTCCACATATAAGCGATATTATACGATATTTGTTTTTCTCTTTCTGACTTATTTCACTCTGTCTGACGGTCTCTAGGTATATCCACGTCTCTGCAAATGGCACTATTTCATTCCTTTTTATAGCTAAGTAATATTCCATTGTATATATGTACCACATCTTCTTCATCCATTCCTGTCGATGGACCGTTTAGGTTGCTTCCATGTCCTGGCTATTGTACATAGTGCTGCACTGAACATCAGAGTGCATGCATCCTTTCAAATTATGGTTTTCTCTGATATATGCCTAGGATTGGGATTGCTGGGTCATGTGGTAGCTCTATTTTTAGTTTTTTAAGGAACCTCCATACTGTTCTTAGTGACTGTACCAATTTACATTCCCACCAACAGTGTAGGAGGGTTACCTTTTCTCCACACCCTCTCCAGCATTTATTGTTTGTAGATTTTTTTTTTCTTTTGGCTGCATTGGGTCTTTGTTGCTGTGTGGGGGCTTTCTCTAGTTGTGGCTAGTGGGGGCTACTTTGTTGTGGTACGCCGGCTTCTCATTGTGGTGGCTTCTCTTGTTGCAGAGCATGGGCTCTAGGTGCACAGGCTTCAGTAGTTGCAGCATGCGGGCTCAGTAGTTGTGGTTTGAGGGCCCTAGAGCACACAGGCTTCAGTAGTTTTGGCGCATGGGCTTAGTTGCTCCGCGGTATGTGGGATCTTCCCAGACTAGGGATCGAACACACGTCCCTTGCATTGGCAGGCGGATTCTTAACCACTGTGCCACTGGGGAAGTCATGGTAGATTTTTGACGATGGCCATTCTGACAGGTGTGAGGTGATACATCATTGTAGTTTTGATTTGCATTTCTCTAATAATTAGTGATGTTGAGCATCTTTTCATGTGTTTGTTGGCAATTTGTATATCTTCTTTGGAGAAATGTCTGTTTAGGTCTTCTGCCCATTTTTGGATTGGGTTGTTTGTTTTTTTGATATTGAGCTACATAAGCTATATATTTTGGAGATTAATCCCTTGTCAGTTGCTTCATTTGCAAATATTTTCTCCCATTCTGAGGGTTGGCTTTTCATTTTGTTTATGGTTTCCTTTGCCTTGCAAAAGTAGATCTCATTTGTTTATTTTTGTTTTTATTTTCATTACTCTAGGCAGTAGATCGAAAAAGATCTTGCTGTGATTTATGTCAAAGAGTGTTCTGCCTATATTTTCCTCTAAAAATTTTACAGTATCCGGCCTTACGTTTAGGTCTTTAATCCATTTTGAGTTTATTTTTGTGTATGGTGTTAGGGAGTGTTCTAATTTCATTCTTTTTTATGTAGCTGTCCAATTTTCCCAGCACCACTTATTGAAGAGACTGTCTTTTCTCCATTATATATATTCTTGCCTCCTTTGTCATAGATTAGGTGGCCATAGATGTGCGGGTTTATCTCTGGACTTTCTATCCTGTTCCATTGATCTATATTTCTGTTTTTGCCAGTACCCCACTGTTTTGTTTTTGTTTTTGTTTTTGTTTTGCGGTATGCGGGCCTCTCACTGTTGTGGCCTCTCCCGTTGCGGAGCACAGGCTCCGGACGCGCAGGCTTAGCGGCCACGGCTCACAGGTCTAGCAGCTCCGCAGCATGTGGGATCTTCCTGGACCGGGACACGAACCCGTGTCCCCTGCATCGGCAGGCGGACTCTCAACCACTGCGCCACCAGGGAAACCCAGCAGTGCCTTTTTAAGTTTGTTATACTGCCCCAGGGCACCTCAACACACAATTGGTAAACACAGCTCTTTACAAAAAAAAAAAAAAAAAAAAAAGCTCCTGTATACCTAATTTTATTTTGAAGCTCTCCCCTGCTGAAACTTCCTACTTCAGTCCCACCAAAATTAAAAAAAGAAATAAATATTTGCCTTCCTTTATGTACAGCTCACCCATTTTTACCTCTGGTATACACCATTCTTTCCCTCTCACACTAACCCTTCTTCCTCAATCTCCTTTCCCCTTCTTTCCTTCCAAACCATATTTCTTCCCTCCCAAACTCTACTTTAAGATCTATCTCTTGTGACTCTGGTTACCACTCTGTCACCATTTTTCATACTCTACTGTGGGAGGCTGGAAGAAATGTTCCCCCCAAGAGAGATCCACATCCTAATCCCTGGAACCTGTAAAATCCCTTTACTTTATATGGAGAAAGTGCCTTTGTGAATGTGATTAAGGATCTTGAGTCAGGAAGATTATCCTTGATTATCTAGGTGGGCTCTGAAGGCAATCACATGTATCCTTACAAGAGAGAGGCAGAGGGAGATTTGAACACACAGAAGAGAAGGCTATGTCAAGATGGAGCAGAGAAAGATTTGAAAATGCTGGCCTTGAGAATTGGAGTAATGCAGCAACAAGCCAAGGAATGCTGGCAGCCACCAGATGCTGGAAAGGTCAAGGAACAGATTCCCCCCCATAGAGCTTCCAGAGGGAGTTTGGCCCTGCCAACACTTGATTTCAGCCCACTGAAACTGATTTTGGACTCTGGCCTTCATAAATATGAGAATTTTATGTTGTTTTAAGCCACTAAGTTTGTGGCAATTTGTTACAGCAGCCACAGGAAACTAGTACATCCACCTTCTATATTAATTAGCACTTTTGTATATGGTGTATCTGGTGTATTTATTCTTTATAGAGCCAAAGTCTAAGAAGTTCACTTCCATGCCATCAAAAGTTCTCTTTGATCAGCTTGACCTGCCTGAAAAAAATAAACTTGCATCTAATTGGCTAATTACTTCATTTATTTACATATTCATTCAGTGAATTTTTGAGAATTTGCTATGTGCCAAGCACTGTGCCAGCTATCATTTTCATGATTAAGTAGTTCCTGAAAAAGACATCCACTCATAAGTTCATTATCGTACTTATTTGTTGTAAATCATAATTAAGCCTTAGTAATTAACTATCCAAGCTGTTCATTTCCCTGTCTTTTCCCTTTTTTCAGACTGATAGCAAGCTGACCTTACTAGAGCTTGTTAAGAAGGAAAATCATGTTGCTAATCTAAAAGGATGTAATGTTCTGTTCTGTATTTGGCTTCAAATCATATATTGTTAATGTTGAAAGGCACCTTAAAAATAATTAGCCTAACCCTGTCATTTTCTGTGTATAGGAACTGAGTTATAAAGAAAAGTAATTTGCTTAAAGTCATAAAAATAATGGCAGATCTAGAATTCTATTCCAGTTTATCCTTCTTTCCACTATGGGCAGAACCTAGTTTACTTTAACACAGTCTTAGAATTTATGTTTAAATCTGGGAATTTTGCACTGAAGGGTGTTTCCCGCCAAATGGGGAGATTATTTCATTACAGCTTTTATTTTATTTTTTTATAAATTTATTTATTTATTTTTGGCTGCATCTGGTTTTCGTTGCTGTGTGTGGGCTTTCTCTAGTTGCGGCGAGCGGGGGCCACTCTTTGTTGTGGTGTGCGGGCTTCTCATTGCGGTGGCTTCTCTTGTTGCGGAGCATGGGCTCTAGGCACGTGGGCTTCAGTAGTTGCAGCATGAGGGCTCAGTAGTTGTGGCTCGTGGGCTCTAGAGCGCAGGCTCAGTAGTTGTGGCACACGGGTTTAGTTGCTCCGCGGCATGTTGGATCTTCCTGGACCAGGGCTCGAACCTATGTCCCCTGCATTGGCAGGCAGATTCTTAACCACTGCACCACCAGGGAAGTCTTCATTACCGCTTTTAAGTATCACACCTATATACTCAAGTACTTAACTCCTCTGGATTCAATCCTTTTGCCTTCTAAACTTTAATCTAGTGTTAAAAGCCTAAGATTTCCCCAAATTGAAAGTTTGTATTTATCTCTTTCTTGGTTTCATTCCTATTAGAATCACAGTATTAGAACAGATTGAGGAGAGACCTGTATGATGAACAAATTCAGTTCCCTTGTTCTTCAGATGGCCATTTTGAACTAGTGGTTCTATGGAGTAATGGAAAAGGTGCTGGACTGGGAGTAAGAGATTTAGATTCTGGTTCCAGGTTCATTTTGAACTACCTATAAGTAACAAGGCAAGTTGGCAAATAACTTCCTTTCTCTGAACCTCATTTCATTCGTGTGTAAAATGAAAGATTAATCTGGATAGCCTCTAGCATTCTGTGAATCAGTGAATCCAGGGATTTTGGCATCCAGTTCCACACTACCTTACTACTTGCCCTCTAGAGACTTTTAAAGCATATGATGCAGGCTTCCCTGGTGGCTCAGTGGTTAAGAATCCACCTTCCAGTACGGGGGACACGGGTTCGAGCTCTGGTCCAGGAAGATCCCACATGCCGCGGAGTAACTAAGCCCCTGCGCCACAACTACTGAGCCTGCGCTGTAGAGCCCACGTGCCACAACTACTGAAGCCCATGCACCTAGAGCCCATGCTCCGCAACAAGAGAAGACACCACAGTGAGAAGCCCACACATCACAACAAAGAGTAGCCCCCACTCAGTGCAACTAGAGAAAGCCCGCGCACAGCAATGAGGACTCAAAGCAGCCAAAAATAAATAAATTTTAAAAAAATTTTAAAGCATATGATGCATAAGGACGGGCTTATGTCTTTTCCCTTTTTTAAGTCCATGACATTGCCAGGAATGGGAAATGACATTGCCAGGAATGAGAAATTATTTTTCACAGAGTGAGTGTTGAGGTTGATACATAAATTCCTTCTTTAGACTGTTAATCCTGAAAGGGAAAGAAGGAACTTTGGAGCATAGATCCTTTAGTGGAGCAGAAAGGCCGGCAGAGTGCTTAAAATACTTCAGTAGAATAGCTCATAATGCGGCCACTGATGATGGTGGTAATGAGAATGACAGCCAGCGTTTCTTTCCTGTGTGCTGAATACCATGCTAGGCATTTAAAATGTATTAATCAAATGGATTAAAGTGAGTTAATAAAAGTAGAACACACAGAATAATGCCTGGTACGTGGTAAGAGCTGTATAAGTAGTCATTGGTATTGTCATTTTTATTGTCATGTTATTGTGGTGGTGGTGGTGGTTGTAATTAGTCTTCCTAGCATCCCTGTAAGGCAGGTACTATTTTTATCCATTTTTCAGATGGGGAAGCTAAATCAGGTGTTAAACAAAGAAATAGAATAGAATTTAAACTCTAGCCTATGTAGTTAAGTTTGGATAGCTGTTTTACTTAGAGCAGCCCCTTCCCTCAAAGGAAAGGCCCCTTTGAGGAGGTGACATTTAGGCTGAAATTGAAAGATAAAAAGCTAGCCATTCAAAAATAAGGGTAGGGGTACACCAGGAGGCCTTCTATGCAGATAGTAAGGCAAGTGCAAAGGCCTATATTCACCTTCTTAGTGAATACTCTAAAATTACATGCCTACACAAACTTTCTATCCCCTCCTCTCTGTTTTATTTTCTCCCTAACCCTTCTCACTGTCTCACATACTGTATAATTTATTTTGGTTTTGTCCATCTTCCCCAACAGTGGGATATAAGGTCCATGAAGGCAGGGATTTTTGTCTGATTTGTTTTGTCATTATACCTAGGGCCTCTCTTAGGCCATGGGGCTTCTTTCAACAAATTAGGAAAAAAGCCTCCTTTCTAAGAGGTTGCAGCCCCACACCAGGACAAGCAGCTTAGCTAGCATAACGTGATCTGGACTTCAACTTCCTCCTGCCTCCTCAGCCAGGAGCCCTTGTGTAAGACATAATTGAACAAGCATTACATGAGAGCCCTACATGCATCCATAGTACCTCCAGCAGTGCCAGCATGTAGGAGGCACTGAATAAATATTCATAGAATGCCAGAATAGTTTAGAATGAAGCGGGTGAGTGGTTATGAGATGAGCAGGTAGGCAGAAACCAGATCTGGTAGGGACTTGTAAGGAGTTTGATTGTTTTTTTTTTTCTTTCCTAATAGCAGTCAGCTAAGAACTACTTTTTTTTTTTTTTTTTTGGCTGTGTTGGGTCTTTGTTGCTGTGTGCAGGCTCTCCCTTGTTGCGGCGAGCCGAGGCTACTCTTAGTTGCGATGTGTGGACTTCTCATTGCAGTGGCTTCTCTTGTTGTGGAGTACGAGCTCTAGGCACATGGGCTTCAGTAGTTGTGGTGCACAGGCTCAGTAGTTGTGGCTTGCAGGCTCAGTAGTTGTGGTGCATGGGCTTAGTTGCTCCGTGGCATGTGGGATCTTCCCAGGCCAGGGATCGAACCCATGTCCCCTGCATTGGCAGGCGGATTCTTAAGCCACCAGGGAAGTCCAGAACTACTTTTCAATGAATCATAATCTTCTGTATTTTTAGTAAGCAATGCAAGTAATTCTGTAGTACAGAAAGGCATAGGCCAAGTTAGTTGAAGTCCAACTTTCAATACTTTTGGACCTTGGCTTTAGGAATCTGTCTCCTGCCTACTTTATCCTTATCAATTTGGCATTGCATTTTGCCTGCATATCTTGGTTTATCATGTTCTATCAAGATCTGTGTGGGCACTGGGATAAGCTATATATAAAATGATCATTTTTCTTGCAACCTCAAATCCAGACACAGTAGAGTAGAATTTTTCAATGAGGGCTGTTGCAGAAAACCCAGGACATCTGGTCCTTGTGTTTGAATAGTGACTGAGCAGAGAGAGGAGAGCATCTGGATATTATTCTCTTTAGGAACTTCTTGTATGAATTAGTCAAGAACCTCTAATTTTTTATCAGCTCCCACCCTCACTCCCCCCAAAACACCAACCTTCACTGATGTAATTTAGGGTTCCCAGTTCACTGAGGAGATGACAGCTGGAATCTTGGCATTACATGACTGTTTGAGCTTTTGTTTCTCTTTCGTGCTGATGTTTTTTTGGCATCCAAGGCCACATTTGAGAATTCACTTTCTCTCTGAGAGGTTTTTGTTGGCAGTTTTTATCTTATTTCGTTTCTTTTCTGTGATAGGTTAAGGTTACAGCTTGGAAAAAAAAGAAAAACTGAAACTGCAGGGGTTTATTGATGGAGTTCCTGCCCCACCATGCCCTAGGCCTAGTACGTGCATGCTTCTGATGAATCACTGCTGTTAGTATTTAGTATTTACTGATCCTCATATCCCAGTATTGTGCAAAGCATAGAATCTGCCCAAGGGACTTAATAGCTGAATAGCCTACTCGATCTGTTGGTTTCTCCCTCCCTCATCTCTCTTGGTGGCTACAGGAAGGAATATGGGAGACATGAAACTATAAGCAAGAGGAAATCTAGACTCTGTAGCTTTATTGCTGCCTGGGAAGTGGCCTGAGAGATCAGATGCAAGGATTTGATGCTCTGTGCAGCTGCCATAAATAACCTACTCTCATTGGGGTGAGGATGAAGTATTTCCACATGGTTGCTCAGGTCTCTTCTCTTTGCCCTGATGCTTCTTCCCTCTTTCTTTCATTAATTGCTTAGCAGTTGCTGATGCAATTAAAATGAGATGTGTCTGCAGTCTCTGTGGTTTGCTGTCAGGGCCCTCTCTCTAAGGTCTTCATCTTGTTGCTAGGGATGGGTGAACATCTGATGTTGAAGCAAGAGGAGGGGGGGACCTGTGGCTACAGTTAAAATGCATTTTTCTAAACGCAGCAGCTTGCAGAGCTAGATTTCTCCTGACACTCTAATCCTTTTACCAAACCAAGTGCTAGTCCCTTGTGCTGTTCATTAATGGAGCTTATATTTGGCAGCACAGTATATAGAAATGAATTCTGCTGAATTGCTTTTGTTGGTGATATAGAAAGTGCTTTTCATTTATAAATAGGCAAGAGCAAGATGGAAACAGCAATCTCAAAGTTCAGAATTCTGAGTCAAAACCTGTAATCCCCAGGTTTCTATGAAAAGCAAGAACCTGGAGATGTTAAGAGGGCTGGATTGCAACACTTAATCTGTTTTGGGTCACTGGGTGGAATATACACTACACCTGCTATTATGTGAATCCCTACTGGCCAGCATTTTCAGCCTGCTTCTGACTTCTGTTCCTTTTTTGCTTGTCTTCAGAATTGCCAGGAGACGCTCAGAGGACCTAACCATTGTGTTTCTACTCAGTTTCTGGTAGAGGAGGGCTGACTGCTCTTTACCAATGCTGCTTGGTAATCATGTGGCAGGTGGATTGCTGTGAGACATGAATTCTCCATCTGCTTACCTGCACCCCAGACCACTGTATGCATTTGCCACATTCACCGAGGGATCACACTGCCTACTCAAACTTCAGCATGCATGAGAATCACCTGGAGAACATGTTAAAACACAGATTTCTAGGTTGAATCCACCAGAGATTCTGACTGAGTAAATCTGGGGTGAGGCCATTTGGCATTTTTCATAAGTTCCCAGGAAATGCTGATGCTCATGCTCCCAATCTGGAGACCATACAGAGTAATACTGGCCTAGGGATGATGCTTTACACATAAATAAGACTCAGTATTTGCTGATGTGATTTGATTTTTCTAGTAGTTCTATCTTAGGATGTGATAGATTCCAAAGATTTTTATCTGCTTTTACCTTCAAATGTTAGTCAGTTGAAATTATCTGAGTTTTTTACTTTCAGCAATCCTCCTACACAGATCTCTTGTCAGATCATCCATGTTCGTTGCTGGCTATATATCTGTTAGGGTGCTTGATTCTGTTATGCAAAGATGTAGTTACTTTGCAACTTAAATGTCTTATATGTGTTTATGATTAGACATCTGATATTATGCGCCTGGGTGACAGGTTCCAAATTTTTTCCTAAGGTAAGGGAAGTATGCAATGTATGTTTCCTTGTGTACTCTAATTTATTAAATTCCTTTACTGTTTTAGAACAGTTATAGAGTTGCAGAAAAGTTAGTTTAGACAATTCCCATATACCCCCACACCCAGTTTTCCTTGTTGTTAACATCCTGTATTATTAGATGATCTACGCCTTACAGTAATGAACCAGTATTGATTTGTTATTATTAAGTCTGGATCTTATTTAGATTAACTTTTCCTTTTTCTGTTCAAGTCTAATCTAGGATACCACGTTACTTTTAGTTGTCATGTCTCTTTAGGCTCTTCTTGGTGGTAGCAGTTTCTCAGACTTTTCCTTGTTTTTGATCACTTTGGCAGTTTTGAGGAGTACTGGTCAGGTATTTTGTAGGAGGTCCCACTGTAGGAATTTGTCTTAGGTTTTTCTCATGATAAAACGAAGGTTATGGGTTATTGGTAGGATAACCACAGAGGTAAAGGGCCATTTTCATCACATCTTATCAAACACACATACTGTTAACATGATTTATGACTGTTGATGTTGGCCTTGATCACCTGGCTGTGGCTTGTCAGGTTCTTCACTGTAAAGTTACTCTCTTTTCTTCTCCTGTTTTCCATTTGTATTCTCTGGAGGAAAGTCACTAGACATTGTCTACAGCCTGAGGAGTGGGGAGTTACACTCCTGCTCCTTTGAGGGCAGAGTATCTACATGAATTATTTCAAATCTTCTCCATGGGAACTTTTGATTCTTCTTCCCCATTTATTTGTTTATCTAGTTATTTATTTATATCAGAATGGATTCATGGATATTTGTTTTATATTTTGTGTTGTATTCCAATATCACTTAATTTTGGTTCTCAAATAGTTCCAGCTTCGGCCATTGGGAGCCCTTTCAGTTGGTTTCCACATTCCTTTGCATAGCATCCTTAATGTGTGTGTATGTCCCCATGCATACTCGCTTGTGTGCATTGTTACTGTTGGTGCACTTCCTTGCCTTCTGGTGCTATAAGATGTGGTAGACTCATCTTGTATATTTCATACTCCAGCCCTAGAAGGGGCCATTTCTCCAAGAAGCCCTGATCCCTTTTATTAGAGAATGGTACTAGAAAATAAGATCTAGGCAGTAGTCATGCCCCTTGCTACTGGAGTGGGGCCATTATTTATTTTTATAAATTTACTTATTTATTTTTAGTTGCGTTGGGTCTTTGTTGCTGCGCACAGTCTTTCTCTAGTTGTGGCATGTGGGGGCTACTCTTCGTTGCCGTGCGTGGGCTTCTCATTTCGGTGGCTTCTCTTTGTGGAGCACGGGCTCAGTAGTTGTGGCGTGCGGGCTCAGTAGTTGGGGCACACGGGCTTAGTTGCTCCGCAGCATGTGGGATCTTCCCGGACCAGGGCTTGAATCCGTGCCCCCTGTGTTGGCAGGTGGATTCTTAACCACTGCGCCACCAGGGAAGTCCCGGTACATTTTTTTTTTTTTTTTTGCGGGGCCTCTCACTGCTGTGGCCTCTCCCATTGCGGAGCACAGGCTCCAGACCCGCAGGCTCAGCGGCCATGGCTCACGGGCCCAGCCGCTCTGCGGCATGTGGGATCCTCCCAGACCGGGGCACGAACCTGTGTCCCCTGCATCGGCAGGCGGACTCTCAACCACTGCGCCACCAGGGAAGCCCCCTAGGCCATTATTTTTTAAGTAAACATACTCTAGGGAGTAGAAGTGGGACAGCAGTGGGGGTGAGGGCAACTTTTTTTTTTTTAACAAACTTTGTGAAACTCATTCTTTAAACAATGTGTATGTTTAACTTTAATATTTGAAAAGTAGTTGTGGGGACTTCCCTGGTGGTCCAATGGTTAAGACTTCGCCTTCCAATGCAGGGGGTGCGGGTTCAATCCCTGGTCAGGGAACTAAGATCCCACGTGCCTCAGGGCCAAAAAAAACCAAAACAAAACAGAAGCAATATTGTAAAAAATTCAATAAAGACTTTAAAAATGGTCCACATCAAAAACTCTTTTTAAAAAAAAAGTTGTGTATAGCTAATCATCAGGAAATGCAAATCAAAACCAGGAGATAACACCTCACATCTGTCAGAATGGCCATCATCAAAAAGAACACAAATAGCAAATGTTGGTGAGGATGTGGAGAAAAGGAAACCCTGATACACTGTTGCTGGGAATGTAAATTGGTGCAGCCACTGTGGAAAACAGTATGGAAGTTTCTCAAAAAACTAAAAATAGAACTATCATATGATCCAGCAATTCGACTACTGGGTATCTAACCAAAAAAACACAAACATTAATTCGAAAAGATACATGCACCCCAATGTTCATAGCAGCATTATTTACAGTTGCCAAGATATGGAAGCAACCTAAGTGTACATCAAGAGAGGAATGGATAAAGAAGATATTGTGTATATATGCAGTGGAATAGTACTCAGCTACAAAAAGGAATGAATTATGCCATTTGCAGCAATATCTAAGGACTAGGAGAGCATTATGCTAAGTGAAATAAGTCAGAGAAAGACAAATACATTATGATATCATTTATATGTGAAATCTAGAAAATACAACAAACTAGTGAACAAAACAAAAAAGAAAGACTCACGGATATAGAGAACAAAGCAGTGGTTACCAGTGGGGAAAGGGCGGGGCATGATAGAGGTGGGGGGAAGGGTGTTATTAAAGTATTATATGAGGGCTTCCCTGGTGGCGCAGTGGTTGAGAGTCCGCCTGCCGATGCGGTGGGCGCGGGTTCGTGCCCCGGTCCGGGAGGATCCCACATGCCACGGAGCGGCTGGGGCCGGGAGGCCTGGCCGCTGAGCCTGCGTGTCCGGAGCCTGTGCTCCACCACAGGAGAGGCCACAACAGAAAAAAAAAAAAAAAAAAAAAAAAAGTATTATATGAAATCACATGTGTGAAACTTTTGAAAATTGTAAAGCACTATAGAATTTAAAGAATCTTTCATTCAATTAAAAAAAATAGTTGTGTGCCTAGGAGGAAAATGTTAAAGGAAAAAGACCAATTTAAAACACAATTAGTTACACTCTAAACAATAAATTTTACTGTGGTGAGAATCCTAGTTCAGTACATAAATCTTTGTCCACATTTCTGATTTATCAGTTAATATGCTTTTGCTAACCCTGTTTTTATTTTTTAAATGTGTGTTTTGTTTTGTTTTTTAATTTATTTTGGCTGCGTTGGGTCTTTGTTGCTTAGCGCGGGCCTTCTCTAGTTGCAGTGAGCAGGGGCTACTCTTTGTTGCGGTGCGTGTGCTTCTGTTGTTGCAGAGCACTGAATCTAGGTGCATGGGCTTCAGTAGTTGTGGCACGTGGGCTCAGTAGTTGTGGCTCGCAGACTCTAGAGCACAGGCTCAGTAGTTGTGGCTCATGGGCTTAGTTGCTCTGCGGCATGTGGGATCTTCCCGGCCCAGGGCTCGAACCTGTGTCCCCTGCATTGGCAGGCAGATTCTTAACCACTGTGCCGCCAGGGAAGTCCCACAAACCCTGTTTTTAAATAGCATTAGGAAATTTCTTATTGCTCAGAATTTCAGAAGTAGGTCAGGTTTGGGTTTTTTGTTTGTTTGCTTTGGATAACGTGATGACTCCAGCTTTTTAAGGATTTCATTCAAATACCACAACATGAGGTTAAGAAGGGAAATTTCCTTCTATTTCTTGGGAGCAAGGAAGCCTTTCCCAGAAGCTCCCAGCAGACTTTTATTCTCACATCTCTGACCAAAACTGGGCCATAAGCCCTCTTTTATACTAGTTGCTGACAAGGGGAATGGGATTTCAATAATTGTCTTTGATGTTCTCAGGTGAAATGGATGTTGGAAGCCACCCACATCTGCTACCCCAATCATTACCTGTTAATAAGTATTTTTGAGAAACCTCCTCCTCTTTCAAGAAGCTTTACTGTTTAGTTAAAGGTAAAAAAATGAGTGGATAAAACAGTTGATCATCAATATGGGCAGTGTCATAGGTCCATATTTATTGAATGAATTAGGTGAATGTAAGTAAAACTTTTTGACATAGATGTGCTTTAGGAGTTCTTAATTAGGGGGAAATACATGAAAATAGTTTAGTAACTAGACCAGGAAGCTTCTTGAAGAAGAGAGAAGACTTAAACTGCTGTTTACTCATCAGCTAGTCACAGTGCTGTCCTACTTTTGTCCAGTGTTGTGCTGGTAAATGTTTAACCAGCTGGGAGAAGGGGACAGGGCTTTTTGTAGTGTTTACCAATTTTCAGAGTGTAAATAAAACCCTGGCCTATTTTAATCTATCAGTGTGGAGTCAACTGCCTTGCACACCACTGCTTCTCTCTAAGAGGATTGTTTAATTTTCTAACTAGTCTACTGAGACCACATATTGACAAAAGCAACATTTCACTTTTTTAGCCTTGTAAATGATAATAATAAAACCTAGATTACCAGTATAAGGTAGTTTGGTTGTAGTGTTTTGGACAGTGGTGTGTTAGAGAATTGTAATTTTAAGGTAATATTAAATACTGGTCTTTGTAGACTTTGAGAAATGAAAAAAACCTTATTGTTAGCTTTAGGTGGTAGGTGAAATGTTACTAATTCAGTTTTTATGGAGCACCAACTATGTGCTCCGTGCTGTAAAAACAAAAATAAGACTAGAATCTCAAGGGCCTCTCTCAGTCTGTTAGAAAGACAAAAAATTATCAACAGATAACTTGAAGTGGAAGCGTGATAAGGGCCCTTGAGCTTTAAAGTGCTATAAGAACACAAAGGGGAAGTCAGCTAAATTTGGGGACATCATGGAAGAGGGTGTTTGAATTATATCTTGAAAGGAAATACGGCATTTGCATTGAGGAGATGAAAGGAAAGGATCATTTCAGACAGTAGGAAGAACATGTCCCTAATTGTTGAGGGATGAAAAATCTGATACGTTTCATGCCTTTTTTGGGTGACATGCAGGTAAAACCCAGGGTGAGTAGAGGATAGAGAAGAGAAGAGAGAGATAAGCCAAGGCCATATTGTGAAAGGCCTTAAGTCATATTATGGAGTTTGGATTTCCTTATTATTAAGTATGAAACTTCTTAATATAAATAAGATTTTAATACAAAAGTTTCTGCTTCTCCATATCTTTAACCAAACTGGGTGTTTATGATTCTTTATAATTAATGCTAATTTGATGGGGGAGATGCTTTGTCATTTTAATCTGTGCCTTCCTAATTATTAGTGTGGTTGAATGTAATTTTTTAAATATATCTATTGGTCATTTGTATTTCTTCTGTGTATTGCTTGTTCATATCCTTTACTCATTTTTCTGTTGAATTGTTTGTTTTTCCTAATGATTTGTAGGAACGATTTATATGAAGTATAGATATGAATCCTTCATTTTAAGGCTTTTTTAAGACAGTAATTCTAGCCTTTGTGGTGGATGGATTGGAAGAAGGAGAGACTGTTGTCAATTTGGCCAATTGGGAGATATTACAATAACCTGTAGCCATAGACCAGAGATGATGTGTTGTTAAACTGTGGCAGTGGGGGAAGAGGGCGGCAGATATAGAGATCAAGCTGCCACCCAGTGGCTTTGCAGTGGAGCTTGGATTAAATGTCAGTACTACTGCCTTCTAATTTAGTGATTTTTCTAGAATACATTGTCTCCTTTACACTCCTTTCCTTCTGATTCTAGGAAAGAAAAATAAGAGAGTTTTATACAGCAGAGTCTATGGTAAGGTTAAAATGAACGGAGGCTCTAATTTAGGAATCTTGTATATAAAAGAGAAAACACAGATGAATATTTTTTATCTGTTCTCAGGATATGACGGACTTTTTAAGCATGAATGCTAAGGGAAGAAACATAAAGGAAAATATTGATAAATTTTTACTTAAAACTTTAAATTTCTTTATATCAAAAAAGATCATAAACATCTCCACAGGATCCTGCTACAGTGCAGTCCTCTGGAGCGGTATCTGTCCTCTCTCTCATGTTCCATATATCAGTGGACTTAAAAGTGGGTGTCTTCTTTTTTCTTTCTTGCCACTTGCAGATCATTATCTCTCCTTTTTCTCTAAAACCTCCTAGGTTTGTAAGTCTTGTCATTTGTCTGTTTTAGTAATTTTATAGACACTGGGTTACTTCCCCTCATTCTTTAATTGGAATGTTTAATTTGATTACATTTAACATAATTACTGGTGAGATTTATGTCTGCCATTTGCTCTTTATTTTCTATATGTTTTTAATATAAATTTATTTATTTTTGGCTGCATTGGGTCTTCATTGCTGCACGCGGGCTTTCTCTAGTTGTGGCGAGCAGGGCCTACTCTTCATTGCGGTGTGCGGGCTTCTCATTGCGCGGGTGGCTTGTTGCAGAGCACGGGCTTTAGGCACGTGGGCTTCAGTAGTTGTGGCATGCGGGCTCAGTAGTTGTGGCTCACAGGCTCTAGAGCGCAGGCTCAGTAGTTGTGGCTCACGGGCTTAGTTGCTCCATGGCACGTGGGATCTCCCTGGACCAGGGCTCAAACCTGTGTCCCCTGCAGGCGGATTCATTACCACTGTGCCACCAGGGAAGCCCCTATTTTCTATATGTTTTATGTCTTTTCTGTTCCTCTATTCCTCCACAAAGTCTTCTTTTGTGTTAAGTGGAGATATTCTAGTATACCATTTAATTCCCTGATTGTTTCTTTTAATATAATGTTGAGTTGTTTTCTTAGTGGTTGCCCCAGGGATTACAATTAACATCTTAATTTATAATAATCTAGTTTGGGTTAATGCCAATTTAATTTCAGTAGTATGTAAAAACTGTGTATGTGATAAGCAGAATAATGACCCCCTAAAAAAATCCTATAACCCCTGGAACCTATGAGTGTTACCTTTCATAGCAGAAGGGATTTTCTCGATGTGATTAAGGATTTTGAGATGGAGAGAGTAGCCTGGATTATCCAGGTGGGCCCAGTGTAATCACAAGGGTCTTTATAAGGGAAAGTGGGATGCAGAAAAGTAGGAGTCAGAGACTTAAGGATGTTATACTGCTGGCTTTGAAGATGGAGGAAGGGGCCATGAGTTGAGGAATGCAGGCAGCCTCTAAAAGCTGGAAAAGGCAAGAGAACGAAGTTTCCCCTAGAGCCTCTACAAGGAAATGTAGCCCTACCAACATCTTGATTTTAGCCCAGTGAGACCTATTTCAGACTTGCAATTTCCAGAACTATAATAAATTTGTGTTGTTTTATGGCTGTAAATTTGTGGTAGTATGTTGCAGCAGTAGTAGAAAACTAATATAATCACGGGGCTACCTTTACTGGTGTTCTTTATTTCTTCATGTGAATTCAGGTGACTGCCTATTATTCTTTCATTTCAACCTGAAGGATTCCTTTTAAAATGTTTCTTATGTGGAGGTCTGCTAACAATGAATTCTCTCAATTTTTGTTTACCTGGGAATATCTTAATTTCTCCTAGTTTTTTTGTTTTGTTTTGTTTTGTTTTTTTGCGGTACGCGGGCCTCTCACTGTTGTGGCCTCTCCCGTTGCGGAGCACAGGCTCCGGACGTGCAGGCCCAGCGGCCATGGCTCACAGGCCCAGCTGCTCCGCGGCATGCGGGATCTTCCAGGACCGGGGCACGAACTCGCGTCCCCTGCATCGGCAGGCGGACTCTCAACCACTGCGCCACCAGGGAAGCCCACTCCTAGTTTTTGAAGAATAGTTTTGGTAGATGTAGAATTGAATGCTCACCCAGGCAGTTGACAACTCTTCACTTTCTGCTTGGCAGAGCCTCAAGGTCAACCAGAGATGAGAGCTTAGAGCCTCCTCAGGCCTTTTCTGAGCAAGTAGTGGTCAGCCCTGGGCATGTGGGTGCCTTCTAGATTCCTAGGAACACATCAGAACTTTTCAAAGCCTCTGTGGACAGCTGCTTTCCTAGCTTCCCTTTTAAGCTTTTTGGTTAGCCTATTATTATTTGCCCCAACTGTTACCTACTGTCTTAGGCAGCCACAAAGTTAAACACTTGGCTGTGAATATTTTTGGCCATGTTTCCATCCCCAGGGAGAAGGCTTTTCACACTGGGCAAGCTCTAAATCTGGTCAAATATAGACAACCTTGCAAGTGGGGTTTTCCAAGAAGCCACTAGAAAGGTCAAATAATGACAATTCTTTAGGAACAAAGCTTGTTCTGCCCTTTCCAGTAGTTGTCAGGCTGCTGCTTTTCACTGTGATTGTAGGCAGTTGATTTTCAGAGCCGGGGGTGGGAATAGGGTAAGTTCAGATGCCACAGAGCTCAATTTTCTTATTGAGATTCGGCTTATTTCTTGAGTAAATGCTTCCCTGATTGCTGCAAGCCTTTGGCTAATTTCCAGAATTCTGAAAAACTTAATTCTGACGATTTTTTTTTTTTTTTTGCGGTACGCGGGCCTCTCACTGTTGTGGCCTCTCCCGTTGCGGAGCACAGGCTCCGGACACGCAGGCTCAGCGGCCACGGCTCACGGGCCCAGCCGCTCCGCGGCATGCGGGATCTTCCCGGACCGGGGCACGAACCCACGTCCCCTGCATCGGCAGGCGGACTCTCAACCACTGTGCCACCAGGGAAGCCCTACCGGATTCTTTTTAATTAATTGATTGATTTTTGGCTGAGTTGGGTCTTTGTTGCTGCGCGCGGCCTTTCTCTAGTTGCGTTGAGTGGGGGCTACTCTTCGTTGCGGTGCGCGGGCTTCTCATTGCAGTGGCTTCTCTTGTTGCAGAGCATGGGCTCTAGGCGCATGGGCTTCAGTAGTTGTGGCTCGCGGGCTCTAGAGTGCAGGCTCAGTAGTTGTGGTGCACCAACTTAGTTCCTCTGTGGCATGTGAGATCTTCCCAGACCAGGGCTCAAACCCGTGTCCCCAGCATTGGCAGGCAGATTCCTTTTTTTTTTTGCGGTATGCGGGCCTCTCACTGTTGTGGCCTCTCCCATTGCGGAGCACAGGCTCCGGACGCGCAGGCTCAGCGGCCATGGCTCACGGGCCCAGCCGCTCCGTGGCATGTGGGATCTTCCCAGACCAGGGCAAGAACGCGTGTCCCCTGCATCGGCAGGCGGACTCTCAACCACTGCGCCACCAGGGAAGCCCTGGCAGGCAGATTCTTAACCACTGCACCACCAGGAAAGTCCCTGATTCTTTTCTTGATTTAAGTAGAATCACAGTGTCATGCCTTTTTCTGTGACTTGCTTTTTCCTTGTCTGTGTTGATATATGCAGTGTCGTTAGTTTATTTTTACTGCTTTTAGTGTGCCACTGTATGAGTGTATGAAAATATATCATCCATCTGTTGATGGGCATTTAGGCTCTTTCCATTATTTTTGCTATTACCAACATTGCTGCTTTGAACATTGTTATGTCTCTGGGGCACAAGTGCCAAGGTTTCTCTAGTGTACACACCTAAGGGTGGAGTTGCTAGGTAGTTGGATGTGCACATGTTCTACCTCACTAGGTAAGGCCAGTTTATGAAAGTGGTTGTACCAGTAGTTTTTGCCTCCACCAGTTTTGCTTAATCAGTACTTGGTACTGTCAACTTTAAAAATTTTTGCCAGGGCTTCTCTGGTGGCTCAGTGGTTAAGAATCCGCCTGCCAATGCAGGGGACACGGGTTCGAGCCCTGGTCCGGGAAGATCCCACATGCTGTGGAGCAACTAAGTCCATGCCCCACAGCTACTGAGCCTGTGCTCTAGATCCCTCGAGCCACGTGCCTAGAGCCCGTACTCCGCAACAAGAGAAGCCACCTCAATGAGAAGCCCACACACAGCAACGAAGACCCAGCACGGCCAAAAATAAATTAAAAAAAAAAAAAATTTTTTTTTTTTTTTTTGCCAGAACGGTGGGTGCCTAATACTGTTTTAAATATGGCCAGTAAGTGATTAAGGACAATGTGAGCATCTATCAGTATGTTGTGTACTAAAGTCTGTCTTTTCTTTCCCTGAATCTCATTCTTTAAAAGAAACAAACCCAAAGAGAGATACAGCGGTAGAAATTTTAAAATTCTCAGGGCATACCCTTAGATTTGTAGGGGAAAAGTCTTGCTTCCTCTGAGTGCTGTGAAACAAGGCCAATGTACTAAGATAACATCCTTCTAAATATATGTGTCTATAGACTTTCCCTCTGAATAGAATTCTTACTTGTCTTCCTCATCCTACTCTTACTAGGTTGGTATTGAAATAACTTGGTACTTTGCCACATGGCTTGGAATATGCTGTATATGAAATGAGAGCTTCTTGGAATGTGACTTTATTTTTATTTTTTTTCCTATTTCTCCAGGAGATTAGAAATTTTTTGGTACACTATTAGGCAAAACCTTAGTGTGAGGGAGAACAGAAAGACCTGCTTTGGGTCTGTTGGTGTGATATTACTAAGGCACAGGATGGTGCCCATTGTGAAATTTTACTAGGAGTTTCTCTTTAGACCAGTGGAATTAATTGGATGCTGATTAAGGATGTGAGGTAAACAACAATAAAGTTAAAAACCGTGTGTTTTGCCACGTGCATTTGTTAGAAATATAAATGCAATATATCTCTTCTGTACTGGTCCCTTCCTCCCTTCTGGCAGTTGTGACTTGGTTTATTTCATTTCTTGATAATTCTTGTGTGTGTGTGCCTGCTCGCTCACTCTAATCTTTTACTCGGTCAGGTCAGCCCAGCTTTGAGGCTAGAAATCCATAGACTCCCCTTCTAGCAACCCAAGCAAAACCTATAAAGGGAAAAAAGTAAAATGTGTTTAGAACTAGACTCTAGAATACTAGAGATGTGAAAACCATACCAAAGTAGGCCATTTTAATATTTTAAGATTGAAAGAAAATATTGCCTGAGAGATAAATGCATCTCAACTTTTTCATTGTTTATTATATTTGAAATACACATATCTCTATGGAGCTCTAAAATTGTGTTTCTTCCAACACGTGTCATGCTTGGACCCTAAGCCTGATGTTAGTCCAAAGCCACTGTGGTTTAGGTGCTGCCTCTATCTCATTTATATCATTTTGAAGAGGTTCCTGGTTGGCAGCATTTTATTTTTGTACTGAAAATGTGTGTCTGAATGTAGAGGTCTTCATTTTGATGAATACCCTTGTAAGAAAGCTGAAGTTAGTAGCAGTGGTATTAAGGATAGCTCCATCTGACAGTTAACACCAGTTTGGAATTTAAGCAAGATTAGAATTTAGGAGAATAAAATCCTAGCTTTTTTTTTTTTAATCTCATAAGGAAACTGAGGCCAAGCAAGCTTAAATGACCACAGCTTATTACCTGGAAATCTTTTTTTTTTTAATTGGAGTATTACTGCTTTACAGTGTTGTGTGAGTTTCTGCTGTACAATGAAGTGAATCAGCTATATATGTATACCTATATCCCTCTCACCCATCTCACATCCCACCCATCTAGGTCATCACAAAGCACCGAGCTGAGGAGCTGAGCTTCCTGTGCTCTGTAGCATGTTCCCGCTAGCTGTCTGTTTTACGTATGGTAGTGTATACATGTCAATCCTAATCTCCCAATTCGTCCCACCCTTCCCTTCACCCCCTGTGTCCACATGTCCGTTCTCTACATCTGCATCTCTATTCCTGCCCTGCAAATAGGTTCATCTGTACCATTTTTCTAGATTCCACAGATATACGTTAGTATATGATATTTGTTTTTCTCTTTCTGGCTTACTTCACTCTGTATGACAGACTCTAGGTCCATCCACATCTCTACAAATGACCCAATTTCGTTCCTTTTTATGGCTGAGTAATATTCCATTGTATATATGTACCACATCTTCTTTATCCATTCATCTGATATTGGACATTTAGGTTGTAGAAATCTTGAGGGTGCTAGAAAACAGTGCTAGAAGCCAGAAAAGCTTCCTTTGCAAAATTAAGGCCTGCTTGTTATAAAGGACGCGGAGGAGCAGGTGAGGGAGGGCCTCTCTGACCTTTGTAAAGACAGCTAAAGCATTTGTGCTGTAGGCATTTTTCCCTTATTAGAAGATGGCCTACTCATTTGTTTTTCCAAAGGTTCCTTCTTCAGCAAGTGATTAGCCAGATGCCTCATTGAAGTGAAGATTAAGTGCTTTCTCTCTAGCTCCTTAGAGAATTAGAAGATTATTACCATTTGTCACCTGCTGACCAGTTTTATCTGCTTGGGGAGACTGTGTGCTGCTAGGTTATACAGTTTCTTCTACAAGGAGACAGATGTACAGACTACTGGAGATTATGGCAACCTCTTTCTCAGTCTTCGTGGTACAACAAGGACGATGTTTCAGCTACCCATATAAGGCAAATCGTTTAAATACACATCAGAATGTCATTTTGGGACTTTCTCTCCTGGGTTTGTTCCTGGGTTGCTCAGATGGACACTAGTGAGTTCCATTTTAACTCTTCTGATGGAGCCCAGTGTAGAGTAGTACAAGAATTATGGAAGGGGTACTCACCTTATGTACACATCTTCCAGCCTGAAATAAGAATGAGCTTGAAAAGCTAAAAAAAAGAAAAACTCATTTGATTTTTTAAATTGCTGATTTAGTAGTCAGCTCCTAACCTGCTTTTAGCCTGAAAAGAGAATGCTGCTATTTGACTTGTGAGCCTTCTAGCCTTTATTCTGTAGTAAAGGTCAGTGGATGATGCCCCTTTGGAGGATCCCTAGGACACATTTAATAATAACAGAAACTGCAGCAGCAGCATTTAACATTTATCAGGGTATGTGCCAGGCAACAAGGCTGAATGCTTTTTATATGATATTTCATTTAACTCTCACTGTAGTTCTGTGAGACATGTATTATTATGATTTCCATTTTATTAATGGGAAAACTGGCTAAAAAAGGTTAGATGACTTGCCTAACGTTGCACAGCCAATAGTGGAGGATCTGCTTGAACCCAAGTTGACTATCTTCAAAGTCCATTTCTCTTAATCATCTCTTTTTACTTATCTTCACCCTTCTCTCCTGTTTGAAGAAGTCTTTCAAACCCTTATCACATTCATTCTTAAACCAGAATCCTCCTCTACTACTTTCTAAAATAGGCCATATCTATGTAATTTTTCAGGGATATTCTTTTAGAATATTCTACAAGGTACCGATTATATTAGTTTGACCCAAAAGTTCCTTCGGTTTTTAAGTAAAACTAAAAGACATTTTTCATTTTCACCAAGAACTCTATTGAACAACGTATTCACCGTTTTGTTCCACTACATTCTGCCATTTTTCAGGTAACTTCATAATTCCATCTTCCCAAAACTTTTTATCTTTTTGAGCAAAGAACTATTCCAGGTGCCTTTTACAGTCTTCCAGGGAATTGAAATTTTTTCCATTAAGAGAATTTTGTAAAGACCGAAATAAATGGAAATCCGAAGGTGCAATGTCTGGTGAATATGCCAGATGAATCAGAACTTCCCAGCCAGGCTCTAACAGTTTTTGCCTGGTCGTCAAAGAAACGTGGTCTTGCGTTATCCTGATGGAAGATTATGCGTTTTCTGTTGACTAATTCCAGACGCTTCTCATCAAGTGCTGCTTTCAGTTGGTCTAATTGGGAGCAGTACTTGTTAGAATTAATCGCTTGGGTTTCTGGAAGGAGCTCATAATAGAGGACTCCCTTCCAATCTCACCATATACACAACATCACCTTCTTTGGATGAAGACTGGCCTTTGGTGTGGTTGCTAGTGGTTCATTTCACTTGCCCCACAGTCTCTTCTGTTCCACATTATTGTACAGTATCCACTTTTCATCACCCGTCACAATTTGTTTTAAAAACAGAACGTTTTCTTTACGCTAAATTAGAGAATAGCATTTGGAAATACGGTCAAGAAGGTTTTTTTCCACTTAATTTATGTGGAACCCAAACATCAAAGCGACTAACATAACCAAGCTGGTGCAAATGATTTTCTTCGCTTGCTTTGGATCTTTTGAGTATGCTGGCTATCTCAAGCGTGGTATAACGTTGATTGTTCTCAGTGTCTCGATTTGATCGCTATCAGGTTCAACTGGTCTGCCCACCTGTGGAGCATCGTTCAGGGAGAAATCTCCAGCCCAAAACTTCGCGAACCACTTTTAATTCATTTATTTGTTTGTCTGTTTATTTAGGCTGCGTTGGGTCTTTGCCACTGCGCGTGGGCTTTCTGTAGTTGCGGTGAGCAGGGGCTACTCTTCGTTGCGGCGCGCGGGCTTCTCGTTGTGGTGGCCTCTCTTGTTGCGGAGCATGAGCTCTAGGCACGCAGGCTTCAGTAGTTGTGGCTTGCGGGCTCTAGAGAGCAGGTTCAGTAGTTGTGGTGCACGGGCTTAGTTGCTCTGCAGCATGTGGGATCTTCCCGGACAAGGGCTTGAACCCATCTCCCATTCATTGGCAGGCAGATTCTTACCCAGTGCGCCACCAGGGAAGTCCGCAAACCACTTTTGACATGTTCGATCAGTCACAACACCTTCTCCATACACTGCAAAAATCTTTTTTTGCGTTTCAGTCACATTTTTTTGTTTGTTTTTTGTTTTTTGTTTTTGTTTTTGTTTTTTTTGTAGTACCTGGGCCTCTCACTGTTGTGGCCTCTCCCATTGCGGAGCACAGGCTCCGGACGCGCAGGCTCAGCGGCCATGGCTCACGGGCCCAGCCGCTCCACGGCATGTGGGATCTTCCCGGACCGGGGCACGACCCCGCGTCCCCTGCATTGGCAGGCGGACTCTCAACCACTGTGCCACCAGGGAAGCCCCTCAGTCACATTTTTACCTTTCTTGAAATAATGAAGCATCATATGCCAAAAATGTTGCTCTTTTTCTTCCATCTTCAATATTAAAATGGCTACACAAAAATTCACCAATTTTGATAAGGTTTTTTTAAATGCACGCTAATATGAAAGCTGTCACAATACAGTCTAACAAAATTGTTTCAAATGAAGTTAAAGACAGCTAAGCACTACTAGAGCTGTCTTACGGAAAAAACCGAACGAATCTTTTGGCCAACCCAATTAATAAAGTGGTTAAGAAATTTTACATGTTGGAAACAGACCCAGAAACTTAAGAGGTTTGTTCATTATGGAGATTTCTCAAGAAAAACTCTATCCTTTTAAAAAGCTCTCAGTTGTATTCACAGATAAGTGACAGAAAACTGAGACTGATAGATGCTGGTAAAATATTAGATGGTATGGTTGATCCTACTGGTTATGGTAAAAGCTAAAACATTATCCTAGTTTACTAGAAAGTTGAAGAGCTGCCAGAAGAAGTTGGAGAGAGGAAGAAGAAACATGTGCTACGCATGGCCCCCATTTCGTTTATGAACTTAAGTCTTTCCTGTCTGCCAGCTACTTGCCGATTAGAAATTTCAACCCCCAACCTGTACTCTACGAAATCTAGCCTTTTATTGTCCTGGCTTAAGAGGGACTCAGACTCTGCCCAGTGTTCAAGCTCTTGGGCCTGAACTGTTTGAATATTACCTATGAATAAATATAACGTCATGTATATAGGAGGGGGCATGAGATAAATGGAGATATATATATATATATGTATATATATATATAAAATGCATATTGTATGTTGTATGTTTAGTGTTATATTTTAAATACATCTGGGTTTTGGGTAGTCATTTGTAACCCAGGAAAGGAATCAAGAATTAGTGTAGACCTTCTTAAGTGAAGGCAAGAGCAGTGGCTATAAATGTCAGTTTACAAGGTTATAGTCAGGAAGACATTAAAAACAAACAGAAAATGTTATAATCCTTTGGGAATAACAACAAATAAGTTTAAAAGTAGAATACTTGGGGCTTCCCTGGTGGCGCAGTGCTTGGGAGTCCGCCTGCCGATGCAGGGGACGCGGGTTCGTGCCCCGTTTCGGGAGGATCCCACGTGCCGCGGAGGGGCTGGGCCCGTGAGCCATGGCCGCTGAGCCTGCGCGTCCGGAGCCTGTGCTCCGCAAATGGGAGAGGCCACGACAGTGAGAGGCCCGCATAACGCAAAAAAAAAAAAAAAAAAGTAGAATACTTTGTATAGTCTTGCTAATACCTAAGGAAGGTCCTGAGAAGGGTAAATTACCCTGGAAATGTAAGCAGTACTGTAGACTTTTTTTTTTAAGCTCTAGAGAGCCTGAACATTGATAGAATAGTGTGTATCAAAAAACTGTAAAATATGCATAGCCTCATATATAGGATGTTAGCCTGTGAAAATCGTAAAACAGGTACAAGATATGTAGCCATTAAGATACTCCTCTCAGCCTCGTTTATACAAGTGAAAATTGGGACAACTTAAATATCCACCTGTAGTGAATTGGTCAAATAAATTATGCTTTATTGGTTCAAAAGGATTCTATTCAGACATTTAAAATTATGTTTTTAATTAATCCACACAAAAATGTTTGTGGTACAGTGAAATTCTGATAAAATGGTTTTTTGCAATCTGAAAATTCCATTTGGCCTTCAAGAAAGTTCCCGTATTTAATAATAATTCAGAATGTTCTGATAATCCAACTATAACTCATTTCTGTAGTATAATTGAGTAGATAAGAAGGATTGATGTTTGCCATCTGGCCATATTAATACTTTTGTGATGAAATGCCTCGACTATCATTCAAGTGTTTTGTTTGAGGCAGTTGCAGAAATTTAATGCTTTTAAGAGCAGGAGAGATTTGAAGGGTTTTATATCTTAAACAGGCATATTAAGGATGAAGCATGACTCTACCTTCTAAAAAACATGAAATAGATATTCCATCAACAGATTATTTTAGAAGAAATAAATAGATTGATGCCGAACCCACTCCAGAGACAGGCGACTAGAGAGACACTGTGATTACCTATCTTACTAGAGCACAAGGACTGGGGAAGGGACAGTTTTCTATGAAAGATGGATGCTGGGCAGACAAAAACTACATATACACTATGGTTTTAACAATTAAAACTTGAAAAGGTAAAGACTTGGAGGGAATATGCTTAAATATTTACAAAATATAAAGATTATAAAAATTGTAAGGGACATCAACTCTTAAATTCCGGAAGCTGGTCCAATCAGAAGGAACTTCAGGATTTTTGTTAGGTGGCTAGAAAAGAACCTGTCTGTCCACTGAGCCTGGAATTAAGAGCTTGTAAAGCTTGAACTGCTGCAGCTACCTTGCCACCCAGGAGGAGAGCCTGTCTGAAAATGAAGCAGAACCGAAAAGGCACCACCAAGGGAGGAAGGGATAGAATCTAGGCCTTCATGACATCATGTGAGCCTTTATATCAGGCCATGCCTAATTTGGACTTTTTAAATTATATGATAGCCTAATTTGGACTTTTTGTTTAAGCCAGTCTGGTGTGCTCTTCTGTCACTTGTAACTGAAAAAGTCCTAATACAGAGTCTCCTTAGAGATCATAAAGTCCAACTACTTCATTTCATAAGGTCAGAGTTGGGAGAAGTGAAATGACTTGTCTAAGGTTATACAGCTAAGTGGTGGAAAACTGAGACTAAAACCTGGCCCTGCTGCCTCCTTTGTAAGCTCATTACTCCAACATAAATCAGTTTAAGTAGGTTTGGGGTGAAGTCTTTGACGGGTTTGAGGATGCCATTTAAGATAAAAACTAAATTAGGGCTTCCCTGGTGGCACAGTGGTTGAGAGTCCGCCTGCCGATGCAGGGGACACAGG
>NW_006776835.1:724974-750091 GCF_000442215.2 Lipotes vexillifer
AGATCCCACGTGCCGGGGAGCGGCTGGGCCCATGAGCCATGGCCACTGAGCCTGCGCGTCCGGAGCCTGTGCTCTGCGACGGAAGAGGCCACGACAGTTAGAGGCGTGTGTACCGCAATAAAAAAAAAAAAAAAAAGATAAAACTAAATTAGCCCTACACAGTGTGTCTTTTGGAATGACAGTGACTGCTATTGGCAGAGAACTGACTCCAGTATTGTAGCTCTTACTTTTTCAAACTATTAGATAAGAGTTCTGTCTGTACACCATAGCATTTCATGACTGATAACTTAATGACTCATTCATCTGTGAACTTAGTGGATAATATTCGGCTGACTGTTCTCATGTTGCCCATTTCCTGGGCCTCCTTAAGCTTCTAGAAGAAGCAGACTGAAACATTTTTCCATGGGCTTGCGTAGTAATACAAAATTAAATATGGACCTCAAATATATACCAAGCTCTTTCCTGCCTTAGGGATTTACATATGCTGTTCCCTCAGCCTGTATTGCTCATTCCTAGGTTCTTCATGTCTTCTCATCTTTTAGGATCAGCTTAAATCCATCCTCTTCAGAGAGGCCATCTCCAACTATACCGGAGATAGCTCACATTGTCCAAGAACCCCTTACCACTTGCCCTATTTGTGCCTTAGTAGGTTTCTATTATAGTTATTTACCAGTCTCTTTCATTTCCCACTGCATACCCAGTGTCTAGGACAAGACCTACACATAGGGGTACTCAATAATTATTTGTTAAGTGATTGAATTTTAAAGGTATTCAGGGCTTAAAGAAAAACAATAAAAAGCACTAAGTATTTGGGCCCTTCCCTAGCCCTGTCCCAAGTACCTTAATTGCCCTCATACCTCCACTGACTGAGCATATGGCACAAATCCTGAATAGAGAGGAAACTAAAAGCTGTACTTAACCACTGTACTGATAATTGTCTCAGGCATTTTTGAGTTAATATTTTATTGCCTCTGTTCTTCAGCTTCTCGTGCCTTGTTTTTTCTCTTCTCTGTAACCTCTCACCTACCCACTTGACTCTGACTCAGATTCCTCACACTGAAAGGGAGTATCAGAGAAGTGAGGTGGCCCTGAGAGCAAGGGAGGAAGGATGGAATGATGAGGGCCACGAGAAATCTCTTTCAGGACTCTAATTGCTCTGAGGTCACCGTTTAGAGTCTAGAATGAGGAGGACTTTGAGTGCCTCTTTTTCTTGTTCAGTGCCCTCAACTTGAGTGCTTAGCTGGCAGGCGGGCACCTTTTCCTCCTCAGTTACTGTCAGAACAACATAAAGGTCAGACAGAGAAAGACAAATGAGAGCAGCTCAGGGAAGGGAGGTTACCACAGTAACAAGCAGGCCAGACTGCTATTTGGAAACAGGCCTAATCTTTCTCCTCCTCCTCCCTCCTTCTCAGCATAAGAAGATGGGTATTGTCTAGCTGACTTGTATCCTTGGGGTGGGCACCATAATCCTTTTCTGACGCTTCCCAGTGACACTGGAATGAGCTGCTTTGCATTTTAATTTGATAAGCAGCAGCCACAGTTTTCTCAGAAGTGCGGGAGACATGGCTTTTTCTGGCCCTGTTCCAGGTAGGATTCTGGTCGCCACAGAGAGGGGTTTGGGATTGTTGTTTATTTCTCCACAAAGAGTTTGCATATTTGCACATGCATGGAAGATGCCACTCAGTTCTTGGCAATTAGAATCAAATGAATATGGGCAGTGGCTGGTTTATGAATATCTGCCTTACGAAGATCACAGAAATGTTCATGTAGTACTGCCCATATCCCCAGCTCTTAGGTACCACCCAGCTGTTTGGGGCCAGTCCTATGGCCCGTTGCCCCAGTGACCTATGCAATGGAAGTACTGACTTAATGTCATTACCCTTCTGCCTCCCCCCCTTCTACTTATGTGCCCCAGTATTCTTAACTCTTTTCACCTGCCTGCCTATTTCCTCATTAACCTAGGTCCCTTTTCTTGCAATAAACATAAACCTTCACATATGTAAATATCGCTCCCTTTTCCATTAAAAGTAGCTTTTTTAAAAACTAAATTTTAAAAAAGTTCTCAATATAATGAAAAAATCAAATACTGAAAAATATAAAAGAGAAACTAAATATCATCCAGAGTCTCACTACCCATAGATGATTGTAAAAACATCCTTCTAAATCTCAACTTCTGTTTCTCACTTCTGATCTGCATAGTGTATAAGAATTGTACATAGGGACTTCCCTGGCGGTCTAGTGGTTAAGACTCTGAGCTTCCATCCCACGTGCCACATGGTGCAGCCAAAAAAAAAAGTCGTATGTAGTTACATAAAGATCAGTTTAACATTAATGGGCTAATTTAATACATACCGTATTGTAAACTTTTTTTCACTCAAAAATGTGCTGTGGATCTCTGTACTTGATGGTAGTTATAGATCTATGCTATAATGGACATTCAGATTGTTTCTGGGTTTTTGTTTGTTTGACTACTAAAAACTAATACTGAAGCAGACTGTACGTGATACATTTTTGTGCACTTGTCCTTTTATCTTCTTAATATAAATTCTAAAAGTGGAATTTTTGGACAAAAGAGCATGTACATTTTACATCTTAATACCTATTGCCAAATCGCACTCTCCAGAGTTTCTACCAATTCATATTCCCGCCAACTAATACTGTGTAACAGTGTCTGGTTTTTTTCCATATTCTTGCCAGATTGGATATCGTTCAGCTGTTTCATCTTTACCAGTCAGATAGGTGAAAAATTATATTGTTTTCATTTGTATTTATGTATTATTCTGAAGTCCTTAAAAAATACTCAGAAGACCCCTCCAGATTGTGCACTGATGACCCACCTCTTCCTTGTAACACACTTCCAGTCTTCTTTTCCTGGAATGCTGGCAATTAAGCAAAGTAAAAGCAATATAAAACTAATCTCACTCCTCTTTCTCCAGTCTCCCCAAATCAAAACTGAAACCTGTTCCTCCTCTTTTTTCTTTCTTTTTCTTTCAGTAATAGAATACCATTCCACTTGAATTTAAGCTCCAGAGACTGGGATTTTGATCTGTTTTGTTCATTGCATATCCTCTGCACTTAGAATAGTGCCCGGCATATATTAGGTGCTTATTAAATATTTGTGGAATGAATCATCTCCTAACCATCTGAATTAGAAATTCTAGTCATACCTGACTCCTCTACTGATAACCTACATGTCTCATATGTCGTGAAGTCAAACTGCTTGTATGTCCTGAATGTCTCTTGAGGCATTCTCCTACTTCTTACTTACTGGGTTTGTTGCAACAGGCATCTAGCTAGGTGCCCTCCTTTTCAATCTCTTTTAGTCTACCCCCTTCCATTAATTTTACTTTTAATTATACAAACCTGTTATCACTCCTTTGCTTTAATTCCTCAGAAGTTTCTTAATACCTGCAAAGTTAAGTCCAAATTTTACTCTCCCTGTACTACTCTCTCCTCCAACCAAACCAAACGACCTGCAGTTCATTGAACATACTAATTGTGTTTGTTCATTCCTGTGCACGTTTGAACAGGCTGTTCCTTCTGCTTGGAGTATGCTTTCTTTTTTCTTTTCATTTGTTTAAAATTGAAGTATAGTTGATTTACAGTGTTGTGTTGGTTTCTGGTATGTGGCAAAGTGATTCAGATATATATATTCTTTTTCATATTCTTTTCTATTATGGTTTATTACAGGATATTGAGTGTAGTTGTCTTTTGCTGTACAATAAAATCTTGCTGTTTATCCATTCTGTATATAATAGTTTGTACCTGCTAGTCCTAACCCCCCAATTCAACTCTCTCCCACCCCCCAACCCCTTGACAACCACAAGTCTGTTCTCTGTGTCTGTGAGTCTGTTTCTGTTTCATACATAAGTTCATTTGTGTCATATTTTAGATTCCACATATAAGTGATATCATATGGTATTTGTCTTTCTCTTTCTGACTTATTTCACTTGGTATGATAATCTCTAGGTCCATCCATGACACTGCAAATGGCATTATTTCATTCTTTTTTATGGGTGAGTAATGTTTCATTGTATATATGAACCACATCTTCTTCATCCATTCATCTGTTGATGGACATTTAGGTTGTTTCCAAGTCTTGGCTATTGTAAGTAGTGCTTCTATGAACATAGGAGTGCATGTATCTTTTCAAATTATAGTTTTGTCTAGATATATGCCCAGGAATGGGATTGCTGGATCATATGGCAACTCTATTTTTAGTTTTTTGAGGAACCTCCATACTGTCCTCCATAGTGGCTGCACGAATTTACATTCCCACCAACAGTGTAGGAGGGTTCCCTTTTCTCCACACCCTGTCCAGCATTTGTTATTTGTAAACTTTTTAATGATGGCCATTCTGACCAGTGTGGGTAGTACCTTGTAGTTCTGATTAGCATTTCTCTAATAATTAGCGATTTTGAGCAACTTTTCATGTGCCTATTGGCCATCTGTGCGTCTTCTTTGGAGAAATGTTTGTTTAGGTCTTCTGCCCATATTTTGATTGGGTTGTTTGGTTTTTTTGTTTCTGAATTGTATGAGCTATTTATATATTTTGGAAGTTAGGCCCTTGTCATCACATCATTTGCAAATATTTTCCCTCAGTCTGTAGATTGTCTTTTCCTTTTGTGTATGGTTTCCTTTGCTATGCAAATGGAGTATGCTTTCTATTCTTTTCTTGGGAAACTCCTTTAGGTCCACTCCACTATGAAGTCTTCCCTGTTGCCTCTTGGCAGTCACTCCCTGGGCAGGGTACTTGCCAGCCCTCTGTTCACCTCTGTTATGATTATTTGTTTAACAGTTGTCTCCTAATATAAAATGAAGTTGTACAAGCTAGGATATAAACTTTGTGTTGACTCTACAAATACAAGATATCTGTTTTTTCTGAGCCTTATAGAGTTCTTCATTTTATTACACTGTTGAATGGATTTGTGAGTATTACAATAAGGACCATGTTTAGTAATGAAGGCTGTAAAAATCTGTTACCTAGAATATAGCAACTCTTATTTACATTGTTGGGTTTGCCTAATGCTCTACCTTGGTGAGAGATTTTTAAGGCCAGAGTTTTTTCCAATATTGAATGCTCTGATGCCTTTCTAAGTTACTCTATTTAGGAAGCTTAACTTTACTGGCCCTTGAAAGATGAAGTGCCCTTCTCAATTTCTATAAGATTTTGTGAGCCCTGTATGTTAAGTATGTTGTACAAAATTCTAAATTTCATATAGTGTTGTTATTTGGTATTTTCACTTTTGTTGGTGTATATTAGAAAAGCTAAGCTAAGGAATTGTTGAAAAGTGAAACATAGTTTAGCAAGGCTTAACTGCATTATGATAGGTGTTTCAGTTCCACTTCAAAGGATATTTGTACTGGAAAATCAGAATCATATTATGATGCCACTTGAAGCAAAAAAATCATTGAATGAAACCAAGGATTTACCAAAACAAATGTGTAAATTCAGATCTAAAAAACAGATTAGAAACTCTTGAACAACCTTTGTTCTCTTTATAAAAGATGAGTTTGCTTTACCAAATTCTAAATAGCAACCACCTCCCTTCCTCTTTCACAAAGCACCTCAATTTTTGACAGAGTTCAGTGCCTAAATCCAAATTAATCACATTGGAAAATATTGAAAGAGTTTGCACATGTAGTCAGAGATCCTTTTGTCTAGGGAATCCTGGTAGATGGAAGAGAACCATAAGACTGCAGACAGGCAGATGTCCAAATTTTCAAAATTGTAGACCATCAAACATAACATTGAACTTTAGTGAAGTCCTAGAACAAAGTGTTAAACATAGTTTGTGAAGTACTTGCGCTCTTCTTCCTGGTCGTGCCGAAGGTTTTTTGGAGTAGCACGTATAATGGAAAAGAGCACAAGCTTTAGAGTTAGGCGTACCTTGGTTCAAATCCTGGCCCTGCCACTTATGGTCATTATGGACAAATCAATTAACCTTCATGGGGCTTTGTTTATTTTCTGTCAAACAAAGCATCATCTGCTTCATAGGAGTGTAGGAGATTTACTAAGATAACTCTGGTGCACAGTAGACACACAATAACTTCTGATTATCTTTCCTTTACCTCTTGATGCTTTCCCTTACCCAGTGCAATTTAGCTTCTGTGCCTTACCCTTTCCTGCAGTTTCAGCTTGCACAACAGCAGCCCATTTTCTTCTTGAAACTTCATTTTCCCTTGACTTCTTGTGACACCATTCAGTTTGGGTTCTCACTTCTTTATTATTGCATGGGTTCTAGAGCCAAATTGCCTGAGTTTGAATCCCAGTTTTATCACTTGGTAGCTATATGACCTTGGCCTACTTACCTAGCCCATATAGCTTTAGTGTATTCATCTTTAAAAGGAGATACAATGTTAATTACCTCAGAGGGTCATTTTGAGGAATACATATAAAATGCTTTGAAAAGTGCTTGACACACACACACACACACACACACACACACACAGTAAGCAGTAATTGAAGTTTGCTTCTATCATTTAAAAACCTTATTGGATCATATCACTTTCCTGCTTAAAACTCCACAGTGACCTTCTTTAGCATGACATGTAATCTCCCACCACTTGACCATTCCCTCCATGCCAAACTATTGTGGTTCCCTCTCAGGCCATGTATTTGGTATTACATCTGACTAAAATAACCTAATTTTCCTTATCTTCCTATTGAACTTATTTCTAAGACTCAGCTGAAACGTCAGCTGCCTCTCTCCCAGGTCTACACAAGTGATTTTGCCACCTTTGTACTTCTTTTACATCCTTTATGATATTTCTTTAATTACTTGTTCACATTTGTTTACCTGCCCAGACCCTAGGGACAGGGATCATATTAAGATTCATCACTTGCCATAATACAGTGCTTAGATTATAGTAAATATTTAATGTTTCTGAATGAAGAAAGGAATCTGGAAAAATAATGCTTATTAGAAACCAAATTAAGTTCTAAAACATGACACTCTAAACTTTCTCTCTCTTCCCAATAGAGTTTTTGGGTGGGTAGATTGGAGTGCCTTGATTTCTTCAAGATACTTGAAAAAACCTTTTATGATATTCTTGATGACATGTCAGTGAAGTGTGGACTGGATGGTGATACAGTTGGGTGACTTTATAGTTGGCTGAAGAGCTATATTTAAAGAGTATTGATCACTAGATGTTAGCTAGGTTAGTATACCACAAGTCTCTGCCATTGATCCAGTCCTGTTCAACATTTTCATTATAACTTGTGACCTAAATAGAAATTATGCATATAAATTTGTGGGTGATATATAGTGGTCAGGACTTTTTCGGTTGTGATGGAAACCTGGCTCAAGCTAGTTTAAGCAAACAAGGAATTTGTAGGTTCTCACCAGTGGAGTTTATTAGTTTCCGGCAGGGGCTCAAATAATGTCTTTGGGATTCTATCTTTGCTCATTTCTATGCTACTTTCCCCTGAATTGGCTTTTTTCTTAGACAAGCCTTCTCAAGTGTTAGGGAAAATGGCCACTAGCAGTTCCAGGTTTAGTTAGTCCTTCCAGCTTAAGGGACCAGGGGAAGAAAGAATCTCTGTAGCCTGTGGAGAACCTATTCCATGTAGTCTGAGTAGAGTTGGGCCCACTCCTATAGTGAAATGAAGTTGGGGGAATGTATTTCCCACAGGAAAGAGAAATTCCTCTACCAGAAGAAGGGAAGACATAATGAAGTCAAAACTATACTAGAATGAACCACTGCAGATGGACAGTTCAAGTACTGAATGTCTGAATAGAGATTGACAATGTCATAAAAGACTGAAAGAGAATTAAATTGTAAGATATTGTTGTTATTACTATTATTATCATTATTGTTATTGGCTAATATTTATTGAATTTTTACTGTGTCTTGGGCACTATACACTAAGCACTTCATATTCAGTTAATTGCTACAATGACCGTATGAAATATAGGTACCCCTGATGTTTTTACAGAGCTGAGATTTCATCCAGTCTGTCTTTTAGGATGATGAGCACTTAAAGTTTAAAACAGTTACCTCCATTTTTATTACATGAAGAAATAAGGTACAGAACAGTGTATGTAGTGCACTGTCATTTGTGTAAAAAGAATGAAGGGAAAGTACATATAAACAAGCAAATACATATGCATTGGGTTGATTGCTTCTGGGAGAGGAAACTGGTGGTGGTGGGTGGGGGTCAGAGGTGGAAGAGAATGTTTTCAAAGTTTGGGCAGAAAAGATCTAGGGAGTTTTAATGGCTATGAAATTCAGTATGAGCTTTCAAGAGTGACTTGACTCTTAGAATAACTAATAATGGCTACCGTTTGAGATTGCCAGAATACTGTAGACATATTGCTAGGCCCTTGACATACGTTAAAAGAATTTAATCTTTTAAGCCATCCAGTAAAGTAAGGGTTATTTTCTCACCACAGGGTTGGGACGGGGTGGATAAAGTTCAGATAGGGGTTTTATTTTTATTTTATTATTTTTTTAAACTTATGTATTTATATATTTATTTTTGGCTGCATTGGGTCTTTGTTGCTTGCGCAAGCTTTTCTCTACTTGTGGCGAGCGGGGGCTACGCTTCATTGTGGTGCACAGGCTTCTCATTGCGGTGGCTTCTCTTGTTGCAGAGCATGACTTCTCGTTGCAGACAATGGCCTCCAGATGCACGGGCTTCAGTAGTTGTGGCACGCGGGCTCAGTTTTTGTGGCTCGCAGGCTCTAGAGAGCAGGCTCAGTAGTTGTGGCACACGGGCTTAGTTGCTCCGCGGCATGTGGGATCCTCCTGGACCAGGGCTCGAACCCGTGTCTCCTGCACTAGCAGGCAGATTTTTAACCACCGTGCCACCAGGGAAGCCCTATTTTTATTTTTTATTTATTTTTTAAATATTTATTTATTTGGTTATTTGGTTGCGCTGGGTCTTAGTTGCGGCAGGCGGGCTCCTTAGTTGTGGCATGTGAGTTCTTAGTTGCAGCATGCATGTGGGATCTAGTTCCCTGACCAGGGATCGAACCCTGGCCCCCTGCATTGGGAGCACGGAGTCTTAACAACTGTGCCACCAGGAAAGTCCCCAAATAGGGGTTTTATGACTACCTATTATAGAAAAGATTTCACCCTTGAGTGGTTAGGTTAGTTAGATGATCTTGAAGATTTTTCCACACTATGATGCAATTTTATAATTTTGTCTTGCACATGCTCTCTAGGAACCCAAATAGCTTTGCTGCTTAAGGTGCTTTGTTTAGACAGAATGACCTCTCATTGGAATCACCCATTGTTTCCTGTCAAATCTGTAGGTATTATGTGGAAGTTATACAGAATCAGTTGATATTCTGTGACCTTATATTATAGAACACAAAGTCACCTAGGAGACACTTGGGCATTGAAGCATATCTAAGCAGATGGCCATTTCCCACTTGGTTCAGTAGTGCTAAGGTGTCCTTAATCAGGAGTTAGCTCAGACTGTACAACACCCTTCATACCACTTTAAAGTTTTATCTCTATACCTTTAGCTTAAGTAGCAAAGACAAGGAAGACCTCTGTAAGAAATGATGGCTTCTGGTTAATTAAGGGGCCCATCTTAAAATTTCTTTTAGATAAGCCATGTTTAATTTATGAACTACTAAATTACAATTTCAGAGAAGTCTTTTTTTTTTCTTTGCCGTACGCAGGCCTCTCATTGTCGTGGCCTCTCCCGTTGCGGAGCACAGGCTCCGGACGTGCAGGCTCAGTGGCCATGGCTCACGGGCCCAGCCGCTCCGCGGCATGTGGGATCCTCCCGGACCGGGGCACGAACCCATGTCCCCTGCCTCGGCAGGCGGACTCTCAACCACTGCGCCACCAGGGAAGCCCAGAGAAGTCTTATACTTAGCAATTTGAGAACAAATAGGCACTAGAGAGAGTGAATCCCCCTCCGCCCACAAGGGTAAGGATCACTTTTATTAGTAGTTAATGACCATCATTCTTTTGTCCGTTTTAGAAACAATTAACTGAGCGCTTTATTCTCCCATATTTTTAAAATACTCATTACTCAATTGCTGAAATTTATTAATACCTAACTTGTGAACATCCCTTACTTAAAAAGTCCTTAGTCTGGATCTTAGGAGCTGTCTTACCTACTCCACTCTTGCTAATAATTTTCCCTGGCTTTGTGTCTCTTTTTCCTTCACTGTCTTTCCAAACTGCCCTGTTGTGGCAGACACTGTTGTTTGCCTACTGAACAGGCAGCCTCCCTCAACTTCCTTGCTACCAGAATCCCAGTTTTGTATAGGAATCAGATGGCATATGCTTCTGGAGAAGCTGATCACTTACCCAATCCCAGAACATGAAACTTGATTAATTCTCAAAATATAGCACTCAGACCCCTAAGTATCTCTGAGACCTTTTCAGAGGTCCTGCCACGTCAAAACTATTTTCATAATAATACTAAGACATTACTTGCCTTTTTCACTCTGTTGACATTTGCACTGATGGTACAAAAGCAATGGTAGGTAAAATGGCTGACATCTTGGCAGGAGTCAAATCAGTGGCTCCAAATTGTACTAGTACATAACATTCTTAACTGCTGTGCCCTCGCAGTAAGAGGTAAACATTTTTATATAGCTAGTTTCACTTTAAAATATCTTTAATAAAGCAGTAACAATTATTAGCTTATTAAATCTTGACCTTTGTCATAAAATGACCTTGTCATTTTATATTCTATGTAGCAAAATGGGAAGTACACATAAAGCACTTCTTGTGCATCCTGTTTGTCTCTAGGAACAGCGCTTGTGCAATTGAGTTGCAAGCTGAACTAGCCAGTTTTTTCATGAAATGCCATTTTTACTTGAGAGAACAACTAACAAATTATAGTTATTCAGACTTGGGTATTTAGCAGACATTTTCTTGAAAATGAATGAAATAAGCCTGAGACAGGCTGGGACCAGGGACCCTTTGCTGCAGTGCTTGCACCTGTCTCCTGCAGCAACAAAATACCAAGAAACTATATGGAACTAAAAATAGCTTCGTGCATGCCCAGTTGGGGCAAATTATGGACAACAAGATACAAAAAGACCAAAAACTCAACTGCCTCTTCTGAAGAGCCAAGAGCAAAAAAACAGGGTACCAGGAGCAAAAGCAAGATACTGTGTATCCCTGCACACACCAGCACCAGAGTGGTGGACAAAGCACCTAAACTACCCCTCTGGCCCAACCCCCCCAGGCCCACCCCTACCGTTACCCCATATAAAGAACCAGCTCCCCCTGCCTCAGTGAGCAAGCCAGGGAACTTGGCTACTTGTTTTTGCTCTCTCCTGCTGCAGCAGGAGCCCCAATGAAGCCTTGCCTGAATTCCTTGTCTTGCATCTTATCAATTTCTACTGATTAGAGAAGGCCAAGAACCCTGGTTGGTAACAAGCCTATTATTCCAAGGACAACTGACAGTTATTTGTTGTTAATGATAAAATTTGAGCTTTCAAGCTAACATTACAATTTTGGAAAATGTGTATCTACCCCCTATGAGTTTGACACCTTGCCAGTATTTTAAAGACTTTTCTGATAGGCTCAGAGACAATATTAACAAATAACACTTTTCAGTATTAATGGAATATGTCAACATTTGAAAGAGCTGTCTAACTCAGTGAACCAGTATTTTCCAAATGACTAATGCATGATGTTAAAAAAAAAAAATCATGCACTTAAAGAAACATTCCAAGAGCAAGCTAGACCAATGGATTGTAATCTAACAGAGTACAAAAAGTTTCAGATTCCACATTGTCAATAACCTTTAAGACCTATCACTCATTGGGACGTCCCTGGTGGTCCAGTGGCTAAGACTCCATGCTTCCCAGTGCAGGGGGCCTGGGTTCGATCCCTGGTCAGGGAACTAGATCCCACATCCCGCAACTAAAAGATCCTGTGTGCCACAACTAAAAGATCCCACATGCCACAACGAAGATCCCGCGTGCCACAACTAAGACCCCATGCAGCCAAGTAAATAAAATAAATATTAAAAAATAAAAAGAAGTATTACTCTTTGCATTTTGGGGTCACATCAAAGGAGAATATCCACAATTATCTGAAAAGGACATACATATCTGTGTGAGACCAGCTTTCTTTTTTTTTTTCTTTTCTTTAAAATAAATTTATTTATTTATTTTTTGGCTGCATTGGGTCTTCATTATCAATGTTATCACATGTCTAGTCTGGGTATCTACCACATAGTCAAGATATAGTTCAATCACTGCAGGGATCCCTGTGTTGCCCTTTCCTCACTACACCCACCTTCCTTCCTCCCACCAACCCTTATCCCCGGCCACTGCTAGTCTGTTCTCTGTGTCTCTAATTTTGTCACTTCAAAATTGTTAGTTGTTAGTTGTTTTAAATTAATTAGTACATACTAAAATCTTTCAGTTTTAATTCTAACACAGTAAATATCAACAAATATAGCCTACATAAATAAAAGCTGGGTAAGGTTCTCAATTTTTAAATCTGTAAAGGTTTCCCAAGACCTGGAAGGTGAAGAACAGCTGGCTTAAAGCAGGGAGAATCATTCCCATTTCTCCTTCCCAAGCTGCTTGCAGAGCAAGATGTGATTTGTGATGTCACAATTAAAATGCTTGTGTTTTCTCATAGGACCAATACAAATGATGATTAGGTTCTTAATACAGTTCGTCATCCATGTTGGAGGATACGTTGAGACTTTTCTTTTGACATCTGTGATTCTGAATGATTCAGAGAAAGGCTTTATCTTTCGGTTGTGTTTACTTTACTTAAGGGGAAAGAGGATGGAGTAGAGAAGACACGTTCCATCCGTGATGTTTTTAGGAAATGAGTATATGTAAAAGGAGGCAAGAAGCATGTTCAGGAGAGGAAGTAGTTGCAGCCAAAGAATGAATTTTTCTCAAATTCTTTATTCCTGAGAGCTAATTCTAGTGCTTCCTTTGGAAGAATGTAGGAATGGGAGGAGGCATCATCAACCTTGTGTGGAAAAAAAATGTAGTCAGTTTCAGAGGTAGGTAGTACTTAGGTCCCTATGGTTACTCATCAGCTACAAAGTTAATAGTTTTGCTGAAGGAAAATGTGGTGCATTTCAAGCAGGCAGGAGACTGTAGAGTGAGAAGATTTGAAAGAGCAAAAGAGATGCTTCATTCAGCAAAAGCCTTTGCACAGTATTGGACACTGCCATGTGATTTATGTTATGCATTGATTTTGCTTATGAGATTTTTTCCTTTGTTCAATTTCCAGCATAATTTACTCAGTCCCACACATTGGGAGTTTTAGACAGGCTTGAATATTAGGATCATTTGATCTGCCATCTCCTTCTCTTTACCAGAAGAGTCTTTAGGGTCTGAGCCTGAGACTCTATAGGGATCATCTCGGAGAACTCCCTGTGGCTAATCTGTAGTCTTTAAATTATGTGTTCACTGCACTTGCATTTTATAGTACACACTGGAACAGCCTTCACTGCTGACCTTGACCAGGTGATGATTGGTTAAAATTGAATGCTAAAGTAAGTCTTCTTTGAATAATAGGATATGTAGCTTTTTAGAACTATTTGATGTTTGGCTATGGTGCCAGCTACCACATCTTTCTTTTTCTCTTTTACCTCCTTGTCTTCTACTACAAAATGTCTGGGAAATTAACCAGAGTTACAACCAAATTCTTCTTCAAAGCAGCCCAAGTGAAATCTGGAAGCTCAGGAAACCGGCAAGCCTCATTTTCCCCCTCTCCCCTCCTCTCCCCTCTCCTTCTTTCCTTCCTCCCTCCCTCCCTTCCTTTCTTCCTTTTTTCTTGGAGAGGCACTTGGAAAGGTACTTAGTGTTTGAAAAGGGACTGATTTCCTCCTTCACTAGTAGTTAAATGTTAAGCTCTTTAGAGATTTACTCGGAATATTCTGTTGCTTCCTGACAAGAGCTTCATGGAGAGGAAGAATTCAGATTCCTGCCTCCGTCTTCAGTTATTCCATGATTTCCACCCTCCAGCCTCTCATAATAAAGATCTTTCAGAATAAGCAAAAATAATCCTAAATTATTAAAAAAGAATACAGTGAACTTATTTTGTCTCAAATTGCCAATCAACAGAAGGCAGTTCAAACAATTGAGTGTTTTATCCCCTGTGTTTTAATTTGAGAGAAATATAAATAACAATGGGATTTTTTAAATTACCTTTTTCTTTAATAACCCACAATAAAAATTTTGTGAGCAAATCAAGTTTACTATAGTACATCAGGGTGAGTACTTATATTTTGTCCATCAATCAAGATCGTATATTACTGTTAGTGTTGCTGATGCCAAGTCACTATAAAATCTTGAAGGATCTTTGGAATTATTGAAGAAAGAGAACTTCTTATTAATATAGTATTTAGTATATTTGATGACATTCTACTTTCTGCACAGTCTTTCCTGATAAATGTGAACATTCATCTAACCATGATCCCCAGTAATCTTTCACTCTTGAATAAAAGGGAGTTTCTTAGAGCTACTGCAGTTATCAGTCGAACCAGCTCCTTTTCTGCCTTTTGACTGTGAAGGTAAAGATATCAGACTCATATTTGTGAAGGGGAGAGTCTGTCTCAAATATTTCTTTGCTACATTTTCTACCCCTAAAATTATGTTGCCGCCTTGAAATTTTTTTCTCCATTAGTGCCTCTCAAGTGTGGGAGTGCTATTAGACTAATATCTAAAGGTGAATTGAAAAGAAGTATCATTAAAAAATAAAGGACATGAAATATTGGGAAACTTCAGAGATCTCCATCTTTAAATTCTCTGTCTCTTTTCAGGTTTTGTTTTGTTTTGTTGTTTACCTTCCCATTTCAGTGAGCCCCAGGAGCCATGGTGGCACTTCTTAGCATTTCAGAATCTGAGAATTGGCCCAGCTTTTATCATTGTCATAGTTGTTAAGGTATTTAATGACCTTAACTTTTCGCATTTCTATTCCTTATTTTCCCTGCTGGCATCAGTCTCTTGACAATCCCTGCTCTTATATCCTAGGCATACAGGAAAGATGGCAAAATGAGTCCTTTTTTTATTTTTATCCTCTCCTGGAGAGTGTTAAATGAAGCTGTTTGTTCCTATGAATAGTAGAATTTGAAATCCCACAAAGCCACCTAGGTTATTAGATGAATATCACAGAGCTGCTTATTATGCACTATGGCTTAATGTAGATTATAGATGTGACCAAACAGTAATTAGCAGAGCTAGATCTGTAATTAAACATTATTGTGTTGCTCCTTAGATTTCTTTTGCAAAGTAGAAGGGAACTGAACAGTAGTTCCACATCCATAGGTGGATTTCCTCACTTCTCCTCACCCTCAGAAATCTCGTTTAACTGATCAGATAGTTAAATAAAGTCATCCTCACACAAACAGAGATCCTGAACTCTACTTAGTAACTTAACTCTGATCAGTAAGGGTGGTTTGATGCATACACACATTAATCAGCTCCTCGTGTGTATTAGATCTGTTATTCTTAGTGATCAGTTCAGCTAAGTTTCTTCTCTTCAGATGTTTTACCGCGGGGTTTAATTTGGCAAGCTGCTTGAATGCAACAGTGGTGTTTTGTACTTACTTATATCTTAGATGTTGTTTTCTGGGTCTCTTAGTATAGAATTGGGAGCTTAGCTTTGTCTAGATGTTAATAGCTTATCTTTTCCCTGGCCTCCCAGCAGCACTGAATAACCTAACAGGAAATGAAACCACTTACAGAAAAGAGCTGTCCTTGATGGCAGAGTGTGTAGGTGACTCCCTGGGGACTTACCGCCTTCTCTGATTAGGATTGCTGCCTCAACGATGGGACAGGTTGGCAATAGGACTTGCTTAAGCGAGGCGATCAGAAAGTTCACAGGGGTGACCTAAAAGGTTCAGGCCAATTTATTTGTCCAAGAAAGAGGACTTTGCAGGAATTTCTCTTGCTAGTAGAAGAAAGGTATAGAAAAGGGAACAAACTCTTAAGCAAAGGAAATGCACATAATAACTGTGAAGTTGCTTCTGTCTTAGGTCTTCCCCAAGAGAAAGAACCAAGAAACAGAGGTGAGGCTAAGAGTAAAGATGGTCTGTATGCTCTGTCTCTGATTTCCCCTTTCTAGTAACTCTCACGGGTAAAATCTCCAGGAACCTTTCTTTCCAAAGAGTTAATGAACCACCTTCTTATAGCATTCCTGAGAGGGCTTAATGATGGAGCCAGAGTCCAGCACTACACAGGAGTAGTAGGAAATCCAGTTTATTTTTTCTGTTGTTTTCACCTTCAAATCTGTGCTTAGAAATTTTAAAGGGTTTTTCAGGCATCTACCACATCCCAAGAAGTTTGCCAGATTGGATTATAAATGCCTGATTTTCAAGAGTACAAAAGACCAAAAATGCCTTTTGGCATTTGCCATTATGCAGAAGATTCATTAGACAGGCTTCCACTTCCATTTTATGAAAAGGGTGGAGTTAGGGAAGTACTGGGTGGATGTGTGTAACAACAAACAGATAAGGTTTTGGCAGCTTTTCAGGGACCAGAATTGACCAGAATCAGTGTTCTAGCATTCTGTGAACTCTGATAGTGACGGTCTGCAAATACCATCACTTGACTTGTAAGCCAAGAAGTCAGAGAGCTCCCTGTAGAGAATGGATGCAGTACACTGATCTCAGCTTCCAGGGTAGTGTTCGAGGCCAGGAAGGTGTAGGGGTGTGTGTGTGTGTGTGTGTGCGCGTGCGCGCGCGCGCGTATGTGTTTAAAAGGAGGGAGATGGATTATAGATAGAGTGGTGGTCATGCAGTAAACTATTTCAGAACCAGAGTTCTGTTGCAGAGCTGTCCAGCAGCTTGGATTATGGGTGCGTGTGTGCCTTGTTTTCAATGTGGGTCTGTTGAAGGAGTACATTCAACCTGGTCTTTCACAAGGGTAAGAGGATCCCAATCCTTGACTCTTATTTTCTAGGTCTTCTGATTGGTATCATACTTAATCTTCAGGGAAGATCAGTCAGTGTGTGTATTGAGTGCCTTTGCATATTCCAGACACTGTTTAGTTAGGGTGTGGGCAGTATTGACTCAGAGTTGGTACTTTGTCAACCTGATAAATGCTAGGGTTTAAAGAATTAAGGGATTATTGCTTTTATTACAATTTTTCTTTTAACTCTAGATGCGTTGCTTTCTTCTTGGAGTCTAAGTAATTGCATTCTTGTGAGAGGGTCTAGTTTTTGAGGTAGATTGCTGGTTCTTGTGTTTGACTATAGACTGCTATAGATTGGTTTCTGGATAGTAATAGTACCTCCTGTTTCTTACATGTACACTTGATGTTAGATTCACACTCCGAAAGGCCATTCTCATTAGCCAATCGCTGTTATAATCTCTGTGGGTTAGAAACCCCCCGACAGGTTGCTCCCAGCCCTCCTGTAACTTTTAAGTAGATTTCCTTCTACCCAAAGAAGAATTAAAGCTCTAGTCTTCCTGAAGTGGCATTCCTAGGATCTGGATGTTTCTCCCTTTCTTTACCTGTATTCTTGGATTTTGTACCTGATTAATGTATTATTTGTTGAATGATAGATGGGAGGGAAGCAAAGTGGTAGCAGTAGAACATGCCTCAGAAGCTGAGCCTTTTCTTTCTCATCAGTCTGTGTGCTCCCTTGCCGTTGAAGTCGGGCCCTGATTCTCTTTCACTAGAGATGTTTAAATGAGACAAGTTTTTTAATACACTTTTAGCCACGCACAGTTTATGAGGAGGGTTGTTAATAAGAAATAGAGCTTCTCCTAGTCCAGGGTGCACTCATCTAAACCACTTAGATTTGTAATGGTGTCATGAGCTAGAACTTGAAAGTGAGGACCAAAGTCTTATATTTAAAGCCCTCTGCACTCTGGCAGAAAAGGATGTAGGACTAGATTAAATACAGAGAAGTTATTTCCTATAAATATCCTCCTTGCAACTCAGCTACTACTTTCTCTTCCCCCACAGATGGAGTCCCCTGTCTCCACACCAGCAGTGCTGCCACTGCACCTTTTGGTGCCAGTGGTCAATAATGACATCGCATCCCCCTGTGAGCAGATCATGGTTCGTACCCGATCAGTTGGGGTCAACACATGCGATGTGGCTCTGGCCACAGAGCCCGAGTGCCTGGGCCCCTGCGAACCTGGGACAAGCGTCAACCTTGAGGGCATCGTGTGGCAGGAAACAGAAGATGGTAAGTGCTATGTGTGGCTTTCCCATCCCTTCTCAACCTGCTTCTGTCAACAGGGGGCTTATTGTTATAAATAATACCTAGTATTTATTAGGAGTCTCAAATGACCATAGCTTTCTGGTGATACCTACCCAGAGAATTGTAGCAAACTTGTCTGTAAAATTGCCTAGCTTCTAGAGATTGCCAGTTTTTTAAATTAATTATCTCCCCCTCATAGCTATTCAACGGTGTTGGCCCTGGTACTTAAGCAGTCATTTGATAGGTGCTGGCCATGCAGTAATTCAAACTGTGTCTATACTCACTCTCCATTTCCCTATCATTTTATATGGGAGAATAGGAATATAAATGAACTTTTGGGTCAGGCTTGAAGAGAAAAAGTAATAAAAGGGCAGCCGTGGGAGTCAAGGAAATGGAAAACATTCACCCCTAAGTTGACTTAGTGTTGGCTCATTGGATATGCAACTCTTGCCTTTTTTAGCACCTGGAGGTGCAGCCAGCTCCTTCCCACTGGTTGCCTCATTGCCCAGCCACGCACGCCACTTTACGCATCTGTCACTTAGTACAGATTTTATAGGCCTAGGCAACAGGGAACTGTTTACATGGTCTTGTTTTCAGGCATCCACTAAGCAGTTGGCTCACTGTAGGGTGCTGCTGCCCAAGGCTACCATCCAGACTTCTTGTATGTTCTACTTGCCCCTGAGAACAGAATCTCTTCTGCTTTGAAAGTTTGTAAACCTGAAAAATTAGGGGCACAAAGGGACTTAACCAGGTATTTCAGATCCCTTGGTACCATCTGCGGCAATTTGATTTCAGTATACCTTCCTTTTATAAAGAATCCAAGTCCTTGTGAAAGAATGTGTGGTTAGAGAGGCTGGCCCTCAGAGTTGCATCATGTCTCTGCATTAGTAACCAGGCTTTCAAAGCATCCCCACTCTGAGGAGTTTAGAGGCCCAGAGGAGCACAGCTAATTATCTCTGATGATCATAAGCAATCTTACCAGTCTGCCTGTGGAAATTCAGGCATTTCATTCTAGTCATTTCAATAAAAACCAGTCTGCCTCTCTGAATATTTTGGTGTGATCCAGTATTTATTTAAGGTTTTCCATGCAGTAGGTGCTGATGTGATACAGGTTAAGAACTCTGTGTTCTTGGCTCTCTCGTTGTTCGCAATATAGTCAAGTTTCAGCCTTCAGAATAGCATTGCTGATAAGGTTTTATTGTGTGCCTGAGACCATAATGCAAAAAGAAAAAGAAAATAATCCTATTGTGTTAGAAACTGATGCAGAGGCAGTAAAGAGACAGGTTGACCTAGAGGTTGACTCTGTATGTGCGTATACAATATACAATCTGGAAATCACAAGTGGCTATCTCTGATTTTAAAAATGTCATCTGCCTATGGCCAAATATCTAAACAGCCAGAGTCTGTTGGAATGACAAACATATCCAGATCACAGCTCTGTGCCACCAAGCAAACTTCAGGGCCTCTTGCTTCAATATATTGAAGATAGAAAACATCAATTTTCTGCCAATTTACTGTATTCTTCCCATCTTTATCGTAGTGACTCTCTCCAAGGGCAGTATGCTTTTTATGTATGTGAACCTGATAAAAACTCGCGAGAGTGAGGCTAATAACCCTTTCACACTCCTGAGAACAATGGTTACCTTTTTATCTGAGGATTCCTGTTCTCCCTCCCTGCCAGGGGGATGTTAGCACAGATTTTTTTTTTTTTTTTTTTTAATCGTTTGCTCTGAAAGACTCTCTGGTTGTCACTGGTGGCCTATCACCAAGTTCCCCTGGTACACACTTTCAATGCACCCTGTACTTTATTTCACAGCACTTATCACAATTTGCAATTTTGTATATAATTGTATTTTTCTGATAATGTCTATCTCTTCCACTGTTCCAAAAGTTCGATGAGCTCAGAGACTGTGTTTTGCTCACCATTATATCCCCAGTACTTAATGGCTGGCATCTATAGTAGGCCCTCACAAATATTTATTTGAATGAATGGATGCTTACACCATCTCATTGTCATTTCTGGATCTATGTTAATATATATCTAATAGATACTATAAAATCAGATACTTTCCAGAATTCTATACCTTCTCTGAAACTCAGAATAAATATTACTTTCACCAAGTTTAAGATCACTCTAACTTATTTAAACCTGTAAGATGTTAGTCCTCTACATTTAATACCATATTTTCTCCTACTTATCATGTTGTATTTCAGGGCTTATTACCTCTCTTTTCTTTTTCTTTCATCCCAAGGGAAAGAGAACTGTTCTGCAATGATATACTCTACTTTGCTTTCTGGCCATCCCAGAGGGCCTTCACCTGAACTGTCTGTGGGCAAAAGTCTGAATTAGGATCAGAACTGGTTCACATTCCTTTTCATCTTTAAACAGAGATTTCCTGCAAAGATCATCCTCTGCAGATCTGTAAGATCTAGTGTACTGAGTCAGTGTTCAAGTTAATGATAAGAACTATATACAGATACTTTTTTAAAAAAATCCTTCCAGCCTTCTAGGTTTTTTTGTCTGCTACCCCAACTTTTTATACTTTCTGTCTCTTTGCCTGGCAAACTACTGTCTTCAAACTGAAAAACCCCTACAGCTTAGAGAGAAGCTATGAATGCTTGGCCTCTGAGGGGAATGGAGGATCCTGCGGTTCCTATAGAACTGAGCCACCTTGCTGAGAACAGGTGTAGGGGTCATGACCTCAATTCTTCCTGATTTCTTTGCTTACCTGTCCTGCATTGTTGCTTTCTTTCCTATCTCTCACTGTAAACCTTGCCTTGGAGGCTTTTTGAAAGTCCTGCAGATCCCATCTCCTTTTTATGCTGTTTGTGATTCAGCCAGCACTACAAAGATCCTGCTTAACTAGGCTCAACCTTAGGACTATTAAGAAGACCCAAGTATAACCTGGAGTGTCTTCCTTGGCTTTTTTAAGACGTATTCTTAGCATTTATGCAGAGGTCTGATTCCCCCGATTTCACTTTGTCCCACCTCACTTCAAATCAAAATAACAAGTTCCAAGTCTATTTCTGGTTCACAGATCTTACCTTAACCCATGGTCCTGGAAACACATACTTTTGTTGAAGCAAAATTGCTTACTGGCTTCTGCGGCATTTTAAAGAAAGGCAAAGCTGACTTATTAGATAAGAATTCCAGGAAATGCTACAGGTTCTCCTTTCTAGACTACAGCACTAAGTCGAAGGCCATCACTAGTGATATATTTTACTTCAGCAAATGTGCTTTCTAGACAGAATTTGTGGTATAGTGGAAAGAGCCCTAGAGTGAAAATCAGGAGACCTCTGTATCTCTGCCACTATTGTTGCGTGACCTTAGGCAAATTCCTTAACTTCTTTGGACTGTAGTTACCTCATCTCTTTTTTTTTTTTTTTTTTTTTTTTTTTTTGCGGTACGCGGGCCTCTCACTGTTGTGGCCTCTCCCGTTGCGGAGCACAGGCTCCGGACGCGCAGGCTCAGTGGCCATGGATCACGGGCCCAGCCGCTCCGCGGCATGTGGGATCTTCCCAGACCGGGACACGAACCCGTGTTCCCTGCTTCGGCAGGCGGACTCTCAACCAGTGCGCCACCAGAGAAGCCCCCTACCTCATCTCTTAAGTATAGTTGAACTAGATGACCAATAAGGACATATCCAGCTTTTAAGTTGTTAGAATCTATGGCTTAAACCTTGGAGTCAGCGTGGATCCAATACTAGATGACTATGGCATCTTGAAAATGAATCGTTTCAGAGCTTCCCTGGTGGTGCAGTGGTTAAGAATCCGCCTGCCAGTGCAGGGGACACGGGTTCGAGCCTGGTCCAGGAAGATCCCACATGCCGTGGAGAAACTAAGCCCGTGCACCACAACTACTGAGCCTGAGCTCTAGAGCCCACGAGCCACAACTACTGAGCCCATGTGCCACAGCTACTGAACCTTCCATCTCTGCTACCCAACCAGATGCAACCCAGAGCAGTTCTACTTTTGGGTGATTTATATGTTAAGCTCCTTTGTAAAACTATATTTGAAGAGGATTCTGCTGTTTTAAAAAAAAGCTTTGATAATCATTTATCTAGGTTCACCATCCCACTCCATGTAGAAATCCCTCTTACAACATCTCTAAAATTCTTTTTCTCTGGTCTTCTTTACCAAAATATTAGAAAGACAGAAGTTGTAGTGCTATAAGACCACATTTTTGAAGCTGAAGTGAGTGCAACTCTGTTGTATTCCAGAGGGTGTGAAAAGCTCTGTGATAAGCTTGGCCTTATCCTCCACAGCTGAATTCTAGCTTAATGATTTGGTGAGGAGGAGAAAGTTTTCAGTTTTTGCACTTGGTAAAGGTTTTGTCATATATGTGCACAAAAATACATGGAAAGGCTATGCGTCCCTATCTCCACATCAGGGTATACATTTTTAGTCCAACAACTAGGAGTGTCTGCAGCTGTTTGAGATGAATTGTTTTAAGGAATAATAGTGCCCTAAAGCCATAGTAGTACAGAACAAATATCTCTGAACTAGAGTCTGGAGGGTTGAATTCCAGAACAGATTGTGCATTTAGCTACCCATGTGATCTTGGATAAGTCTCTGAACTTCTCCTGGCCTTAGATTTCTAATTTATGGGGGCTTGGGTTAGATCTGTCCTGTCCAGTAGAACGTTTTGTGGTGGAAATATGCTCTCCAAAATGATAGTCTAGTGACACATGATATTGAGCACCTGAAATGTGGCACGTGGAACTGAGGGACTGAATTTTAAATTTTATTAAATTTAAATATTCATATATAGCTAGTGGTTTACCATATTGAATATCATAGGGGCTAGGTGGTATTGAAATTACATATACTCTAAAAGTGTATATTTGCCCTGAGATGGAAAGAGTAATCTGTGGGAGGGGGATGAGGGTGGTAAATAGCTGACATCTACACAGAGCCAGGGTGACCTCTGTGTACTCTGGCCCCTGTTACCTAGCAGAACAGTTGGCCCTGCTTCAAACTCTGTGGTTGAGCCCTGTACTTTGGTCTGTGGGACAAAGTTTTCTCATTATCAGAGTCATAGGCAGTGGTCTTGCTTAGCAGGAAGTTAGTTAGCCTGTGGTAGCCCCGCGAGAACCTGCCTCAGCGGTTCTATATCCTCATCTGATTACAGATCCCGACTGTGGGTGTCTTTGTCCTTCTCACTAACAGGAAGAGGCTATCCATTAATCTTTCGTGGAAATGGTAACCTTGATAGTTACCCTTGGTTTATTCTGTGTGATTCTGATGTAGGAAAGTACTTGTGTGAGCTATGAAATATCTAATTTTAGGTATTTGTACTGGAAAGTTAAGATGGTTCTCAGCTACTGATTTTTCTTTTTCCTTGGCTATAATTAACACTCCTTCACCTTCAGTCTTGCCTCAGGCAGCACTTACCTGGAGAGGGATGGTGCACAGTGACCAGGGTTTCTCCACTGCGTAGCCAATTGCTTACTAGCCTGACTCCTGCAGAAACAGCTCAACCTAATAGCACAGTCATAGAGAGCCAGCAGCCATTGTCTGGCACCACAAATCTCATAGCAACAGACCACCACATGGCAACGGCAGCCACACAAAGGAAACATTGGGGAAATCAACACTTACTTTCTCCTAGCCCTCCTCTACACAGAACAACAGCCAACACATTCTTTCCACCTAGCAGTTTACTCCCAGGGGGTGCTTTAGGGCAGTTACCTGTTTGAACACCCCTGTGGATTATGTTACCTGTCCACTGTCATAGATTTAAATCCCAAAGCCCTAAAGAAAAATTTCAGTTACAGCCTTTTTTGAGTTTCATTTTGCAAATTGCAAAATAAACTAATCTCCAAAGAAAAGAGATTCTTCTGTGCACTCTTACCCACCTCCTCCCTGCCTGCCAGCAAAGGACTGTCCGGCAGTTAAGTTGGCCAGGCTGCCGGCTTGCCAGATAGGTAAGGGTTGTTTCAAATGAGATTCTTTTGGTATTTCAGTAACAAAACCCTCTCAGATGGGCTCAAAGACAGACCTATGTTGTTACTAATGCCATCCTCTAACAAATAATTTAGTTCCTGATACTTATGTATGAACCCCGGAAGTTATACCTAGGCAATAAATATAGTTCTGGTATAAACTGGATCTAATCACTAGCCCCGGCTGATTGAGCTTTGGCACATGATTCCAAGGGGAAAAGGCTCCATTAGAGACCTTCGAGTTTTCTTGACCTGTCGATAAGGTTATTTAACTGGTCTGATATTTAGTTTGCTCATTTGTAAAATGAGGAGATTGGACTGCATATCTCTGTAGTCCTTCCAGCTCTGATATTTGTGATTCTGTGATCATCTGTGTGGGACAGAAGAGGGAACTGTCTTTGTTAATCGTTGGTTGTGGCGAGATCTGCTGGAAAATGTTGTACCCTCCCATTTCAGTGCTTACACTGCTAAGAACAGGTCCTGGGGCTTCCCTGGTGGCACAGTGGTTAAGAATCCGCCTGGCAATGCAGGGGACACGGGTTCGAGCCCTGGTTCAGGAAGATCCCACATGCGGTGGAGCAACTAAGCCCGTGCACCACAACTACTGAGCCTGTGCCCTAGAGCCTGCGAGCCACAACTGCTGAGCCCGCGTGCCACAACTACTGAAGCTCGTGCTCCTAGAGCCTGTGCTCCACAAGAGAGGCCACCGCAATGAGAAGCCTGCGCACTGCAAAGAAGAGTAGCCTCCGCTTGCCACAACTAGAGAAAGCCCGCGCACAGCAACCAAGACCCAACGCAGCCATAAATAAATTTATTTATTAAAAAAAGAAAGCAGATCCTGGCCCTGCCCTGATGGATAAAGCTGCTGTAACAGTGATGGGCAGAAGCTGTTAACAAACTTGGCAACTAGCCTTTTTCTCCCACAGCAGGAGTCACAGGCAGAGCTTTGCTTGCAGGTCGCTGCTGCTGCCTCTTGATACCAGTGAGATTTTCTCTCTCGCTCTCTCTCTCTCTCTCTCTCTCTCTCTCTCTCTCTCTCTCTCTCTCTCTCTCTCTCT
>NW_006776835.1:750101-762055 GCF_000442215.2 Lipotes vexillifer
CCCCTCTGTGTCTCTGACTATTCTGTGAAACGAGAGGCTGTTCTCTACCTCTTCTGCTACTTCATTATCCCATCTCCCTTAGGCTTTACAGAACAAAGAAATCATAGGGCATCAACTTTATAATTTAGGCAGCTGGAGATAATTACCCCAGGATAGGATGGGTAGGTAGCTGATTCCCCCTGGCATGAGGCAGCAGTGCTAAATGGCCATGTGTTTTGTCTGCCAGCCTTAGGCTTTTTTGTTAGGCCCATTTAGGCTTTTGAGTTAAATTATAGTGGCAAACCAGGCCCATGTACTTATAGAGGGTTAGGGGTTAGGAAAAAATGGAAAGCGGGTGATTTATAGGCCCTGCTACTTGCTAATTACATAAGGAATTTTTGTTTAAACCGCTGTCCCTATGCTTACTCCTGCCAGAGCCTTTATTTCCTTTAGTTGCTGCCTTCATGGCCTTCTCCATAGCAACAAGGTCTATGAGAAAAAGGCTGCGGGGAGAAATTGAGTAGCTCCCCTCCCACAAATTGTACTCTATTTTCTTTTTAGGATGTCTAAAAAAAGCCTGAAAGACTGCTATCAAATAATTTTCTACCCCCATTGAACTCATAATCAAATGAAACTTTTAACCCTTAACTAATTTAATGAACAACCTGCTTTCTTCTTGACTCTGATTATTCCCATCTTTTGAAAAATTTCCCATATCATTCAGTACACTTGAAATACAGTGCATCTTCCCATTAAGCAATCTCCCCTCTGCTTTTTAGTTTTTACCCTGCTCCTTAGAATTGTTATATTTTAAAAATCTCCCAGAATTGAGTATCAGTATGGAGAAAGAATGGATGAAGAAAGTAGGAATGCCCCCCCCCCGCCACCCCCAGGTGCTGTTGCATTAGATATTAGACTGGTCTGCCACCCTGGAGGTTGCACAGACTGCCTAAAGTATAGAACTAGTCTTCATTTCAGCTGCTCCTGGCACTGATCTACAGGAGTCACAAACCCAAAGTTTTTCTTTTTCATTAATAGGTCTTATTTAACAATAATATAAGTATGTGCACAAATCATAGGCATACAGGTCCTTGAATTTTCAAGAGTAGTGTTACACATTTTGAACATAAATAGTGTATGTACTTGCTTACGTGTTTGTATACCCATGTAGCTATTCAACATTAGGCCAGTGAAATTCATCCGTGTTGTTGCATGTAGTTGTACTTTGTTTATTCTCATGATTTTACAGTATTTCATGAATATAATGTGAATATAACACTACTTACTTTCAGTTGTTGATGGACATTTGGGTTGTTTTTAGTTTGGGGCTGTTGTGAAAAATGTCACTGTGAAAAAAATTTTTATTATTATTTATTTATTTATTTTTGGCTGCATTGGGTCTTCATTGCTGCACAGGGGCTTTCTCTAGTTGCAGGGAGCAGGGGCTACTCTTCATTGCGGTGCACGGGCTTCTCATTGCAGTGGCTTCTCTTGCTGCGGAGCACGGGCTCTAGGCTCGCGGGCTTCAGTAGTTGTGCCTCACAGGCTCTAGAGCGCAGGCTCAGTAGTTGTGGCACACGGGCTTAGTTGCTCTGCAGCATGTGGGATCTTCCCAGACCAGGGCTCGAACCCATGTCCCCTGCATTGGCAGGCAGATTCTTAACCACTGCGCCACCAGGGAAGTCCCTCCGTGAAAATTTTTGTACACGTATTTTGGGGAAATATATTCTTTTCTGTGTATTTCTATTATAGAAATATAAATATATTTCTATTCTGTGTATACTTAGGAATGGAATTCCTAGATCATAAGGTAGGCATATGATCAGCTTTAATAGATGTTGCCAGTTTCCCAAAGTATCTGAACCAATTTATACTCCTACTTCCAATTAGAATCCTGGTTGCTCTGCATCCTTGTCAACACTTGACCTTATGTCTTTTTCATTTTAGCCTTTCTGGTTGGTGTGTAGTGGTATCTCATTGTGGTGTTAGTTTGCATTTCCATGATAAGTCATGAAATTAAGCATCTTTTCATGTACTTATTGGACATTTGGAAATCTCATTTTATAAGTACATGTTCAAATCTTTTACCTGTTTTTGGATTGGGTTGTATGTTTTCTTCTTACTGATTTGTTAGGAGTTCTTTGTATAGTATGGTTAAGAGTCCTTTGTCAGATATATGTATCATAAATATCTTCTGTTTCCTACTTTTTCATGAATGGAAGTTCTTTGTTTTTATAAAGTCTGGTTTATCATTTTTTTCTTTTATAGTTAGTGCTTTTCTGTGTCCTGTTTAAGAAAACTTTGCCTTTCCCAAAATAATGACGATATTCTCCTATATTTTTTTTCTGAGAACTTTATTGTTTTTCATTTCATATTTAGATATGTAGTATATCTGAATTTGATTTTTTTTAGGATGTGAATTTAGAGTCAAGATTCTGGTTTTTTTCGTATGGATACATAATTGACCCAGCACTTTATTGAAAAGACCATCCTTTCCCCCACTGCAGTTCAGTGTCACATAAGTCATAAATCAAGTGACATATGAATGGGTTTATTTCTGGACTCTCTCTTCTGTTCCAGTCATCCATCCGTCTAGTCTTGTGTCAATGCTATACTGTCTTAATAACTATAGCTTTATATGTCTTCATATCTCGTAGTGTAAGTCCTCCAGCTTTATCATACTTTTTCAAGATTGCCTTGGCTATTCTTGACCTTGTGCATTTCCATATAGATTTTAGGATCAGCTTGTAAATTTTTACTTGGGGAAAAAAGAAAAACCTGCTGAGATTTTGATTACATTGAGTCTGCAGATCAATTTGCGAAAGACCTGAAGTTTTATCCTTTTATTTAAGCTTAGGATTACTCAGTTGGGGGGTGCTACAGAATCAGAGCAAGTCAGTGATATCACTTGAGGAGCTTGTTTAAAATACATGTTAGCTATCCCACACTCATATTCTGAATCATCAGGTTCAGGATGGAGCTTGGGCATGTTTATTGTGAAATAGCTCCCCCAGATTTATGATTTGCTTCCATCACCACTGTTCTCCACCCACCCTACTGGTGAACCACTGACCTAGACTGTAATCTCCTTGGCTAGTGGCAGTAATTCACTGAGGCTGAAGTAAAATCTGACTTGTTTAATCATTACCAGTCTGCTTTTGAGGCTGTATTAGTGGGCCACCATAACAAAGTACCAAAAATTGGATAGCTTAATACAACAAATTTATTGTCTCATGGCTCTGGAGGCTAGAAGTCAGAAATCAAGGTGTTGGCAGAGCTGTGTTCTCTCTGATGGTTTGAGGGAAGAATTCTTCCTTGCCTCTTCTAGCATCTGGTGTTTGCCAGCAGCCCTTGGTGTCCCTCGGCTTGTAGGTGCCATCACTCCAGTCACATGACTTTCTTTTTCCTGTGTGCCTTCACATTTTCTTCTCTCTGAGTGAGTCTGTCACTGTGTTCAAATTTATCCTTTTTATTATGACGCCAGTCATATTGGATTAGAGCCCACTTAAATGACCTCATTTTAACTTGATTGTCTCTGTAAGGACCCTATTTCAAAGTAAGATCACGTTCTGAAGTACTGGGAGTTTGGACTTCAGTATATCTTTTTCGGGAGGGACACAGTTCAACCCATAACAGAGGCCATCAAAAATTTTAGAATACTTATTGTCACAAGTTAGAGAAAGGAAGGAAATCAAGAACTGCACAAAATAGAGAGAGGCATTGCTTCCCAAGCCGGTCTGGGCAGAAGAGGATCCACCCTCCGGTCCCAGCTGTTCCTCTCCTACATTACTACTTCCCGTCTCCTCGGCACTGAGAGCCTCAGTGTGGTTCAGTTCTCCTCCGTTAACAAACCCTGAAAATGCCAAGTGGAGATTACCGGAAAGAAAAAGAAGCTTCAGCATTTACCTACATCTCTCAGCTTCTAGCTGAAGAAGGCTGAAAGGGAAAGTACCTCTTGTAGGCTAGCCCCTAGCTATATTCTTATCCTGATTCTTCCTGCTAGGTCATAAAGCAGTAAAACTGTGGACAGGTGTGATTCCATCTCAGCCCCAGGCAAGTATTTCCTCAGAGCTGTCCCGTTGAGATGATACCTTCCTTCTTACTCCTGGTTTTCAGACAAGGACTGTAGCTGGACAGGCGAAGGCATGACGGCCTCTGCTGAGCCACCTCTCACTATGGGTATACACTGTGTGGTTACCTTACCAAGAGGAAAGGGAGGATGTGAGATTTCAGGGTGTGGTAAACCAGCCTTTGTTACAGTTTCTGTGGTGTGAGAACTTGTAGGTGGGAGGAGGAGCTATATCAGATCTTTAGCCTTCCTCCCCAGCCTCCTGGTCCCTGCAGTCCGGGGGTGGAGTGGTTTACATTTGGTGGACGTTCCACTTTGGCCTTACATCTCTAAGCTGTACTAGGATATAGTTTTCTTTTCCTGCTTAGAGTTGTAGCAGCATCAGATCTACCTAACCTACTCCCCAAATTGGTACTTGCCTAATAATGGTTTCAGCTGGCGTCTATTATATTTGTACCTGAATATCTGTGGAGAGAGAATACAATAGTCATGTGAAAATGGTTCCAGGATGATGGGTGTTACCTTTGTGCTTTCTTTGGCTCATTCTGCCCCAAAAGATCCCAGAAATAAGGGTTTAGGATTTTTGTTTCCTGTCATTCCCAGAACGTTTTTGCTGCACATTAGAATGTGGGACAGGGATTTAAAAAGCCATGATGCTCAGGTCTCACCTAGCTAAACGAAATCAGAGTGGCTGTAGGTGGGAGCCAGGGGTCAGTAGTTCGTTTGTTTTTTTTCATTTTAACATCTTTATTGGAGTATAATTGCTTTACAATGGTATGTTAGTTTCAGCTTTACAACAAAATGAATTAGCTATATATATATATACATATGTTCCCATATCTCTTCCCGCTTGCGTCTCCCTCCCTAATAATTTTCACTGAAGTAGGCAGATTTGGGGCTAGAGTTTTCCTTGAAATATGGCGCTCTTTACCAAAGTTCCTGATATTACTACGTGGCAAACCCATAAAAAAATAGTTTTCAGATAACATCCAATTTAGGAAAATAAATCTTAGTTGGTAGATGAACCACAGATGGTCCTAATTTTCCCTAGTGTTTTCAAAATCTCTGAATGCTACTCACTCTTGTGAATTTCTGATTATGTTCACCCTCTCCCTGTATCTGTGATTTGAACTTTTGTCCTGGAAGAAACAGTGCTCAGAAATTTGCATAATCTCTAATCACTTGGCAAGATTAAATATTAGACAATAACATACCAGAGATCAGCTATGGGAAGTGAGCAATTCCTGCATTCCCCTAGTTGGGGCTTCCACAGAGGTAGTAGTACCCACAACTCCAAACCAGCTTTCCTCACAGACATCCTCTTATAACTCCCTCCTCTCTCAGTCCTAGCCAGTTTCCTGCACTGTATTGCTGCAGGCCAAGCTGCAGCTATGCTTACAGGTTTCCAGAAACTCTGACTTACTTATTTTCTTATGATCTCTTCCCCTACCCCTATCTCTAGAGAGGACTAGAAAATCTGAAACTAGTATGGACTGGGAGCTGAGATTCGTTGCAGATGCATCCTCCTCCTTCTTGCCCTCACCCCTAATGTCAGTAAACAAGCATGTCTGTCTTTCTCCTTTAGAAAGAACTTGGAACTACACAGATCCCACTAGCAGGCTCTTGATCATTTAGTGGTGGCTGAAAGGACCTTTGGCCTGTAAAGAGGCTTGGGAAGAGTAAAGAGGACTCTACCAGGAAAGCAAAGAAAAGAGCATGGCTGAAGGTATTTTCAGCTTCTGTAGAACAGGACTAAATTGAACAACAGTTAGGCACCAGTGGAAAAAGTGTCAGCAACAACCATTAGTGTTTATTCTTAACCACTCCCATTAGCACTGGACATTAGGCTTAGCTCTTTTTCTAAGGTGACAAGCTTTTTAAAAAAGAAGAGAGGGCTTCCCTGGTGGCGCAGTGGTTAAGAATCCGCCTGCCAATGCAGGGGACACAGGTTCGAGCCCTGGTCCGGGAAGATCCCACATGCCGTGGAGCAGCTAAGCTCGTGTGCCACAACTACTGAGCCTGTGCTCTAGAGCCCACATGCCACAACTGCTGAAGCCCACGCGCCTAGAGCCCATACTCCGCAACAAGAGAAGCCACTGCAATGAGAAGCCCACACACTGCAACAAAGAGTAGCCCCTGCTCACTGCAACTAGAGAAAGCCTGTGTGCAGCAACGAAGACCCAACACAGCCATAAATAAATAAAGTTTTTTTTAAAGAAAAAGAGAATAACAAAGAATAGAAACAGGGGTCTTTTTAAAATAGCAGATGGTAGAACTGGTGTTTACACACCCAGGAATAAGTCTCTTTACCAGAGCTTCTCTTAAGATGTGAGTCTTAGGGGTCAATTGTAAATTGCATAAAATGTATAAAACTATTTAATACCAAAGGGCTGTTGCCAAGTGTACTAGTTTTTAAGTCCAAAGTAGACACTGTACACTGACATGCCATCTGTGGTTGGTGAGCCAAAATGATGAGCTCTTTATCCAGTGGGTAGCTTTGTTTTCATTATGAAAGTTGGTAAGTTGAAAGTTTGAAGTAAAGAAGCTTACTTTTTTAGGAACAGCATATAGATTTATTCTTGTTTCTACAACTTTTCATTAAACAGATTAATTATATTCTTAATGATCTTAATCTGTTTTTAGTAATCTTTTTTACAAAATCATAAGTAATCCTTCTTATGGTGATTTTCATAGTATTCCCCAGAACATATTTTAATGTTGATTTGAATTATTTTTATTTATTGAGGTATAGTTGATTTATGATGTAGAGAAGCTTTTATACATACCTTTGGACCAAGAGCTCCTCTACCAGGTCATATTCTAGTAAGAGGAGGAATTTGGACACTTAAAACAATCTTTGTTTTAAGCTGTATTATAATGTGCTTTGTATTCAGAATGAGAGGCAATAAACTATACCTCCTCCTACAATTTCTACCCCACTACTAGCAACTACTTTTTCACCCTGATGTTTTTTAAAAATTACATTTTTTACGAACTGATTTAAAAAGTAATGCTTGGTTCCTTGGATATGACACCAAAAGCACAGGCAACAAAAGAAAAAATAGATAAATTGGATTCCATTAAAATTACAACATTTTGTTCATCAAAAAGACAGTATCAAGAGGATGAAAAAGACAACTCACAGAACGGGAAAAAATACTTGCAAATCATATATCTGATAATGAATTAATATCCAGAATATATAAAGAACTCCTACCTCTCAACAACAAAAAAACAGAATGACCCAATTCAAAACTGAGCAAAGGACTTGAATAGATGTTTTGCCAGAGAAGATATACAGATAACCAATAAGCACATGAAAAGATGCTCAGCATCATTAATCATAAGAGAAATGCAAATCAAAACCACAATGAGGGCTTCCCTGGTGGTGCAGTGGTTGAGAGTCAGCCTGCTGACGCAGGGGACGCAGGTTCGTCCCCCGGTCCGGGAGGATCCCACATGCCGCGGAGCGGCTAGGCCGGTGAGCCATGGCCGCTGAGCTTGCGCGTCCGGAGCCTGTGCTCCGCAACGGGAGAGGCCACAACAGTGAGAAGCCCACGTACCGCAAAAAAAAAAAAAAAAAAAAAAAACCACAATGAGAAGAAGACGTGGCACATATATACAATTACTCAGCCATAAAAAGAAATGAAATTGAGTTATTTGTAGTGAGGTGGGTGGACCTAGAGTCTGTCATACAGAGTTAAGTAAGTCAGAAAGAGAAAAACAAATATTGTATGCTAACACATATATATGGAATCTAAAAAAAAAAAAGGTTCTGATGAACATAGGAGCAGGACAGGAATAAAGACATAGATGTAGAGAATGGACTTGAGGACACGGGCAGGGGGAAGTGTAAGATGGGACGAAGTGAGAGAGCAACATTGACATATATACACTACCAAATGTAAAATAGATTACTAGTGGGAAACAGCCGCATAGCACAGGGAGATCAGCTCAGTGCTTTGTGACCACCTAGAGGGGTGGGATAGGGAGGGTGGGAGAGAGACACAAGAGGGAGGGGATATGGGAATATATGTATACGTATAGCTGATTCACTTTGTTATACAGCAGAAACTAACACAACATTGTAAAGCAATTATACGCCAATAAAGATGTTAAAAAAAAAAACACAATGAGATACCACTTTACACCCCACTAGGGTGACCTTATTTTTAAAATGGAGAAATAAGTGTTGGAGAGGGTGTGGAGAAACTGGAACCTTTGTGGACTGCAAGTGGGAACGTAAAATGTTGCAGCCATTGTGGAAAACAGTTTGGTGGCTCCTCAAAAAGTTAAACATAGAATTAACAAACCATCTAGCAATTCTGCTCCTAGGTATATACCCAAAAGAGTTGAAAACAGGTGTTTAAACAAAACTTGTAAACGAGTATTTATAGCAGCATTATTCACAATAGCCAAAAGATGGAAACAACCCAGTGTCCATCAACAGATCAATGCATAAACAAAATGTGGTATATACTTACAATGGAATAGCAATAGAAAGGAATGAAATTCTGATACATGCTACAATGTGGATAAACCTTGAAAATATTTTGCTAAGTGAAATAAGCCAGACACAAAAGAACAAATATTGTATGATTTCATTTATATCAAGTTATCTAGAATAGACAAGTTTATAGAAACTGAAAGGAGAGAATAGAGTTATTAGCTGCTATAGGGCAGAGGGAATAGTTAGAGAGTTTCTGTTTCAGGTGATGAAAAAGTTTTGGAAACAGTAGTGATGGTTCCCCAGAAAAGTAACCGCTTTTTATTGTTGGAAATTTGGGAATAGAAGAAAAAGGAGAAATCCTAAATCACAAAGAAGAAAATCATAAATCACCCAGAGATAAAACTCCTATTGTGATTTCGTTATGTTATACATACACTTTTTCTTTTTTTTAACAAATTGGTACCTGTCTCTGTATATTTGTAATCTTCTCTGTTTATAGAGGAAAATACCATGAACATTCTCCCATGACACTAAATGGTCTCCTATAACATTTTAAATAACTGCACATTATTCCATGTTAAGGATGTATCATGATTGATTTAGGTTAAGTTACATTCTTTTTTTTTTAATGGCTTATAAAAAGATACTTATGAAATTTTGCAGCTCTTTAAGAACCAAGCTTTGTTTCTCATATCATCAACAAAATACTCACAAAGGAAACACATTACAGATGGCCCTCCATATCCATGGGTTCTGAATCCACAGATTCAACCAAGCATGGAACAAAAATATTCAGGAAAAAAAATTCCAGAAAATTCCAAAAAGCAAAACTTGAATTTGCCACTCACTGGCAACTGTGAACATTTTATTTACAAACATTTATGTAGCTTTTACATTGTATTAGGTATTATAAGTAATCTAGGGGTGATTTAAGGTATGTGGAAGGATGTACATAGGTTATATGCAAATACTGTGCCATTTTATAAAAGGGACTTGAGCATCCTTGGATTTTAGTATTGGGCGGGTGGGGGGTGGAGATGTGTTTTAGAACCAATCCTCTGTAGATACTGAGGGATGGCTGTATGTGTTTCATAATAGCCTTGAAGCTTTGGACTTTTGAGTTTCTGTCCCCTACTCTTGTTCTGTTTCTATCCTCTTGGTGCCTTTTGCTTACTTTGACATTTTCTTTTTGCTTCTTGCCTCTTCTGCTCCATATATTTTCCCCTTTGCCACCAGCATGCAGTTTTATTGCTGCTTCTATTTCTTCTCTGGTAGAGAGAGGTCAAACATAAAATCAATAACCTGCTTCTCAGCCAAAAATAAACCTACAGGTGTTGATATCTTTCACTCTAGTCCACAATTTTATTCTCAAGTACAGTACATGGACTGTTTAGTGTTTTACACCTGGAAATGTGAGCTGCTGAGAACCAAGAAAGTGTATCCTCATCTTGCGAGACAGCATAGTTAAAAATACAGGCTTTAGTTTAGAGCCAGACTGATTTGGTTTCATATCCTGGCTTTGCATCTTATTTAGCTATGTAACATTGGAACACATTGCTCTAAGTTTCCATTTCTTCATCTGTACAATGGGAATGATAATACTTTGGGGGTTGTTCAGAGGATTAAATATGAAATAATATATGGAAGATTCTTAAACACAGTAAATGGAAACTATTATCTTAAAAGCCATCAAGGCTTCACCGAAATAATGTACACCCCACTCCCCCCACCAAAAGAAAACTATATCAGAGAAAGCAACAAAGGATTTAACCCATTGTGTGTGGGACTAAGCATCTTTTTGTATCATTAGGATTTGGGAAACCTCTTCAACAACTTTAGTGAGATTATATTGGAGTCTTGGGCATATTCAGTGTGTCATGATGGTTAGGGTCTAGGGTGCTGATGATGGTTCATCTCATACATGGAAGGGGAAGATGGTTACTTATTGCAAAACCTACAACAAATTTTGTCTGACAGCAGGACATAAAAGGGAAGAGTTTGAACTGACTGCAGCTTTGGTTGGACAAATTCAGATATTTGCTTTTAAATATGAGCCCAATGTAATAAAACGTGTCGGATTTTTACAGTCAATGTTTAACCCTTAGATGATTTTGAAAAAGTAGAATTTTAACTTGAAATGAAGCATCAGAAATATAAGACCCCCTTTTGTTGTATTTGTTGTTCAAAAAAAATCTAAATCTTTACACTACATTTTAATACCATAAACTCATTATTGCTATATAGGATGTTGTCACTTAGGCTTACCAACACTCCTTACCTGAACTCTAACCTGCATGTGCATGCACACGTACCCATGCTGCTGGAAATTTGGTGAACCACACTGGGTAGATAATCAGGAAGTGAAAATTTTAAGTAAGCAGTTGAGGAGTTCCTATTCTGCTGTCATCTCATCAGCCAGAGGTGAGCTCGGATGCCCATCCAAACCCTGCCTTGATGGGTTGAACCAGTATTGGGGTTATTTATTCTGTTCAGTAGTTACCAAGTACCTGCTAAGTATTTATGTAGGGAAAAGGAAAATATGGAGATGTTACCTCTTCTAATACAGCATCATTGGGGTTTAGGGGGGGAACATGGGTTACTTTTCATTTTTTACATGCATATATAGTGGCTCAGTAGAACCAATTTGACAGTCCAGAAACAGGCCCTAATTTATAATCAAACTAAGGGAAATGGAAAGGATTTTTTAGTAATAGCTATTGGCGAAACCCTATGTGAGGGAAAAAAGTTGATTTACAGACCCATCTTACACTATCTAACATAAATTTATATAAAACTATACATATCTTGAATCCTCACGTTGTAAACTTTAAATATCTGACAGTTTTATTTGTCAATTATGTTAATTAAAAAAAGAATTTAAAAAATGAAAATAAATAATTTCCAAAGCAGACAAAATAAGTTTTTATGTGTGTACATGTATGTGTATATAAATACACACACACACATATTCAGGTTTCTTAGGTATGCGTTTTTTTTTAATTTTTGTAAAGCCATTCAGTTAAAATAATACATAAGTAAATATCCAAATTTCTAGATAAAAAGGCTTAGCATAAAGGTAATGGAAGAAATCACAAAGAAGATTGATGGATTTGGTTACTTCAGAAATATAAACCTTCACTAAGTCGAAGAACATCTTAAACAACTTGGCCTAACGCTAGTCCTGTTTACTTTCAATGGGCCAGAATGAAAAGAAATTTATACCTTGACACTTTTTGCCATATAATGCCAAAAAGACAGCTTTGGTTCTTAAATTTGTGGAGTTGTTTTTTCACATTTGCTTTGTATATGAGAGCTCGTTTTCAGGAAATCTTGTAGCTGAAGTATCTTCAAATAAATAATATGCAAATAACTAGCCCACCAAATAGCATGTACTAAGAGTTCTGCAGACCACAGCAGCTCTTCTTCAGCCTAGTTTTTTTTTTTTTTTTTTTTTTG
>NW_006776835.1:762242-771838 GCF_000442215.2 Lipotes vexillifer
GGCCTCTCACTGTTGTGGCCTCTCCCGTTGCGGAGCACAGGCTCCGGACACGCAGGCTCAGCGGCCATGGCTCACGGACCCAGCCGCTCCGAGGCGTGTGGGATCTTCCCGGACTGGGGCACGAACCCGCATCCCCTGCATCCGCAGGCGAACTCTCAACCACTGCGCCACCAGGGAAGCCCCAGCCTAGTTATTTTTAACTAGGAGACCAGGTAACTACAGTAGGTGCCTGTTATTATGAAGGATTAGTTAGGAGCAGTGAGCCATTGCTCAGCTTCTTTTCAGTTTGGGGGAGGGGGGGCCCAGCCAGTTAATCACTAACATTGGAGGGGAAAGAATGTAACATGAGCTTTTAATCTTGGACTATATGAGGAGAAAGCATCATTGACACATCAAGGACATAAGATGACCTAAAGGTCTGTGAGCTGCTTTGGCAGTGATAACTGATAGAGAGGGCCTGGTTAGAAGTTTGTCACACGTGTTCTCCAGACACCAACACTGTAGCTTTCTACAGATGCTGCCCTCACAGGGAGGAAGTAGAAACTGTTCCGCTTCTATTCACATGTTACATATTAGCTTTCTCACCTTACTCTCTGATTAACCACTGCCATCACCACCATCCCAAGCTCTCTGTATACTAGAAGTACAGTTATTCAAAATTTTTTTAAAAACAAACAAAAAATCCTTATAACATGAAATCTTAGAACTCAGTTCACATCTCTCTATCATTATACCCCATATTACATGAGATACTGAAAGTCTGTACGGAATGCACACTATGGCTGTTCCTAGACAGGGCTTCGATCTGGATATATCAGATGCCTGATGTAACAGTTTTGGGGAGCTATGATATGTATATCCAACAATAACTTTAAGCCAATTTTTAAAAACGTATTACTAATCTTTAAAGAACCCATTATTTCCTTAGGCAAATTAGAATATTCATTACCTACCCTTGTTATTTCTGTGATCTTTTAGATTAGTAGTGGTAAACATTGCTGGTGATAATGTCTTCTGCTTTATATTAGGAATTCTGTCCCTTCATTCTAAATTATACATTTTCTGGAAGCAGAGACTGAAAATTATTCAACCCTACATCTCCACCCCAAACACACACAAATAGTACATTGCTTTGAATTAATAGTTCTTTGTAGATTGGATGAGAAACCATTGGGGTTTAAGTTGTCTGTGATTTAAATTTCTTAGCAGTGCCTAGGATTTCCCACTATCCAAGATGCAAGCCAAAAGGCAGTAAAATTGGTAGAGGAGCCATCAAGTTGTTAATGAGTCATAAATTACCTCTTACTCTTTATAATGTTAAAGGAAACTTGAGTTATAAAAGACAATGTGGTTGTTCTAGCACCATCTAGAGGAAAGCGTAAAAATGATTAACAACGTTTTACAACTGCACCATATCAGTTCATTTAAATCCAAATACCACATCCTTCCTATCTCTCCTTTTTCACTAAATATGTCATATTTTCACTAAATATATAGTAAGATATAGTTCATTTGGCCATTCAACCGAACTTTATTCTGTCTTTATCAGCTGCTGCCTGTTATCTTTTTGTGTGTTTATCTGTTCCACCTGGATTGTAAGATAGGATAGGGACCATGGCTTTTATTTCTGTATATTTCCACAGCTCCTAACTACTGATAAGAACTCATTAAATATTGATTATCAAATGATAGGTATGGATATTACAAATAACCTTATGGGTTAGATACAATATAGCAAAATAGAGATGATTTTTTTTTTACATCTTTATTGGAGTATAATTGCTCTACAATGGTGTGCCATTTTCTGCTTTATAACAAAGTGAATCAGCCATACACACACACATGTTCCCATATCTCTTCCCTCTTGCGTCTCCCTCCCTCCCACCCTCCCTATCCCACCCCTCTAGGTGGTCACAAGAGCTGATCTCCCTGTGCTATGCGGCTGCTTCCCACTAGCTATCTACCTTACGTTTGGTAGTGTATATATGTCCATGCCTCTCTCTCACTTTGTCACAGCTCACCCTTCCCCCTCCCCATATCCTCAAGTCCGTTCTCTAGTAGGTTTGTGTCTTTATTCCTGTCTTACCCCTAGGTTCTTCATGACATTTTTTTCTTAAATTCCATATATATGTGTTAGCATACGGTATTTATCTTTCTCTTTCTGACTTCACTCTGTATGACAGACTCTAGGTCTATCCACCTCATTACAAATAGCTCAATTTCGTTTCTTTTTATGGCTGAGTAATATTCCATTGTATATATGTGCCACATCTTCTTTATCCATTCATCCGATGATGGACACTTAGGTTGTTTCCATCTCCAGGCTATTGTAAATAGAGCTGCAATGAACATTGTGGTACATGATTCTTTGTGAATTATGGTTCTCTCAGGGTATATGCCCAGTAGTGGGATTGCTGGGTCATATGGTAGTTCTATTTGTAGTTTTTTAAGGAACCTCCATACTGTTCTCCATAGTGGCTGAACCAATTCACATTCCCACCAGCAGTGCAAGAGTGTTCCCTTTTCTCCACACCCTCTCCAGCATTTATTGTTTCTAGATTTTTTGATGATGGCCATTCTGACTGGTGTGAGATGATATCTCATTGTAGTTTTGATTTGCATTTCTCTAATGATTAATGATGTTGAGCATTCTTTCATGTGTTTGTTGGCAGTCTGTATATCTTCTTTGGAGAAATGTCTATTTAGGTCTTCTGCCCATTTTTGGATTGGGTTGTTTATTTTTTTGTTATTGAGCTGCATGAGCTGCCTGTAAATTTTAGAGATTAATCCTTTGTCAGTTGATTCATTTGCAAATATTTTCTCCCATTCTGAGGGCTGTCTTTTGGTCTTGTTTATGGTTTCCTTTGCTGTGCAAAAGCTTTGAAGTTTCATTAGGTCCCATTTGTTTATTTTTGTTTTTATCTCCATTACTCTAGGAGATGGGTCAAGAAGGATCTTGCTGTGATTTATGTCATAGAGTGTTCTGCCTATGTTTTCCTCTAAGAGTTTGATAGTTTCTGGCCTTACATTTAGGTCTTTAATCCATTTTGAGCTTATTTTTGTGTATGGTGTTAGGGAGTGATCTAATCTCATACTTTTACATGTACCTGTCCAGTTTTCCCAGCACCACTTATTGAAGGGGCTGTCCTTTCTCCACTGTATATTCCTGCCACCTTTATCAAAGATAAGGTGACCATATGTGCATGGGTTTATCTCTGGGCTTTCTATCCTATTCCATTGATCTATCTTTCTGTTTTTGTGCCAGTACCATACTGTCTTGATTACTGTAGCTTTGTAGTATAGTCTGAAGTCAGGCAGCCTGATTCCTCCAGCTCCATTTTTTGTTCTCAAGATTGCTTTGGCTATTCGGGGTCTTTTGTGTTTCCATACAAATTGTGAAATTTTTTGTTCTAGTTCTGTGAAAAATGCCAGTGGTAGTTTGATAGGGATTGCATTGAATCTATAGATTGCTTTGGGGAGTAGAGTCATTTTCACAATGTTGATTCTTCCAATCCAAGAACATGGTATATCTCTCCATCTGTTTGTATCATCTTTAATTTCTTTCATCAGTGTCTTATAATTTTCTGCATACAGGTCTTTTGTCTCCTTAGGTAGGTTTATTCCTAGATATTTTATTCTTTTTGTTGCAATGGTAAATGGGAGTGTTTTCTTGATTTCACTTTCAGATTTTTCATCGTTAGTATATAGGAATGCCAGAGATTTCTGTGCATTAATTTTGTATCCTGCTACTTTACCAAATTCATTGATTAGCTCTAGTAGTTTTCTGGTAGCATCTTTAGGATTCTCTATGTATAGTATCATGTCATCTGCAAACAGTGACAGCTTTACTTCTTCTTTTCCGATTTGGATTCCTTTTATTTCCTTTTCTTCTCTGATTGCTGTGGCTAAAACTTCCAAAACTATGTTGAATAAGAGTGGTGAGAGTGGGCAACCTTGTCTTGTTCCTGACCTTAGTGGAAATGCTTTCAGTTTTTCGCCATTGAGGATGATGTTGGCTGTGGGCTTGTCATATACGGCCTTTATTATATTGAGGAAAGTTCCCTCTACACCTACTTTCTGCAGGGTTTTTATCATAAATGGGTGTTGAATTTTGTCAAAAGCTTTCTCTGCATCTATTGAGATGATCATATGGTTTTTCTCCTTCAATTTGTTAATATGGTTAATCACATTGATAGATTTGCGTATATTGAAGAATCCTTGCATTCCTGGAATAAACCCCACTTGATCATGGTGTATGATCCTTTTAATGTGCTGTTGGATTCTGTTTGCTAGTATTTTGTTGAGGATTTTTGCATCTATGTTCATCAGTGATATTGGCCTGTAGTTTTCTTTCTTTGTGACATCCTTGTCTGGTTTTGGTATCAGGGTGATGGTGGCCTCGTAGAATGAGTTTGGGAGTGTTCCTCCCTCTGCTGTATTTTGGAAGAGTTTGAGAAGGATAGGTGTTAGCTCTTCTCTAAATGTTTGATAGAATTCACCTGTGAAGCCATCTGGTCCTGGGCTTTTGTTTGTTGGAGGATTTTTAGTCACAGTTTCAATTTCAGTGTTTGTGATTGGTCTGTTCATATTTTCTATTTCTTCCTGATTCAGTCTTGGCAGGTTGTGCATTTATAAGAATTTGTCCATTTCTTCCAGGTTGTCCATTTTATTGGCATAGAGTTGCTTGTAGTAATCTCTCATGATCTTTTGTATTTCTGCAGTGTCAGTTGTTACTTCTCCTTTATAGATGATTCTTAACAACATAGTGCCAAGTTGAAAAAAGAAAAAACCCAGAATGAAATCTGTGACATAATACTATATATGTGTTTAAAAATACATGAAATCAAAACAATAATGTACTACAAACAAGAATGTTTGTATTGTTTATTTACATTAAACCTAAAAATGACTGGTGGGACGGGCATGAGAATTGTGTAAAACGAATCAAGTAATAACAAAAAGAGGACTTCCCTGGTGGCACAGTGGTTAAGAATCTGCCTGCGAATGCAGGGGCCGCAGCTTCGAGCCCTGGTCCTGGAAGATCCCACATGCTGCAGAGCAACTAAGCCTGTGCACCATAACTACTGAGCCTGTGCTTTAGAGCCCGCGAGCCACAACTGCTGAGGCCACATGCCACAACTACTGAAGTCCGCGCATCTAGAGCCTGTGCTCCTCAACAAGAGAAGCCACCGAAATGAGAAACCCACGCACCGCAACAAAGAGTAGCCCCCGCTCGCCTCAACTAGGGAAAGCCTGTGCACAGCAACCAAGACCCAATAAATAAATAAATAAATAAATAAATTTATTCATTTTTTAAAAAAAACTTGAAAACCATAACCTTCATTCTTAACCATATTTAGAAAACAGAGTGGTGAGCAGTAGCTGTTGGGCGAGGGCAAATTAAGCCACCCAGCACACCAATCAAAAGTTTTTATCTTGTTTTCTATCTATAATTTAATGAATGAATTAATTTTTTTTTTTTTTTTTGCGGGGGCTGAATTGGGTCTTCGTTGCTGCACACAGCCTTTCTCTAGTTGCAGCGAGCACGGGCTACTCTTCATTGCAGTGCACGGACTTCTCATTGCAGTGGCTTCTCTTATTGTGGAGCACGGGCTCTAGGCACGCGGGAGTCAGTAGTTGCAGCACGCGGGCTCAGTAGTTGTGGCTCTCAGGCTCTAGAGCGCAGACTCAGTAGTTGTGGCTCACGGGCTTAGTTGCTCCGCGGGATGTGGGATCTTCCCAGACCAGGGCTTGAACCCGTGTCCCCTGCATTGGCAGGCGGATTCTTAACCACTGTGCCACCAGGGAAGCCCTATAATTTATTTTAATGCATTAGTGTACCAATCAGTAATTAACAAGTATTTTTTTTAGCATGAAGTATTAGACTATCTTCTTCAGATCTTCTTCCTGCTCTCCAACACGTAGCCTCAGCTCATTATCACATGGTTTCACTCTTCCTTATGTGTACCAAGCTCATCCCAGATCCTCTTAAGAGTTACCAAAATCCTACCTATTCTTTCTCTGATCTGTCACACTGCATGTCTATACCACAGTATGTGTAGCATATTTTTTTAGTAATGATTTGATACATATTCATTTCCCTCCCCACAAATAGAATAAGATTTTCAGTTAAGTGAAAGTTTTGAATCTCTACTAGCACTTGGCACAGTGATGGAGTATAATAAGTAAGATATATTTGCTGGCTCATTGCATGAAAGCACTGTTTGAGGTAGATTAATCTGACAGTAGTTTACTGGCTGGATTGACAGAAATAATTAAAGACTGGAGTTAGGAGCATAATTCACAGTCTGTTAGAATAATCTAGAGGTGAGTTAACGAGGACCTGGATTCTGATGGTTGTGGTTGGGGATGGGGAAGAAGATATTATTCAGAGAGAGTTCAAAGGCAGAATGTACAGGCCGTGGTGACTGGCTCGTATCCAGATGCCACAGAAAGCCAGCTCTGCTTCCTCCTTTTTCAGCCCATGATCCCTTTTCGTTGTGCCCCAAATTCCCTGCTTCCTTTAGAGATCATCAGTTGCCTCTCTTCAGGGTCCCAAATTCTCATAACTTAGGAGAATTCCAACTGGGCAAGTGAATCCCCACAAGGCAGAACTGACAGCAGTGGTAGAACTGGCTGGTCTCCAACTTTCTGTCTTCCAGCATGAAGATAGCAGCCGCTTAGTTAACATCTTTATAAAAAGGCAGAAGTAAAATAATGCTTGGGTTGTATCCCTTAAGTCAGCAGTTTAAATAAACTTTTAAAACTCAGGACTCCTTTCCATCCTTAAAAATTATTAAGGACCTCTACGAGCTTTTCTTTATATCTATTGATATTATAGTTATTGATATTTGCCCTAACAGAAATTAAAACTGAGAATCTATTAAAAATAGAATAGACTTGAGGACATGGAGAGGGGGAAGGGTAAGCTGGGACAAAGTGAGAGAGTGGCACGGACTTATATATACTGCCAAATGTAAAATAGATAGCCAGTGCGAAGCAGCCTCATAGCACAGGGAGATCAGCTTGGTGCTTTGTGACCACCTAGAGGGGTGGGATAGGGAGGGTGGGAGGGAGGGAGACGCAAGAGGGAGGGAATATGGGGATATATGTATACGTATAGCTGATTCACTTTGTTATACAGCAGAAACTAACACAACATTGTAAAGCAATTATACTCCAATAAAGATGTTAAAAAAATACATGTATTTATTAATCTATTTAAAAATAACAATAATAAACCTTTTACATGTTACCATGTTTATGAAACTAACTAGTTTCTAAAACAAAAATATTTAGTAAGAAGAGTAGCATTATTTTACATTTTTACAAATCTTTTTAGTGTTCGGCTTAATAGGAGACACTGGATTCTCATGTGTACTTCTATATCCAACTTGTCTAAATATCACGTCATGCCTCTGGAAAACTCTTATGTACACTCATGAGAGAATGAAAATAAAAAGCCAGATTTGTCTTAGTATTATTATGAAAACAGTTTTGACTTTGCAAAACCCCTTGAAACTGTCTTTGGGACTGCCAGACATCCCTGAACCATACTTTGAGAATCACTGCCTTAAGCAATGTTATAGGAGAGTCTTAAAGATGTATGTTTCATTTTATTGCCATGTCTAAGCATTCTTGGCACCTATACTGAGACCCTCATTACCTGTTGGTAGAAATAACACACTTAAAAGAGGAATAAAAACAAGTCTTCAATTTTTAAAAATTTGTTTATTGGACATTGATCACATACACCCCACACTGCATTCAAAGCTCACTGACAAATTAGTTGTAGGGAGTTACCAAAAATGGTTTTGTCTGACTAACCGATTCCTTTGGCTAATACCTATAGAATTTTTCCCCATGGACTTTGTATTCCAAATATAACAGACTCTTAAGAGAATCATGGAATTAATGCATGTGGAATGTATATGGCCTTGAAGTCAGATAAGAGGACCTATAGGGCCTGATGATAGACCTACATTAGTATTGACTCCCTGATTTCCTCATCTAAAGTAGATTATAAGAAGCAAGTTGGATGTGATACAGAGGTTGGGAATATGGAAATGACTACTACTGCAAAAGGTAGACATGTTAATGACAAAAAGTGACTGCTGACAACCAGGTAGGAAACTGAAAAGCAAAACACAGAAACTCAACAGAGAAGTCTGATCCCAGTTAATAGAGTCATTAACCCTTAAGGCCTCGGTAACCTTTGAAAGGACATTCATTTACCACACCACAGGATAATCATATCTAGAATAATGTCCCTGAGTCATGAAGAAAAATTAAAATATCCTCTGTATATTGAGTTGAGTCCTCAATTTATGAATGGCTTGTGTTCCAAAGTTAATTTTATTTTCAAAACATTTATTGGGCTTCCCTGGTGGCACAGTGGTTAAGAATCCGCCTGCCAATGCAGGGAACACGGGTTCAAGCCCTGGTCCGAGAAAATCCCACATTCCGTGGAGCAACTAAGCCCATGCGCCACAACTACTGAAGCCTAGAGCCCGTGCTCCGCGACAAGAGAAGCCACTGCGATGAGAAGCCCACGCACCGCAACGAAGAGTAGCCCCCGCTCGCCACAACTAGAGAAAGCCCACGCACAGCAACAAAGACCCAATGCAGCCAAAAATAAATAAAATAAATTTTTAAAAAAACATTTATTTATAGAAACAGATAAATAATTGTTATTTTGGGTTGCAGACAATCTGCTTTTTCAGTTTATCTATTCAACAAACAACCTTTGAGTGCTTAATGTCAATAGAAGTGTTTCAGTTAACTCTCATTTATAGCTTTGTTTCAGTGAAGGATACATTCTGAGGCCAAAGCCTGGGCATACATATACTGTTCCACTCTGGCCTCCATTATTTGCCTTATAAGGTGCTACACTGTTGATATCAGGGGCCTGCAAATTACAGTCAAAGTGCCAAATCCAGTCCACTGCCTGTTTTTGTAATTTCATTGGAACACAGCCATAACCCATTCATTTATGTATTGTCTGTGACTCTTTGTGCTACAAGGGTTGAGAAGTTACCACAGCGATTGTGTGGCCTGCAAAGGCTAAAATATTTACAATGGGTTCCTTACATTAAAAGTGTGTAAACCCCTGGTCTGCATGATCTGGGCTGCCCTCATCTCTGACCTCATCTCTTCCTACTCTTCCTCTCACTTACTCCACCGTAGTCTCACTCTGCTTTGCGTTTCCTGAGAACATGCCAAGCACATTCCCACTACAGCGCCTTTGTACCTGGTTTTTCCTCTGCCTCAAATGTTCTTCCTTCTGATTTCCTCATGGCTCACGCAGGTTTCTCTGCTTAAATGTCACCTGCTCAATAAAGCTTCTCTTGACTGCCCTTTATAAAATAGCAACATCCCATCCCTCACATTCTTTATTCATTTGCTCCTGCTTCGTTTATCTCCATAGGGCTTACCACTGTCTGACATATATTTACTTGTTGTCTGTCTCCCACCACTTGAATATAAGTTGTATAAGAGCAGGAGCTGTCAGTTTTGTGCATTGCTATATCCCAGATACTCTGAGCCAAAGTAGGTGTTCATTTGTTGAAGGGAGGGAGGGAGGGAGAAAGGTATGA
>NW_006776835.1:771875-823054 GCF_000442215.2 Lipotes vexillifer
GGAAAGAGGGAAAGGGAGACTTGCATGCTAACCTGCCCTTCATTCAGCGGGTAGTTGTCAGCATCAACCAGGATTGGCAGTTGGGATTGAAACAAGATTTAAAAGTAGCATATAGGTAAATACTGATGTTTCCATTTGAAAACTCAAAGCTACTGGCATATTCAGTCACATGTGACCTCTTGCCCCTATCCTATTTTTCAGTCCCTTATGTTGCGAGCAGGCAGCTGGCCTTGTTTATCTTTGTTCTCCAGTACCTAGTCCAGCGTAGGCTCTTAATAAATATTTGCTCCCAGCCCAGAAATGGACCTTGGTATCTTCTTAGTTGTTTTTTATAACTTCAATACTTACCATAATGCCTGGCAAATAATAGAGGCTCAGTAAATATTTGCTCCAGGAAGGAATAAGTTGAATGAATTCTTTGTCGGCTTAGGATAAAACACTATTCTAGGTTATCTGTTGTTGTATAACAAATTATTCCCAAAATATAGCATTCTAAAACTTATAGTTTCTGGGGGTCAGCAATTCAAGAGTGGCTTAAGTAGCTGATTCTGTCTCAAGATTGCTCATGAAGTTGCAGTCAAAATGTCAACTGGGCTGCTATCATCTGAAAGCTTATTTGAGGATCACTTCCAAGTTGGCTCACTTACATGTCTGTTAGCAGGAGGCCTCAGTCTCTGGCCTCATGCACCTCTCCATAGGGTAGGCTACTTCAGTGTCCTCATAACACAGCAGCTAACTTCCCCAAGAGAAGTAATCCAAGAGGAAAAACTAGGACGAACCCATGTTGCCTTTTATCACCTAGTCTGAGAAGGCTACTTTCACCACATTCTGTTTATTAGAACCAAGTTGCTAATTGTAACCCACAGTCAGGGTGAGGGGAATTAGGCCTCTCCTTTTTGAGGGAAGAATATCAAAGAATCTGTGGACATATTTTAAAACTGCCACAATCACTTTGATACTCTGAACTGAATAAAGAGAAATTACCCATTTACAAGAAGTGAGACAGGGTTTCAGAGATGGTATTCATCCTGCCACTTATTTGCCCTCTTCAATTATATTTTCCTTTCCTAAAAGGAAAAAAAAATTAGCATTTTGTCCTACCAAAATTAATTACTATTTTTACCTTTTTTTTTTTGAATAGGTAACACATGTATATGGTGTAAAAATTCAACAGTAAAATGAATATACAATGAAAAACAAGTTTCCTTCCACTGAATTCCAGCCACCCAGTTTCCCTCCCTAGGGAAGGCCACTAATACTAGTTTATTTATCCTTTCAGAGACCTTCTATGCACTATAAATAGATACTTATAAGGTTGTTTTTACACAGATGGTAGCATACTGTAATTACTGTTCTGGACCTTGCGGTTTTTTTCAATTTGCCTGTATATCTCAGAATTTGTTCCATATCAGTTTATTTATAGTTGTTTTTTAACAGCTGCATAGTATTCCATTGTGTGGATATGCAGAAATGTATTTGATTGCTTCTTCATTAAACGACATTTAGTTTCCCATCTTTTTCTATAATAAACACTGCTGCAGTAGGTGCCTTGTTCATTTTGTACACTGAGAATATTTGTGGATAAATACCTTCAAGTGGATTTGTTGGGTCAAAGAGAATGTGCTTTTTGAAAGATAATGCCCGATTACCACCAGAGGTTGGACCAGCTTTATACACCCACCAGCAATATATGAATTTCCTGTGCCCTCTCTAGGCATAGTAGCAGTAGAAACATTTAGAAGTGTTGGCAGTAAATAATTATTATATGTATTTTACACTTTACGCCCGACACAATCCCGATACATGTTGATACCAAAAAGTTGATTGTTTTTGTTTGTTTGTTTTGGGGGCTTTTTGACTGAAGTATAGTTGATTTGCAATGTTGTGTTAGTTTCTGGTGTTAAAAAACTGTTTGTTGGTTAACCTCAGGGGAGATAGACTTTCTCTGTGGAAGTTTACTGAGTTGGTCACTATATTCCAGAGTTTTTAAACTCTTTGATAGAGTAGAATGCTACTGAGAGAGACCCTACTGCCTGCTGTAGATTGCTTTAATGTTTTATTATTTTTTTTAATTTATTCATTTATTCATTTATTTTTGGCTGTGTTGGGTCTTCGTTGGCTGCATGCGGGCTTTCTCTAGTTGTGGCAAGCAGGGGCTACTCTTCGTTGTGGTGCTCGGGCTTCTCATTGCGGTGGCTTCTCTTGTTGTGGAGCGCAGGCTCTAGGTGCGCAGGCTTCAGCAGTTGTGGCACGTGGGCTCAGTAGTTGTGGCTCGCGGGCTCTAGAGTGCAGGCTCTAGAGCATAGGCTCAGTAGTTGTGGCACACGGGCTTAGTTGCTCCGCGGCATGTGGGATCTTCCTGGACCAGGGATCGAACCCGTGTCCCCTGCATTGGCAGGTGGATTCTCAACCACTGTGCCACCAGGGAAGTCCCTGCTTTAATGTTTTATTGAAGTATAACATAAATAAAATGAATAAATACTAAGTACATGGTTTGATGAATTTTTATATATGTATATAACTGTGTGACTACTACCTACATCCAGAGCTAGAACATTACCAGTACCCCTAGAGTATTCTCTCATGCCCTCTGCAGTCAATACCACCCCAAAAGGTAACCACTGTTCTGATTTGTATCATTATAGATGAGTTTTCCTACCTTGAAATGTGATCACATGGTATGTACTCTTGTTTGGCTTCTTTCACTTAACATTATGTCTGTGAGATTCATGCATTTTGTAATGTATAGCAGTAGTTCATTCTTCAGAGCATTATAATATTACATTATGAATATACCACAATTTATCCATTCTACTTTTTACAGACATTTGAGTTGTTTCTGGTTTGGGACTATTATGAGTGAAGCTGCTATAAACATTCTTTTACATGACTTTTGTTGGATGTAAGTCCTTGTTTCTGAGAATTGCTGGGTCATAGGGTAGATGTATGTTTAGCTTTAGAAGATCTGCTTAGAAATACATGAGTTTGGTAGAAACAAAATAGTTTTCCATAGTGCTTTTACCAATTTATACTCCCACTCAGATAAAAATTTTTTCTACCAGGTAAACAATATCTGAAATGACATGCCTTATATTTCATGCCTTGTATTTTGTTTAGCTTAAGTCTTTGATCATTGTTAAAACTCTATGGGAAATAGCGTTTTATTAGTCATTTATACTTCTAAGTGCTTGAGTTTCATGGCCTTTCATAGAATCACAGAATTCTAGAGGTCTAGTCCAACAAAGGACGATAAAGTAGCTTGCCCAGAATCATACAGCAGGTTACTGACTCAGTTGGGTAAAGTAGATGCCTATTCAACTCACAAAATAAACTATTACTGTATTCAAACACTAGTAAGAGTCCCATTATGTATAAGCCCCATTATGTATAAGAATGGAAATACTTGGAGAGAGAGACATGGACATATATATACTAACAAACGTAAGGTAGATAGCCAGTGGGAAGCAGCCGCATGGCACAGGGAAACCGGCTCGGTTCTTTGTGGCTGTCTGGAGGGGTGGGATAGGGAGGGTGGGAGGGAGGGAGACAAAGAGGGAAGAGATATGGGAACATATATATATGTATAACTGACTCACTCTGTTATAAAGCAGAAACTAACACACCATTGTAAAGCAATTATACCCCAATAAAGATGTTAAAAAAAAAAAAAAAAACTTAAAAAAGATGTCAACAATGAGAAACTGAATATATGGGATATTATATTATTTACTTTGTCATTTTATTCCTCCTTATTTAAATAAAAATAAGATGTGGTTTCTTGCTTTTGTAAAAAAAAAAAAAAAAAAGAATGGAAATACTTGGAAATTTTTCTTTTATTGACTTAAATAAAACTGCCAAATATTTCTCCAGCAGAGATGGGTTTATTCAGGATAGGCAGAGAATTGCAATTTGGGGTCTGCAACCATGGTAAGCCACATGCAAGTCCCTACATGGCAAGGGAAGGAAAACACTTTTGTAGATGGGAAGGGGAAGCTGGGAGTGCTAAAGTAAACAAGGAAACCACGATTGAGTCCTTGCCAGGAAAGAAGAGGAGTCATTCCTCTTTCTCTTGGGCTTTGCTGTTATCACAGGGCATGAGAGCTCCTTCTTCTGGTCTCCCAGCTCTGTTTAATTGAGGTTTCTGTTTATTTATTTTTTACATTTCCCCCTTTTAATCAAGATCTTTCTCTGAAAATGTCACTGACCAAAATCAGTTTTTCTAGTTTGAGCAGCTTTTTGTCCCTCAGTGCCAGGAAGGACCTTTTCTAGGTGTAATGTCTCAAGGCAGAGGAAAAGTGCACAGATTGGAAACCTATTGAGGTCACGTTCGAGTGAAAAGGGAGGGTAGAAGGCAGAATTCTCAAGCACTTTTTATCTGAAGTCCGTATGTTATCAAGATCATAAACATTTGAGATCATCTGAAGTGTTATATCATCATCAGAGGTTTGGCAACACACTTCCAACAGGGCTGGTCTAGATATGTTCGGAAAGGTGTCTCATCAGATATTGCTGCTTCTCTTCTGGGAAATCTTCACTTTCAGGTAACCCAGATAATGTGCAGGTCCCGTCAGGGTTTGGTGCTTTCTTTACTTGTATCACATGACTCGCCAAGAATCTGTTTCTTGGAGTTTGGTGGTACAAGGGTTGGCTAGCAGTACCCGATAGGGGCCTTTCCAGTGAGGTATAAGAGAATTCTTTCCCAATAGATGAAATCTGCAGGTTACAAGGTGTGATGCTTAAGGTCTTCGTCTCCCAAGGGTACACTGTGAAAAGACTGCTTTACCAAAGCATGGTTATTTTATTTTTTTTAAACATCTTTATTGGAGTATAACTGCTTTACAGTGTTGTTAGTTTCTGCTGTATAACAAAGTGAATCAGCTATATGCATACGTATATCCCCATATCCCCTCCCTCTGCGTCTCCCTCCCACCCTCCTTATCCCACCCCTCTAGGTGGTTGCAAAGCACCGAGCTGATCTCCCTGTGCTATGCAGCTGCTTCCCACTAGCTATCTATTTTACATTTGGTAGTATATATAAGTCCATGCTACTCTCTCACTTCGTCCCAGCTTACCCTTCCCCCTCCCCATGTCCTCAAGTCCATTCTCTAGTAGGTCTGCCTCTTTATTCCTGTCCTGCCCCTAGGTTCTTCATGACCATTTTATTTTATTTTATTTTTTAGATTCCATATATATGTGTTAGTGTACGATATTTGTTTTTCTCTTTCTGACTTACTTCACTCTGTATGACAGACTCTAGGTCCATCCGCCTCACTACGAACAACTCAATTTCATTTCTTTTTATGGCTGAGTAATATTCCATTGTATATATGTGCTGCATCTTCTTTATCCATTCATCTGTTGATGGGCACTTAGGTGCTTCCATGTCCTGGCTATTGTAAATAGTGCTTCAGTGAACATTGTGGAACATGACTATTCATGGATTATGGTTTTATCAGGGTATATGCCCAGTAGTGGGATTGCTGGGTCATATGGTAGTTCTGTTTTAGTTTTTCAAGGAACTTCCATACCTTTCTCCATAGTGGCTGAAAGCATGGTTATTTTTAATAGAAGCAGTTAGGCTTTTGCAGTATTAGAGTATCTCTCCTTTTATCACTTGTGGGTCAAAAGAAGCAGAAGCCAAGTGCATTGGACATCTTATGACTATCTCAAAGGGGAGAGTTTATGAGTTCTAAAAGGAGTGGATCTGAGATTTGGAAGGACCAACAGCAATGCTTTTGGCCAAGGTATTTGGAGGGCCTCTACTAGTTTTGCCAATTCAGTCTTAAAAGTGCGGTTGGTGTGTTCCACAAGGAAACCAGAGGATTGAGGGTGGTAAGCACAGTGAAACTTGTAAAACCGGATAAACAGCACAGGCTCGTTGAATTACCTGGCCAGTAAAATGGGTTCCTCGATCACTGTAAAGTTCGAGAGGAGTTCCCCAGGTAGGGTTAATCTTTTCCAAAAAGACCTTAGCCACAGAAGAGGCAGTAGCCTGTCTGCAAGAGAAGGCTTCAGTTCATTGTGAAAACATACAGACCATGACTAAAATATATTCACATCCATGAGATGGAGGGAGTTGTATGACATCCATTTGCCAAACCTCAAATTAATCAGTTTAGTAGCATTTTAAAATTTTTATTTATTTATTTGGCTGCATCGGGTCTTCGTTGCGGCATGCAGGATCTAGTTGTGGCATGCAGGTTTTCTCTTCTCTAGTTGTGGCATGGGCTCCAGAGCGCTTGGGCTCTGTAGTTGTAGTGCGTGGGCTCTGTAGTTGTGGTACGCAGGCTCAGTAGTTGTGACACGTGGGCTTTGTTGCCCTGCGGCATGTGGGATCTTAGTTCCCCAACCAGGTATTGAACCCGTGTCCCCTGCATTGGAAGGCAGATTCTCTACCACCGGACCACCAGGGAAGTCCCGAATTAAGCCGTTTAAAATGTCCAGGAGCAGTACAAACAGGCTTCCCTGGGTTGTACTTTGGACAAGTGGGACAAGTGAGGTAGTCACTTTTTGTAGCTTTCTTAATGTTTCCCCACTCATATTGATTCATGAATGCTATCATTTTGTCAGTACACCAGTAGTTTAATGCATGGACAGTGGCAGGGAGTGGGAATTTTAGAGTCCTCTACAAGACTGGGTTGTTATTTGGTCCAAACCAGAACTTTCTCTTTTTATCAAACCAAAAATGGTTGAATTTCCAACCTTGCTTTTCCTTTTCTGAGGCCAATTGTTGGGCTTCTCTAGCCAGTTTCTCTTAAGTCATCATTTGGGGAAATATCCCTTTGAGCCATGACAGAGATTTGGCTGCTTTCGTTTGGCATTGAGTGTGCTGAGAATTCAGGAGAACTTCTACTGCGTGAGGTATAAAAATGGCTAAAGGGCATCCCATAGTGATTTTCTTGGTTGCTTTAACTAAAACGGCAGTGGCTGTAATGGCTCTAAGGCAAGGGCGGGATGTGTTCCCATGCCACAGAGTCCAGTTACTGGCTATAACATCCTGTGGGTTGTTGGTGGTCCCTTGTTTTTGGGTAAGTACCCCAAGGACATTCCCTTCCTTTTCATAAACAAAAAAGGAAAAGGGGAATTTGATAATTGTGATGCCCAAGAGCAGGTGGGTTCATAAAACTCCCCTTTAAGGCCTTAAAGGTCGTGTTGTCCAGTTCTTCCCATAAAATTGGGTCAGGATTGTTACTGTTGAGTAAGACATACAGAGGCTTGGCCATAGAGAGAAATTTAGAATCCAATTTAAGCAACAACCAGTAGCTCAAGAATACCTCTCGGCACCTACTTTTGGGTTTGGGGAAACTTAGGACAACATGAAGTCTATCTGGATCTGATTGTAGCCATTATTTTGAGATCAGATGCTCTAAATATTGAAACTAGGTTTGGGCAAACTGCAGTTTTTCTTTGGTGACCTTGTGTCGCTTTAAGCCTAAAAGTTTGTTTGTTTTGTTTTTTAATTTTATTGTAGTTGATTTACGGTGTTGTCTTTAATTTCAGTTGTACAACAGAGTGACTCAGTTATGCATATATATATTCTTTTCCATTGTGGTTTTTCACAGGATACTGAATATAGTTCCCTGTGCTATACAGTAGGACCTTGTTGTTTATCCATCCTATATATAATAGTTTTAAACCTGAAAGTTTTAGCAAGTGGTTGCTGTCCTCCTGTGAAGAGAAAAGGAGAGCAAAGAAGCAAATCATCTACATACTGCAACAAAGTAGAACCCCTGAACTTTATATCATCCAGATCAGCCTTCAGGGTTGGTGAGAAATGAAGGGCTCTCAATAAAGCCCTTGAGACATTACTGTCCTGGTGAATTGTTTTTCTTCCCAAATGAAGGCAAACAGGTGTTGGCTAGCTTCATCAACTGGAATACCAAGGAGTGAACTCATAAATCAGTTACAGTAAAGAATTTACTTCTGATAGGAATAGATGTTAGTAACCTATGAGGTTTAGGAACAACAAGATATTGAGGGATAACAAGGTTTTTCTTGTTTGTTTTTGGCCGTGCCGCGCAGCTTCCGGGATCTTATTTCCCCAGCCAGGGATTGAACTTGGGCCACAACAGTGAAAGTGCCAAATCCTAACCACTGGACCACCAGGGAACTCCCAACAGTGTTGTTTTTTTTGCTCAGAGGTCCTGGGCCTCCACCCTTGGCCCTTAGGTTTTCTCACTGGGAAAATGGAAGTGTTACAGGGGCTAGTACAAGGGGTAAAGAGGCCTCAAGCCTTGTAATCTTCTATTATGGGCTTTGTGCCTTGAAGGGCTGCTTTACTTTATATGATATTGATTAATTCCGGGAAGAGGTTTTGAGGAATCTATGTGAAACTTGATGGGAGATGCACTATTAATTTTGCCAATATCAGTTGGAGATTTTGCCCATAAGGAAGGTGATAGCTGATTCAATAGGGGCAAATGATCAGTGTTTCCAGAATCAGCTCTAGAACAGAAAAAAGAGGTCAAAGGATCATTTAATTCACCTGGCTGGTTACTTTGATGACTACTCTCAAATTCTAGAATTAACTCCTCCTTTTGGGAGAAAGAAATTTTGGCATGATACTTCTCTAAGAAGTCTCGGCCTAATAAATGGGTAGGGACAGAGAAACTAAGGAGAAAAGGGTGTGTGTATCTGAAAGGGCCTGAACAAAAGGGAATTAATTGGTCAGAGATAGGAACCTTTTGAGGTTCATTAGAGATCCCCACTATTTGAACTGGGGTATTTTGGAGGTTTTTTTGGCCACGTCTCGTGGCATGTGGGATCATAGTTCCCCGACCAGGGATTGAACCCGAGCGCCCTGCATTGGAAGCGTGGAGTCTTAACCACTGGACTGCCAGGGAAGTCCTGAAATGTTTTAATATCCCCAGGCAGGGGCTGCTTTATATTAGTTGGGTTGAGCACTGAGAGTTTAGCTCCAGCATCATTTAGGACTGGAAGAGATCCATTCCCAATCTGGAGAAATGTTTCTCCAAGTCTATTAAGAGGGAGAATTGGGAAAATCCCTGGTAGTTCCTCAGAGCCCCATAATTGAGAGTTGGGAGGATGTTGGAAAGGCTGGTTAGAGAGCTGAAGATGCCTAAAGTACTTAAATTTGTAGCAGTCTCTTTTCCAATGTCCTAGCTCTTTACAATAATAGCAGAAACTAGGAGGGTTTGGGTTTTGTTTAGGAGCCTTCATTTGCTGGATTGGAAGATTAAGAATTTTGGTGGTCTCCCATTTAGGTGACTCATCTAGAGTGCAAGAGAGCTGGTTTGTCAGATTAATTAAGTCTGGGATGGACATAGTTTCCCATTCCATCCTGGTCTTTGTTACTAGATGGGAAAGATCCCAGTTCAGCCCATTAATAAAAATAGAGTTAAAAACTACCAGGTGGAATCAACACATGAAGGAAGACCAGAATTTTTTTTTTAATCTGAAGTCGATTATAATAGTTATGAACAGTTTCATCAGATTTTTGTATGCAAGCCTGAAGTTTGTTCCAATCAACAGGCTTTGGAAAATTGCTCGATGAAGTCGCTTAGCCATATCTCGAACCTAATCATGTAGTAAGTTAGTGGGCTGGTCTCCCAGTTGTAATTCTAGAGACATTTCACGATTTTCCCAATTAGCAGTTTTCATCAAATGCTCTGCCTGGCCTTCACGGAACTAGATCCCACACGTATGCTGCGACCAAGAGTTCGCATGTAGCAACTAAGGAGCCCATGAGGGTGGGATAGGGAGGGTGGGAGGGAGGCTCAAGAGGGAGGGGATGTAGGGATATATGTATACTTACAGCTGATTCACTTTGTTGTACAACAGGAACTAACACAACATTGTAAAGCAAGTATACTCCAATAAAGATATTAAAAAAGAAGAGGCACAAGCCACAACTGAGACCCGGTGCAACCAAATAAAAATCAATCAATCAGTCAATTAATCAATAAAAGTTTAACAAATAAACACCTCAGAAAATCTGTGAGGATCTTCAGTTACTTTGGGAAAATATTTGACAATGGCTCACAGTTCAATATAAGGGAATATAAGAAATTAAGGGTTTCGAGCCCTGGTCTGGGAAGATCCCACATGCCGCGGAGCAACTAAGCCCGTGAGCCACAACTACTGAGCCTGCGCGTCTGGAGCCTGTGCTCCACAACGGGAGAGGCCGTGACAGTGACAGGCCCGCGCGCCGTGAGGAAGAGTGGCCTCTGCTCGCCGCAACTGGAGAAAGCCCTCGCACAGAAACGAAGACCCAACACAGCCAAAAATAAATAAATACATTTATTTAAAAAAAAAAAAGAAATTAAGGGTTTAACCTATGGATCCTCAGAAAGCTTAATTTTTTTTTTTTTTTTAGGATTTTTTTTTTTTTTTTTGGCTGCATTGGGTCTTCGTTGTTGCATGCAGGCTTTCTCTAGTTGTGGCGAGCGGGGGTTACTCTTGGTTGCGGTGCACAGGTTTCTCGTTGCAGTGTCTTCTCTTGTGGAGCATGGGCTCTAGGTGCGTGTGCTTCAGTAGTTGTAGCACGCAGGCTCAGCAGTTGTGGCTCGCGGGCTCAGTAGTTGTGGCTCATAGGCTCTAGAGCACAGGCTCAGTAGTTGTGGCACACTGGCTTAGTTGCTCCGTGGCATGTGGGATCTTCCTAGAGCAGGGCTCGAACCCGTGTCCCCTGCATTGGCCAGCGGATTCTTAACCACTGTGCCACCAGGGAAGCCCAGAAGGCTTAATTTTTAAGGGACAGGCTCTAACAAGTTGAGAGGAAAAGGGAGCTGGGAGAGTTTCAGAGAGGGAGTAAGTTCCGGGAGAGAATTTGTATGAGGGAATTGAGGGTAAAGAGGAGGCATAGGCAGTATAGAAGGAAGGATTGAAATGGTGCTGGAGGCAGAGTCTGGCCACAAGAAGCCAAGGGAGAGAAAGGTGGTGCCAGAGGTGGAGCCTGAGACAAAGAAGCCAAGAAGAAGAGCCTGAGACTTCAGGAGCCATTTTATCTTTCTTTAATCATTTATTTGCCTCAGTTAATCTTAAAATCTTATTTTGCAGAGAAGCAGTTTTAGGTTCCTGATAATGTCTGGAAGCCTTAAAATGCCAGTTGAAATAGGCATACCATTCAGCTCTATTTCTGAGCTATTGTAGTCCAGTACAGTTTTAAGGAAATTAAGTTATGGGGATTTTAAAAGTTCCCCAAAATGGCCATTGAGGGCTTCCCTGGTGGCGCAGTGGTTGAGAGTCCGCTTGTCGATGCAGGGGACACGGGTTCATGCCCTGGTCCGGGAAGATCCCACATGCCGCGGAAAGGCTGGGCCCGTGAGCCATGGCCGCTGAGCCTGCATGTCCAGAGCCTGTGCTCCGCGACGGGAGAGGCCACAACAGTGAGAGGCCCGCGTACCCAAAAAAAAAAAAAAAATGGCCATTGATATTCTAAATTGCCTTTGGACAGGTTGGTCCATTTAGTTAGAAATGTGCATGAGGAAGGACCACAGTTTTTAAACATAAAATTGGCTAAAGTCCCGGGGTGTGGGGGCCACAGATAACTGGGATCCCATTTCTCAGAGGATTTCCTCTAGAGTAAAAGAACAATTTTCAAACAGCTCGAACAACTTACAGTTCGAACAGTTCAATTCAAACACCCTGCAAGCTAACACCAGCCATTTCTTTATACACAAAGAGGGCATGAGCTTGGATCCAGGAGAAAGACCCTCCAAATTCCACGGTCAGCAAGAAAAGCAGTGAGTTCAGTGGGCTCAATTTATGGGTACCTCACCTGTTTGCTCACCAGTCCTGGAGTCTTCAGGGGTCTCCTCTGGTGTCCGTATGGGCCACCAAAATGTTGACCTAAATCAAATAGATGACCAGACATTTCTCCAGCAAAGATGGGCTTATTTGAGATCAGCAGAGAATTGCAATTCAGTGTCTGCAACCATGGTGAGCCACATGCAAGTTCCTGCACAGCAAGGGAAGAACACTTTTATAGAGGGGAAAGGGAAATTGGGAACACTATAGTAAACAGAGTCCATAGCTTCTCATTGGCTGAGTCCTTGCCGGGAAAGAAGAGGAGTCTTTCTTCCTCCTGTTTGGGCTCTGCTACCATCACAGGGCATGAGAGCTCCTTCTTGTGGTCCCTCAACACTATTTAATTGAGGTTTCTGTTTATCATTTTTTTATACCTTACTTGAATAGAGTTTCTGGAGAGAAACAAGGAGCATTCATTTATTCAACATATATTTATTGAGCATCTACTATATGCCAAAAATGTTTCTAGTTCTTATAGATACAGCAGTCCAAAAAAACTGACAAAAATCTTGCTCTTCATAGAGCTTACATTCTAATAGGACTGAACAGACAATAAGCAAGATGAATAAATAAAATTTCTGCTATGTTACATACTGATAAATATTATGTGGAGGAAGGTAGGAAAGGGAACTAGAAAGTATATAAGTGGGGAGTGGGAATGAGGGATGGCCTCACTGAGATGACTTGAGAAAATATTTGAAAGAAATGAAGGGAAAGTACCTTTGAGAATATGGGGGATGGGGGGAAGGGATGTTACTGATAGATGGAATGGCAAGTTCAAGGCCCTAAGATGAGAACATGCTTCTTGTGTTCAAGGAACAAGTAGCTCACGTGCCAGAACAGAGTGTGAGGGGCACAGCAGTAGATGATGTTGATCAGAGAGGTAATGAGGGCTGAGATCACATGAATCCTTTAAGATCACAATAAGAATTTTGCCCTTTAATCTGGGTGAAATGGAAAGAAGCCTTTGGAAGGTTTTGAGTAGAGCAATGATAGGATATGACTTGGATTTTAACAGGATCTCTCTGGCTCCTGTGTTGAGAATGGGTCAGAGAGGGATAGGATGGCTGTTGCAATAATTAGAGGAGTACCTGGAGCCAGAGAAGTGGAGATAGTGAGATATCAAAATCTGGATATATTTTGAAGGTTGAGCCAACAAGATTTGCTGACTGTCAGATGTGGGGTGGTGTGAGAGTAAGAGAGGAGTCAAGCAGAACTCCCAAGGTTTTTGACCTGAACACCTGCAAGGATGGAAATGCCATTACCTGAAATAGGGAAAACTCAGAGCCAAGTTGTTATTGGGAGCAGGGGGCAAGGGAGTGGTCAAGGGACAGGTGGGTATCAGGAGCTCAGTTTGGGTCATGTTAAGTTTGAAATCTCTTTTGAGACATCAAATGGAAATGTCAAATTTGCAATTAGATATATGAATCTGGAGTTCAGGGAAAAGGTAGGTGCTGGAGATAGAAGTTTGAGTCATTAGTTAGATATGAAGTAGTAACAGCAAAAGGTGCTGAGAAGGAGCGAGCAGAACGATAAGAAGAAAATCAGGCCAGTGCGGTGTCCTTGTCCTGGAAGCCAAATGAAGGAAGTGTTTTCAAGAAGGAAAGTGGAAGCTAGGAAGCAAGGAAGCACGTGGCATACAAGAAGGAAAGTGGTCAACTGAGCATTAGTTTATGAGATCCCTGAGAGAAAGCAGGTACTAAGTGGAAATGGTAAAAATGAGGGCTCTGGAGGTAAAATTTACTTTTCCCACTATTGTGCTTGTATCAGTCTTGACTGCATGAGTGTTTTTTTTTTTTTCAATATTTATTTATTTGGCTGCATCGGGTCTTAGTCACGGCACGCAGGTTCTTTTTTATTTTTTTTAATGTTTATTTATTTATTTATTTTCTTATTAGCCATCCATTTTATACACATCAGTGTATACGTGTCAGTCCCAATCGCCCAATTCATCCCACCCCCACCCCCAGCCGCTTTCCCGCCTTGGTGTCCATACGTTTGTTCTCTACTTCTGTGTCTCAATTTCTCCTCTGCAAACCGGTTCATCTGTACCATTTTCTAGGTTCCACATATACGGGTACGCAGGTTCTTCGTTGCAGCACGTGGGCTTCTCATTGTGGCAGCAGAGTGCATGGGCTCAGTAGTTGCGGCACGCGGGCTCTCTTAGTTGTGGCCCACGGGCTCTAGAGCTCGTGGGCTCAATAGTTGTGGTGCATGGGCTTAGCTGCCCCACTGCATGTGGGATCTTAGTTCCCCACCCAGGGGTCAAACCCGCGTCCCCTGCATTGGAAGGCAGATTCTTACCACTGGACCACCAGGGAAGTCCCTGCACAACTGTTTTGAATTGTCCTTGCAACAAAGCAGTGCTGCTCTGGGATTGGGTTTTGTCTTAACACTGCACTCCTCCTGTTACCTGGGGGAACCTGATTGCTGCCTCATACCCAAGTCATTACCCTTTACCATGTTCTGGTGTTGATCGCCTTTAAGAAGGGAGAATATTTAACTCAGCACTCTAAAATTTAGTAATGTTTAATGAGATTATGTCTGTGATTTAGTAATGTTTAATGAGATTATGTCTGTGGTAAATATGAAAATAACCACCTAGAGAAACACAAAGCACTACTTTTACTACTACTTTTAGCAAATTATTATTTTTATTATCTTCAAACATGCCAACCCTTTCCTTATTTTGTGAACACTTACTCAAAATAGAAAGCTTTATAAAATGAAAACTAACTTTTCTCTTTCTCTTCAGCCTCCTTGCTGCCTTAAAGCTAGCCCTTAATAGAGAAACTAGGTCTGTTAAGTGTTATTTTCTGCTTTTTCCTTCCTGTCTTCTTAATCTCCCAGCTGTCTCAACTCAGAACCTTGTAGGAAGAGAGTTATACTTCAGAAAACTGTTTGCTTTGACATTTAAACAAGCCTCCATTTTGTTTTTCCGTATTAGAATTTTTCCTCTTCCCCTCTCCCATTTCCAGCACTCTGACCTGTCATCTTTTCAGCTCCTTCATTATTGTTAACATTTGCAGATTATACCAGAGGAGGGAGACAGATTTATAAACACGTGTTCCTACCCAGCTGTTTCAAGAGTAGGAATAACATTCCTCTTCTAATTGTATACCTGCTGTCTATATACAGCTATGCTCATCTGCCCTTGTAAATGAGGTGCCTACTTCTAAATCTTACATTGTCTAGAAATAAATGTACCCTGTTCCTATTCAAATTGGTTATACAGTAATCAGAGCAGCCCATCACTGGGAGGAGACATCCATATGAATTCACTTTGCTAACAGCCAGAAAGAATTTAGCCCAATTGCTTTCTTAGGAGGTTTGTCATTTCCCTTAAGATGCCAGGGCTCTAGAAAGGGATAGGAATCCTGCCCTATTCCCCCCTGGATGCCTCCCTACAGTCCTTTATGTATCTTTTATCTAAGATGAAGATAAAGGGACATATTAAGGAAGTTGTGTAAAAAGAATCAGAACCCATTAAGAGATAGCTGTGTAATGCCTTGAAGATCTGACCACTCATCAATAATGAGTAATGAGTGAATTACTTAACCTTTCTGGGCTTCCATTCCCTTATTTACAAAGTAGCTTTTTTTTTTTAAATGTATTTATTTATTTATTTTTGGCTGCATTGGGTCTTAGTTGTGGCATGCAGGCTCTTAGTTTGTGGCATGCGGGATCCAGTTCCCTGACCAGGGATCGAACCTGGGCCCCCTGCGTTGCGAACGCTGAGTCTTAACCACTGGGCCACCAGAGAAGTCCCAGAGCAAGGATTTGGACTAAGGTTTTCTGACTGCAGGTTCAGTGATCTTTAGACAGCATTCTACATCAAAGAAGAATATAGGTGAGTTATTACAGATAGGCCCTGGGAGTGCTTAATCAAATAGTATTTTATTAGTCTATGACCAAAGACAAACAAAAGACTAATTCTGGAGGCTTTTTTTTTTTTTTTTTTTTTTTTTTTTTGTGGTATGCGGGCCTCTCACTGTTGTGGCCTCTCCCATTGCAGAGCACAGGCTCAGGACGTGCAGGCTCAGCAGCCATGGCTCACAGGCCTAGCAACTCCGCGGCATGTGGGATCTTCCCGGACTGGGGCACGAACTCGTGTCCCCTGCATCGGCAGGCGGACTCTCAACCGCTGCGCCACCAGGGAAGCCCTGGAGCCTTTTAAGTTGTTTTTTTTTTTCTTTTCTGCTCAGTTCTTTTCCTTTTTTTTTTTTTTTTTTTCATATGGTGGCTGTGTTGGGTCTTCGTTGCTGCACACGGGCTTTCTCCAATTGTGGCAAGAAGGGGCCACTCTTCATTGTGGTTCATGGGTTTCTCATTGCAGTGGCTTCTCTTATTGCGGAGCATGGGCTGTAGGTGCGCAGGCTTCAGTAGTTTTGGCTCGCAGGCTCTAGAGTGCAGGCTCAGCAGTTGTGGCACAGAGGCCTAGTTGCTCTGCGGCATGTGGGATCCACCCAGACCAGGGCTCGAACCCTTGTCCCCTGCATTGGCAGGCAGATTCTTAACCACGGCGCCACCAGGGAAGTCCAAATTCTAGAGTCTTATTCTCTCGATACATTACATAGAAAATGTGCCTTTGGGCACATTGAATTACTGTATTCAAACTTTCGACACATCCCTTTTGTTCTGAACACATAGCAAGAAGTAAAATATATAAAGTGAAAATCAGAGAACATGTTTGGCCTCACAAACAAAATAATCTTATCCATGGACCAAAAACAGAAGAGATGCAAGTCACTGAGTGAGGCTGAAACTGTGGGCCTGCTGGCCTCCAGGTATGGGACCAGAGAACGGTGCCTGAGAGATGAGTTCCTGGTACTGAAAATATCTATAGAGATAGTTCATAAATAGAGAGAACTTGAGGCCAGGGGAGTTAGGATGTCACCCCCACAACCAGTCTCATGGAAGGAGACTTTAAAAAAGTTAATTGAACTTAGCAACAAAAAGAAATGAACTACTTACTGATACGTGCAACAACATGGTGAATCCCAAAAGCATTATGTTAAGTGAAAGAAGCCAGATGTGGAAGACTACAAGCTGTCTGATTCATTGTATATGAAATTCTAGAAAAGGCAAAGCTATAGGAATATAAACCAGATTAGTCATTTTCTGGGGCTGGGGATGGTGAAATGAGATTGATTGCACAAGGGCTGAGTACTTTTTGACTAATGGAAATGTTCTATAAATTGATTGTGGTAGTAATTATACAACTGTAAATATTAATCACACATCAAATTATATATTTTAAAATGAATGGATGTTATTGTATATAAATTATAACTATAAAGCAGATTTTTTTTTACAGGGTATATAGGTATAGGGCTTCACAACAGAGTGACAAGTGGCAAGTTAGTTGCATGGCAAATTGTGTAGATTCAGACAAAGGTGAAGAATTGGAGCAACTAATGAAATCAATCTACTGTATTAGGTTTGATTATAATAGAACCTACCTGTTGTTGGAGCTTTAAAAAAAATTGCCCTTGATAAAGAATTTGTTACTTAAAAAAGAAAAAAAGTTAATTGAGTGGAGGAGGAGGGAAGCCTAAGGAGTTGTGAAGAAGCTGCCTGCTGGTTCAATGATTAGAACTGTGATATCTTAAATATCTTCTAATGGCTCAGGCCATTAGAATACCTCTTCAGACTAGGTCCTTAGGGGGCCAGATGGAAGAAATTGCAAAACTATTAAACAAGAGAAGGGGGGAAATTAGTAACAAAAAACGTCTCATTCAAAAAAGAGACTGCAAACCAAAATTATATATAATAGAAATCTAATGCTAAGAAAGATAACCACTAAAAATTAACCAGGACTTCCATTTTCAGGAAGATGGAGTAGACATACCTTTCCTGATTTCTCCCACTAAATACAACTAAAAAACCTTTACATTATATATATATATATATATATATATCAGATATAGAAATATCCAACAGAGGACTAGTATCTGAATACATAAAGAGCTCTCAAAAACTCAACAGTAGAAAACAATCCAGTCAGAAAATGAGCTAAAATATGAACAGATATTTCACCAAAGAGGATATACAGATGGCAGATAAGCACATGAAAAAGATGTTTAACATCATTAGCATGAGGGAAACGCAAATTAAAAATCACAATATGAGATATTACTATACAACTATTAGAATGGCTAAGATTAAAAATAGGACTTCCCTGGTGGTGCAGTGGTTAAGAATCTGCCTGCCAATGCAGGGGACACGGGTTTGATCCGTGGTCTGGGAAGATCCCATATTGCAGCGGAGCAACTAAGCCCATGAGCCACAATTATTGAGCCCACACACCTAGAGCTGGTGCTCCGCAACAAGAGAAGCCCGCTCACCGCAACGAAGACTAGCCCCCACTCACTACAACTAGAGAAAGCCCACGTGCAGCAACAAAGACCCAGCACAGCCAAAAATAAATAATTTTTTTTTAAAGTTAAAAAAACAAAACTAAATGCAACTACAATATGACCCAGTAAATGCATTCTTTTTTTTTTTTTTTTAATGCATTCTTGGGTATTTATTTGGGAGAGATGAAAAACTTAAGTTCAGGGGACCTCCTTGGTGGTCCACTGGTGAAGACTTCGTGCTTCCACTGCAGGGGTTGGAGGTTTGATCCCTGATCAGGGAACTAAGATCCCACATGCCATGCTGTGCAGCACAGCCAAAACAAAACCAATAAATAAATAAACAAATCTTATTTTTAAAAAACAAAAAAACTTAAGTTCACACAAAAACCTGTACACAAATGTGTATAGCAGCTTATTCATAATAGCCAAAAACTGTAAACAACCCAGATGTCCTTCAGCAGGTGAGTGGTAGGACAAACTATGGTATCTCCATACCAAACCACCAATAAAAAGGCCTAAACTTTTTTTTTTTTTTTGCGGTACGCGGGCCTCTCACTGTTGTGGCCTGTCCCGTTGTAGAGCACAGGCTCCAGACGCCCAGGCTCAGCGGCCATGGCTCACGGGCCCAGCCGCTCCGCGGCATGTGGGATCCTCCCGGACCGGGGCACGAACCTGTGTCCCCTGCATTGGCAGGCGGGCTCTCAACCACCATGCCACCAGGGAAGCCCAGGACTAAATTATTGATACATACAACAACCTGGATAAATCTCCAGAGAACTATATGCCGGTAGAAAAAAAAAAACAGTCCCAGAAGGTTATATACTGTATGATTCCATTTATATAATTTTTTTGAAATGACAAAATTATAGAAATGAGAAACAGATTACTAGTTGCCAGGAATTGAGGAGGGGTGGGGATGGGAGGGAAATGAGTGTAGCTAGAAAAGGACAACATGAGGTACCCTTGTGTTGATGGAAATATTTTGTATCTTCATTATATCAATGGCAGAATCTCAGTTGGGATATTATACTATAGTTTTGTTGCAAACTGTTACCATTAAAGGGCATGTGAGATCTTTATTATTTCTTACAACTGTATGTGAATCTATAATTATCTCAAAAATTTTTAATTAGTTTTAAAAATTTAACCATCAGGAATTGAATGCACACCTAATGAAATTAACATATGGTACAAAGACTGTAATAAGTATGTTTAGAAATCTTAAAGAGAAACAGAATAATAAACTCTATTAAAAATAAAACTATGAAAAAAATAAAACTGAACCAAACAGCCAGTAATTAAATAATGTCATGTAGATATGAAAAATTAACCAGTTTACAATTTTGGAAATGAGAAAAAGTCATTTAAATACAATTATATACTATAGTCATTGAAATTTTTTAAAAACCTCAATATATTGGATAAATTCTAGGCTACATGTAGTCAAAGAAAAGATTATAAATTGGAAGAATCAAGCACAAAGAAAAAATATATGAGAGATCAACGTGATTCCTAGAAATAAAAATGAAAGAATGGCAGAAAGACAGTAAATTAATATATAATAGGTAATGACTTTCCTGAATTAGAGAAATTCTAATTAGAAACTTAACTAGGTAGGTTGTACACTCCAAGTACTGTATACCAAACAGATAAATAAAAGTAAATTCAGGGAGACTTCCCTGGTGGCACAGTGGTTAAGAATCCACTTGGCAATGCAGGGGACACGGGTTCCACCTCTGGTCCAGGAAGATCCCACATGCCGCGGAGCAACTAAGCCTGTGCACCACAACTACTGAGCCTGTGCTCTAGAGCCCACGAGCCACAACTACTGAGCCCGCACACCACAACTACTGAAGCCCGCACACCTAGAGCCCGTGGTCCGCAATAAGAGAAGCCACCGCAATGAGAAGCCCACAACAAAGAGCAGCCCCCGCTCATCGCAACTGCAGAAAGCCCTCATGCAATGAAGACCCAACACAGCCAAAAATAAATAAATAAACTTTTTTAAAAAGAGTAAATTCAGTATTCTGGTTAAATATGGTAGATTGAAAGTACATGTTTACCTCCTACCTTCCCCCTAAAACCCATTCAAATGTCAGTAAAGGGATTTTGTTTTTAAGATATAAACTCACAAGGTAAAGAAGACAGGTATAAATCAGTAAAACTTGGGACACTAGAAAGCAGATGCACAATGCTGATTTAAGAGACCTGAAAAAACAGAAGCTTGTTTGTTTCTTTGTTTACCTGAGGTTGGGAGGAAGGAGAGCCAAGAATAAGGAGTTTGCACCACAGATTTCTAGAAATATTCAGAAATTGGAAATACTTGTACCTTTGAACACAGGGAATATGGGGTGAAGCTGAAAACAGAAGACTGGCTGAAGGTCTAGAGAAGAAGCAAAGGCTGTGCATTATTATCCCCATCCTACACAGCCCCTCTGCCATTACAGAAAACTGATGTTCACTCTTTGGAGAGTTTCAACCAGAGCAGGGACGCTGGGCATAGAGGAAGGCAGGGTGCTGTATCAAGGACCAAGTGAAAATCCATATAACAGAGAAACTGGCAGGCAGGTAAGAAATTAAAGAGTTCTTCTCTGGAGGAATCTGACAAGTCCTGGAAAGGAGGAAAAATCTCTACCAGTATTCATGGCTTAATGGAAAAGGCCCACACATAGTGCTTCCAGTCCAATTTTTATTACCTTTCATTTAAATATGAACAAGATCCGAACGAAGATCACCAAACTTTTTGAGGAAAACCTGAAAAGCAAGAGAACGTAGGACAAAACAAACAGAAAAAAAGGAGTTAGAGGGAAAAAACTACTGAGAGAGCAAAAGACTATTGAGAGAAAAAAATATATAATGAAATATCTTCAGAGAGATAAAATACTGTATCCCATGAAACAAGGATACTTTTTTTTAAATTAAAAATGGTAAAAATGAAAATTTCAGTATGTAGCCTAGAAGATGAAGGAAATCCCTTATAATATACAACCAGAAGACAAAGAAATGGGAAATAGGCTAGAAAGATAAGAGGATTAGTCTAGAAGGTCCAAATAGGAGTTCCAGTAAGCAAGAACAAGTGGCAAGTATAATTGATAAGAAGATAGAAAATTAATAAGGATATAGAAGATTTGAAAAACATTATCAATCAACTTGATCTATCATTTATAGGCTACCCAACAACTGCAGAGTATACATTTTGAAATATTCTTTTCAGGTGCACATGGGATGTTCTTCAAGACAGACCGTATTTTATACCATAAATTAATTTGCAATAAATTTAAAAGAATTGAAATCATATATAGTATGTTTTCTAATCACAATAGAATTATATTAGAAATCAGAAACAAAAAGATAGTTGGAAAATTCCCAGGTATTTGAAAATTTGACAACACTCTTCTAAATAAATCCAAAATCAAAGAAAAAAAAAAAAAAGCCAGGGAAACTAAATGTTTTGACCTGAATGATAATGAAAACATATCAAAACTTGTGGACTGTAACTAAAGTGGGCTATGAGCGAAATTTATACCTTAAATGCTTATATTAGAAAAAAGATCTAAAACAGGGGTTGGTGAACCTTTTCTGTAAAGGGCCAAATAGTAAATATTTTAGGCTTTGAGGGCCATATAGCCCTTATTACACATACTCAACTCTGTCTGCCTTGAGGCGTGAAATCGGGCATAGGCAATGGGCAAATGAATAAATGTGGCTATATTCCAATAAAATTTATTTCTGAGCAGTATTTGAATTTCATATAATTTCACGACAAAATATTATTCTCCTTTTCCTTTTTTTCTACCACTAAAAATGTAAAAAAATTCTTAGCTTGTTAAAGATACCTATAAAATATTTCATGGTAGAATGTTTATGACCTTGTGATTAGACATAAAAAGCACAAACAATAAAGGAAAAGCTGGGCTTCCCTGGTGGCGCAGTGGTAGAGAGTCCGCCTGCCGATGCAGGGGACACGGGTTCGTGCCCCGGTCCGGGAAGATCCCACATGCCGTGGAGCGGCTGGGCCTGTGAGCCATGGCCACTGAGCCTGCGCGTCCGGAGCCTGTGCTCCGCAACAGGAGAGGCCACAACAGTAAGAGGCCCGCGTACCGCAAAAATAAATAAATAAATAAAATAAAGGAAATGAAAAGCTTAATATATTTGACTTCATTCAGTGTAAAACTAAACAAAAATAATTTAGAATTAAGGCAAAAAAAAAACCCAGAAAGTCCATGTCAGGGAATTCCCTGGAGTTCCAGTGGTTAGGACTCCATGTTGTCACTGCCTAGGGCCAGATTCAGTCCCTAGTCGGGGAATTAAGATCCCACAAGCTGTGCGGCGCAGCCAAGAAAAAAAAAAAAGTCCATGTCAGACATTTTATGCCATATTAAATTCCAGGTGGATCAAAGATTAAAATATAAAAAATCAAACCATAAAAATACTAGAAGAAACCATAAGAAAAAAACCATTAATAAAGTGATGGAATGGGGAAAGCCTTTTGAAATATGATAAAAATTCTGAAGCCATAAAAGATTGATAAATGTAACAACCTAAAAGTAAGTGATTTCTGCATAGCATTAACCACCATTGGCAAATGACAAACTGGGGGAAATATCTGATTTGTAGTACAGTCAAAAGGCTTGCTGTGGTATATAAACAGTTACAAATAAGAAAAAGACTATAATTCAGTAGAAAAATGAGCAAAGGATATGAACAGACAGTTCATTAGAAGGTAAATACAAATGTCTCATAATGGTATCTTGTAATGAAATGCTATACAAACTCATAATAAGAAACATGACATTAAAACTACATAAAACACCATTTTTCTCCAATCAGATTGGCAAAACCAGAAAGTTTGAGAATACTGTGTTGCCACAGGGAAGGGACAACAGGTGTTCTCATGAACTATTGGTGGGTTTATAAATTAGTATAGCCTCTCTGAGGGCAAATTGACAGTATTTATGAAAAATCCAAATACAAATGCTCTGTGATTAGCAGTTTTACTTATAGGAATTTATCTTACAGACATATTCTGTGATATGTAAGATAAGACATTTGTACTAGGTTATTTATTCAGCGTTATTTGTAACAGCAGAAGAATGCAGCAACCTAAATGTTCATCAACAGGGGACTGGATAAATAAATGTTGGTATATGGTTTGAAATCAGTCATATGCAGCATTGAAAAGACTGAAGTAGTTCTATGTTTACTCACGTGGAATATGATCCAAAATATACGGTTATGTGGAAAATGTGCAGAACATCGGTGTACATTGCTACCATTTGAGGAAGAATGTATAAACATATGTGCTTAGAAATATATAAAATACCTCTGGAGGAGTACATGGATATCCATGGGTGTTTCTGAGTGTGGGACCTGCAAAGCTGAAGAACAGTGACAGGAGGGACACTTCATTTCATGTTGGGGTTTGTCTGCATTTTTTTTTTTTTTTTTGCTACCTTTTAAATTTTGGAGTGTGACTATGGTATCTATTCAAAACCATTTTTAAATAAAATGAACATGTCAGGAATGTTCATTGTGATGTCATTTAAGAGTGAAAATGTGCAAGAAACATCTAAATTTCCATCAACAGTATGTATAAATTGTGGTCAAATCATGCAGTGACATACTTGAGCACCATTAAAATAAATGGGTTAAGCTCTTCACGTCAACATTGATAAATCTCAAATTTGTAATGTTAAGTGAGAACAGTAAGTTATATACCCAGCATGATCCTAGCAATGGCAAGTTTGAAAATATAGTAAACAGTGGTTTTCAACTATGATGTTTTATTCTTTAAAAAATAAATCTGTTGCAAGTATAGCACAAAATTTTATAAATCCATTGAGCTGGGTGGTGGGTACATGAGTTTTTGTTTAGTTATCCTTTGTATTTTTTTAGTGTATTTGAAATACTGCATAATTTTTTAAAAGTTAGGAAAATGTGCCTTAACTGGACCATGGAATCTTTGCAACCATTGCCCATCCTAAGGGGCCCTGGTAGTGTTGTAGGCAGTTCCCGTGGAACTATTCCAGCCTAATGATGTTAGGCCCACTGGGACCTAGAGCACCCCCTAAACCCTCCTACAGGAGCCAGAATGCTACTCAGATGGAAAATACTCTTCTCAGTGGCCAACAGTATTTCTCTTGTCTAGATGTGAGTCTTCTTGTCTTCCAGGGATGTTGGTGGTGAATGTAACGTGGAGGAACAAGACTTACGTAGGTACACTTCTTGACTGCACACGACATGACTGGGCACCCCCCAGGTAAGCACTCTACAGCTTTTTAGTTTATGTTAATCTGAACCACCCTCATCAGTGATCCCTTATACCTTTATCCTGTTAGAGTTGGACAGCTTTTAAAAGACACCCAGCTTTTAAAGGACAGTTATGTTATAGAAACAAGGGAAGGCATTATATTCATCTGGCATTCAAGAAGAATAAATCAATGGGTAGGAATGGTGAGAAGATCCTATTTAAGCCTTTATCCGGAATGACTGAATTCTGGCTTCTACCTACAGTCACCTTGAGACCAAGGCCAGAATCTGACTACAGGTGAATAAGCATTCACTGATGATGTTTTTTGATAGTAGCTATCTCTCAGAAGTTTAAACTCGAAAACATTTTCAGTTTCATAAACTCCACTAGACAGTCTGGGTTTCACAAGGACCTTTTCAAGTTGCAGTTGGCCGTAAGACTGATATTTCAGTGAATAGCACTTTACGGCTTGTTCCTAATATTAATTTCCAGTTTGTCAGGGTTAGGGGAACCCAAATCTTGGGGAATCATTTATAGTTAGTATGCAGATAACATTCTAGGAGCTCACCAGTTAATGCAGTTACCATGCTTTCAGAAGTTCCTTTAACAAACCATATTCACTGAAAATGATAGTTACCATATGGACAGTTCTTCTGGAGGCTGCAGCTAAACTGGTTTGAAGATAGCTTTTTTTCCTTAATAATATCCTGTTGTGTTTGTCATTTGCCAAGGTTCTGTGACTCTCCCACCAGTGACTTGGAAATGCGCAATGGTCGGGGTAGAGGCAAACGCATGCGTCCCAACAGTAACACACCTGTCAATGAGACAGCCACAGCCTCTGACAGCAAAGGGACCAGCAGTAGCAGCAAAACCCGAGCAGGAGCCAATAGCAAAGGCCGCCGGGGCAGCCAGAATTCTTCGGAACATCGCCCAGCTGCCAGCAGCACCTCCGAGGATGTCAAGGCCAGCCCTTCCTCAGCTACTAAGCGGAAAAACAAACCCCTTTCAGACATGGAGCTGAATTCTAGTTCAGAGGACTCCAAAGGGAGCAAGCGTGTCCGTACTAATTCCATGGGCTCAGCCACTGGCCCCCTCCCTGGGACCAAAGTGGAACCCACTGTTCTAGACAGAAATTGTCCTTCCCCAGTCCTGATTGACTGTCCCCACCCAAACTGCAACAAAAAGTACAAGCACATCAATGGACTTAAGTACCACCAAGCTCATGCCCATACAGATGATGACAGCAAGCCAGAAGCAGATGGAGACAGTGAGTACGGAGAGGAGCCCACCCTACATGCAGACCTCGGGAGCTGCAATGGTGCATCTGTCTCACAAAAAGGTTCCTTGTCCCCTGCCCGCTCCGCTACCCCCAAAGTTCGGCTCATAGAGCCCCATAGCCCTTCTCCTTCAAGCAAATTCAGCACAAAAGGCCTCTGTAAGAAAAAGTTGAGTGGGGAAGGGGACACAGATCTCGGGGCCTTATCCAATGATGGTTCTGATGATGGACCCTCAGTAATGGATGAAACAAGCAACGACGCCTTTGATTCTTTGGAAAGGAAGTGTATGGAAAAAGAAAAATGTAAAAAGCCCTCTAGTTTGAAACCTGAAAAGATTCCTTCCAAAAGTTTAAAGTCAGCCCGGCCCATTGCCCCTGCCATCCCCCCACAGCAGATTTACACCTTCCAGACAGCCACCTTCACAGCAGCAAGCCCAGGCTCCTCCTCAGGCTTGACCACCACAGTGGTCCAGGCCATGCCCAACAGCCCCCAGCTGAAGCCCATTCAGCCCAAGCCCACTGTGATGGGAGAACCTTTCACAGTCAACCCTGCCTTGACTCCAGCCAAGGACAAGAAAAAGAAAGACAAAAAAAAGAAGGAATCCTCAAAGGAACTTGAAAGTCCTCTGACCCCTGGGAAGGTGTGTCGAGCAGAAGAAGGCAAAAGCCCGTTTAGGGAATCATCAGGAGATGGGACGAAGATGGAGGTCCTCCTAAATGGCTCCTCAGACCCCCACCAGAGCCGACTGGCTAGCATCAAGGCGGAAGCTGACAAGATCTACAGCTTCACGGACAATGCTCCCAGCCCTTCAATTGGAGGCTGTAGCCGCCTAGATAGCACTACCCCTACCCAGCCCATGACCCCCTTACATGTAGTGACCCAGAATGGGGCTGAAGCCAGCTCAGTCAAAACCAACAGCCCTGCATACTCCGACATCTCTGATGCGGGGGAGGATGGGGAGGGCAAAGTGGAAAGCGTCAAATCAAAGGACCCTGAACAGTTGGTTAAGGACGGGGCCAAGAAAACCCTTTTCCCCCCTCAGCCACAGAGCAAAGACTCACCATATTACCAAGGCTTTGAGAGTTACTACTCTCCAAGTTACACACAATCCAGCCCAGGGGCTCTGAACCCCAGCAGCCAGGCAGGAGTGGAGAGCCAGGCCCTGAAGACAAAAAAGGATGAGGAGCCTGAGAGCATAGAGGGAAAAGTGAAGAACGATGCCTGTGAGGAAAAGAAACCAGAGCTGAGCAGTTCCAGTCAGCAGCCCTCCGTCATCCAGCAACGTCCCAACATGTACATGCAGTCCCTGTACTACAACCAGTATGCCTATGTGCCCCCCTATGGCTACAGCGACCAGAGCTACCACACCCACCTCCTGAGCACTAACACAGCCTACCGGCAGCAGTATGAAGAACAGCAGAAACGACAGAGCTTGGAGCAGCAGCAGCGGGGACTGGATAAGAAGGCAGAGATGGGCCTGAAGGAGCGGGAGGCAGCACTCAAGGAAGAATGGAAGCAAAAGCCGTCAGTTCCACCAAGTCTCACCAAGGCCCCCAGCCTGACAGACCTGGTGAAGTCAGGACCCGGGAAGGCCAAGGAGCAAGGGGCTGACCCTGCCAAATCAGTCATTATTCCCAAGTTGGATGACTCTTCCAAGCTCCCCAGCCAGGCCCCAGAAGGACTTAAAGTAAAGCTGAGTGAGGCCAGCCACCTAGGCAAGGAGGCCTCTGAGGCGAAGACAGGTGCCGAGTGTGGCCGACAGGCAGAGGTGGATCCAATACTCTGGTACCGACAGGTAACTGTTCTGGAAGGAAATAGAAATACCATTTGATAGTTTTTCTGTCTTCCTCACAAATCAGGGCTGTCCTTTGGTAGGGAATCAACAGAATACAGATTAACAGAATAAATCTATAATTTTACGGATTCTTTACTTTGGTAAATCATTGTAACTTTTTTTGTTTGTTTCTTATTTATCTTTGGCTGCGTTGGGTCTTCGTTGCTGCACGCGGGCTTTCTCTAGTTGCATCGAGCGGGGTCTACTCTTCGTTGCAGTGCGCGGGCTTCTCATTGCGGTGGCTTCTCTTGTTGCGGAGCACGGGCTCTAGGTGCGCGGGCTTCAATAGTTGTGGCACGTGGGCTGTAGAGCGCAGGCTCAGTAGTTGTGGCTCACGGGCTTAGTTGCTTCATGGCATGTGGGATCTTCCCGGACCAGGGCTCAAACCTGTGTCCTCTGTGTTGGCAGGCGGATTCTTAACCACTGCGCCACCAGGGAAGCCCTAACATTTTTTTTTAAAAAGCACTTTTTACACCAGTAAAAGGTGTTTTTCGCATGTGACAAGAGAGGCCCAGGCAAGTTAGCTTGATTTGTCTGGAATTACTTGAGACTTACCTGGCAGAGCCAGAACTGGAACCCAGGTATCTAGTGATTCCTAGTCCAGTGTTTCTTCCACTGTGTGGTTCCTATGGAATGAGTTAATGGTGGTCTCTCCATTTTTTAAAGTAGGCCAGAAGTACACAACTCACACCGAGTTACTCTCAGAAAGGTTTTCTAGGCAGAGTTAGAACTAAGAACTTGGTCTTACATTTTGCTCTGTTCCTCAGACTTAGAAAGTCTCCCCTTCCCTCTTTGTGCCACAGTTAGACCACCCTCCTCTGAGCGGGGCAGCACCTGTAGCTCTCTGCCCCTGAGTTTGCTCTGAAGAAGGGAAACCACCTAAATATCCTTGGAAAGGGAACGGCTTCTTCTAGTCAAGGAGTCCTTTCCCCAGAATGCTTGTTCTTGCCTAGAGAAGACCCACTGGTGGATTTTCCCTTTCTTTCACCACATCTTATTTCCTTTCATGAGGGGAGGAGACAGGCATTTAAGCAGGAGCGACCAGAGGTGATTTTAAACAAAGGTCAGTAGAGGCCAAGATCCTGCTGTGCCCCAGATGTCTAGTATTATCTGCTCTGGTGTTTCTACAGGGACATTGGGCTTGAAATCTCTCTATCTGTAAAACGCTCAGAGCTCATTCTGTGATTGTTGTAGGAAGCAGAGCCCCGGATGTGGACATATGTTTATCCTGCTAAGTACTCAGACATCAAGTCAGAGGATGAGCGGTGGAAGGAGGAGCGGGACCGCAAACTGAAGGAGGAAAGGAGTCGGAGTAAGGACTCTGTACCCAAGGAGGACGGGAAGGAAAGCACAAGTAGTGACTGCAAGCTGCCCACGTCTGAGGAATCCCGCCTCGGGAGCAAGGAGCCCCGACCAGGTGTCCACGTGCCTGTGTCCTCTCCCCTCACCCAGCACCAGTCCTACATCCCCTACATGCACGGCTACTCCTACAGCCAGTCCTATGACCCCAACCACCCCAGCTACCGGGGTATGCCTGCCGTGATGATGCAGAACTACCCAGGTACGGCACCGAATTCCAACGGCTGTTCCATTCAATGGGAAGGTAAATGAGGCACAGATTTCGAATCCAGAGTTTTCTTGCTCAGCTCTAAGGCTTACTGAGGCTCAGGTAGACGACAGCTCTGATTTGAAGGTGGCCTTCTGTGAAGTGGGCACTAATCCTGAGCTCCTTGAATGACCCCTACTTACAGTCTGTGGGACCACTTCTCCCTCCCTTGCACCCGCTAGAGGGTTGACTCTACAGTCAATTTTTATGGATAACTAAAGGCAAAACCGCATCTCTACCAGAGCTGTCTTCCCTCAGCTGGGATTTTCTAAACACACACTCTAGGGACTCCCCTGGTGGTCCCAGCCGGTACAGGTTCAATCCTTGGTCAGGGAACTAAGATCCCACATGCCTCGGGGCGTGGCCAGAAAAACAAACAAAAAAACCCACATACTCTCTACATTTTGCAATGTGCTAGGCACTGTGGGGAATACAAAAGAAATAGCGAAGACTAGCTCAATCCCCTCAAGGAGCTTACAACTTAATTGTAGCAGGAGAGAAACGTGGAACAAATAAAATTCAACCCAGGAGAGTGCATGTATTCATTTGCAAAATTGTGTTTAGCTGTAAGGTCAGGAGGCAGTCAGTGAGGGGAAGAGCAGTTTGAAGTCAGACTGGGGGTAAGTCCAGCTAGAAAGATTCAGTCTGGGAAAGATAAACTCTTTATACTGCCATCCATGAGTTCTTGGGGAGCAGGGCACAAGTTAGGAGTTAAAGTGTTTTTTAACTTGTTAGAAGAAAAGGCTCACTTTACTCACTGATCTCTGTTGCCTGAAGAGCCATGTGGGATGCTTCTGGGGTGGAAGACTCTTTCTTTCACTTCTTGGAGCTCCCACCTCCCTATAGGAGAGCAGCTGAAATAGTCTTGATATTGACATTATAAGGCAAATACTAAATAGGACACTTAAGCTTTTCAAACTGAGATAGGAAATTATCTCATCCTGTAGTATTCCTTTCTCCTGTTACCCCAATCCTTCTATATAAAAACAGTTGCTCTATTTGATGAGTACCTGCTCTGTGCCAGGCACTGGACTAGGTGATTTATGTACATTATCTTATTTAATCTTCTCTGTCATCCTATGAAATAAGTATTGGTATCTTCATTTTGATGGTTAAGAAACTGAAGCTCAGAAGGTTAATTTGAGCTAATTAATTTGTTAATTTTGTTCAGGGTTACCTAACTGATAAGTAGAGGAAGGATTTGAGCCCAAGGACATCTCCATATCCAATATCTTTCAAATCCTATGACTGTATCACCTCTCCAAGAAGAATCTGAGACTGGGGCTCTAAGGAAGTTGGTTCCCCAGAAACTGAGGGCCATGTTCCTAATATCCCTTAGCTGTTTGCCTCTAGAGCTCAGTAAAGGAAGTACACACTGAGTCTCAGCCCGAAGACACTGTGGAAGAAAATATCTCAGCCTGAGCCTCACCAGGCTCACTGAAGCAGAGTTTCTTCTCCCTCTCCCATTTCTTTGACTGCTTTATTTCTCTTCCCCAGGTTCCTACCTGCCTTCCAGCTACTCTTTCTCCCCGTATGGCAGCAAGGTCTCAGGGGGTGAAGATGCTGACAAGGCACGAGCCAGCCCCAGTGTCAGTTGTAAATCCAGCTCAGAGTCCAAAGCCCTGGACCTCTTGCAGCAGCATGCCAGTCATTACAAGAGCAAGTCTCCCACGGTGAGGGAAGTGCAGTGACACTGACTGTTGTCAGAGACAAATAAGGCCAGATCCAGGGTCTGGGAGAAGATGGACTAGTTCAAGTCCTAACCACAGTGTGGTTTGGCTGACTTGACAGTAGCTCTGCCAGGCACCTCCTTGATTCTTAGGTGTCCTGCATCTTTAAGGAGTCGTAATGTGGGCTCTGGGCATCTTGCTTTCATGTATGTGTCTCACAGTAGAGCTTTTGTGTCTGCTTTCCTTTCCAGATAAGTGATAAAACTTCTCAGGAGAGAGATCGGGGAGGCTGTGGGGCGGTTGGGGGTGGTGGCAGCTGTAGCAGCGTCGGGGGAGCAGGCGGGGGTGAAAGGAGTGTTGACCGGCCCCGAACCTCCCCTTCTCAGCGCCTGATGTCCACACACCACCACCACCACCACTTGGGGTACTCATTGCTCCCAGCACAGTACAACTTACCCTATGCAGCAGGTAAGCCTCACTTCCCCACTTCCTATCCTTTCTACTCCATCCCAGTAGCACCACCCACAGTAGGGGGCCCCTGGCAAGAACCGCCCCCCCCCTCCATTTTTTCCCTTGAGCGTCTCATCTGTCCATAGTCCTAGCCTCCTGCAGACAATCAATAAAATCATGACATTTGTTTCATCCCTTGGAGATTGGGGATTCTCAAACTCCTCCGGAAAATTGGCTTTGATATTCAGAAGAATAAGGAGCAGGTGTTCCCACAGCCAAAGAGTAACAAGCAACTGAAAAACAGAGCCTATCTATCCCGAGCCGCTCTATCTATCCAAGTATCAGATTTTCTTCTGTCAGCACCCCAGAACTCAGTGGAGCTAGGAATTTAAGGGGAAGCTCTCCCCAATACCCACTCAGCTGGCAAAAAGGGAGAGTGCTTAAGGGGAGGGTCTGGGAGTGCCACACTAACACATCCTCCTCCTCACTCAGGGCTTTCTTCTACAGCCATTGTTGCCAGCCAGCAAGGCTCCACTCCTTCACTCTACCCACCCCCCCGGAGGTGAGAATGGTAAGTAACTTTTTAATTTGGGGCAACACCTAGAGAGCAGGGATAGGTGATACCTGGATCACAGAATCCCTGCAGAGCCACGGTGAAGGATAGCTCTGTGGGCTGTGGGCTGGAAATGGTGGAACCCTGGGCAAGCCTCTTGTATAAGTCTCCCATGAAGCCATCTGCCTCAGAGGAGCTGTGGAACACGTCTTCCCTAGCGACCAGGACTGGCCTCCTCTGCAGTTCATTTTCTTGGAGCACCACCCTGTGGTTCTTTTTACCAGCCGGCTGAATGCCTGGTTATCTGTCCATGTTTCCCTTGCAGAAAGAACACCAAGTGCCCGGATAAAGTCAGCTTCACGGGCCCGGACTGGCTCACCCAAGGTGCTGGAGGTGCCATTTAGACATCAGTTAAATGGTATTGATCATCCTGTTTGCCGTTCCCACCATGACTGAAGGCAGACCCTTGGTTATCTCGCCTCCACCAGACCCCCGGACTCCCTGACCCTCCCCCTCTTCCTCAGGAGCTGGAGAGCCGGTACTTAGCAAAAATATTTATTCTCTTGGCCACAGTAGTGACTGTTGTGGCCTCTGTGGAGGTGAAGGCACGGGGAGCAACCAGGGGAACGGGGCCTCGGCCCAGAGAAGTCACTGGTCTGTTCCCCAAGCCTCTGGTCAGCTGCCGGAGCAGTACCAAGCCCCCCAGGGAGGGACCCCCGAGCACTGGGTAAGGTCTGAAGACAGCACAGCAGCCATACCCCTCTTCACCATCATTACCACCATCACCAGACCCTGCATCTCCCCAGTGGTTTGGGCCCTGGGAACTGGCAGCACATGGAGGGATTAGAATCTCAGGAAAGAAATTGGGGGCTGTTTTCTCTGCAGTAGTGAAAACAAGGTCTTCCAACATGAAGACTTCTCCCGTCTCACATGAGCACATGTAAATGCTCAGAGCCCAGCCTGGAAAGGGAGACCAAGGCATTTGCCCCACCATGGCCTTGGGCTGCCTGTCAGGCAGAGGGCCAGGGGTCCCAACACCAGCACAGAGCTCCCCGGGGATTCCGGGCGAGAGCTTGAGCTGGAGCACGAATTGGAGTCTGTGAACTAGAAGCTGCAACCCCACTAAGCCCTGCTGCTGCTTAGCCCCCACTCCTTGCCCTTTTCTCACCTCCCTTCCGACCCCTTGGTGCCTTTCCCAGGGGAATCCCCACACTGATCTCTCCTCTTCTTTTCCACTGCTTGGCTCTTAAGGCTCAGGCAGGTAAAATAGTATCCCCCAACATGGGGAGCTTTGGGGTCTGCCAGGTCACCTGAGCGCAAGCCAGGAGGCAGGCCCTGGGAGCACCCAGCCCTTCTAGGAGATGTCCTGTCCAAGCAGCCATCTGAGTTTCCTCCTCATCTAGGGCCACAAGTCTATACAGCCCAATTTCTCTGTACACAACTACAAGACTTTATGTAGCTCAACCTGTAACCCCATGTGTGCCAATATAAGCCGTTTTTTTGTTTTAGGGGCTACTGACCATGGGAGATTTATCTATTCCTTAGACCCTGGGATAACACATGCAAGCCATTACTCCTTGGAGCTACAGAGTGTAGTCAGTGGAGGTGTGCTTTGAGGCAGAGACATTTCTCTGCTCTCCTTAGAAATGCAGTCCCAGTCCAGGCTCTATGCTGTGTCACTGGGAAAGTGACAGTGATTTGGTAGCTTTATTGGAGTCACTTCTTCCCCAAGGTGTGGGGAGCTTTAGCTCTTAGTTTTTGACGTATCATCCCTTTGTCTTCTTCCTCTCCTGTCTTTCGTTGACCTTGTGGATTGAGAGAGAGATGAAGACTGACAGACACCAACCTAGGTTAGAGACGGGTGTTTGTGACCAGAGTGCCAAAAATGACCGTTTAAGAGCAGGGGCTTGGCTCTGACAGTTTGGGGCATGGAGATGAAAGACAGTAAGCACAATGCCCAGTGGAGGCTGCTTTCCAAGATCCCCAGAGCCCTGTTCTAGAGAGGCTTAGGGTCTTTTGCCCAAGAGGAGCCCCTCTGACCTATAGACCTTTCCTCTAGGTTTCCATGTCCTTGTTCTTGTTCAAGTTGGGTTCTGAGCCCTCCCCAAAACCCCAATGATAAATCAGAGGTCTAAAGACCTCTTAACAGGCCCCAGGCAGCCTCCCTTCCCCATTCAGTCCATTCAGTCCTTCTGCCTTCTGATGCCCCAGCGGGCAGTGCTCTGAGCAGTGACTTCCCTTTTACCCATGGAAGTCGTTGCTGTGGACACTTTCATCCCACCTGAACTTCAGCCTGATTTTGCCCTCCCAGACTCTGTCGGGTGGAGCCAAGGCCCATCTCTGTTCCTGTTTGTTTTTAAATATTGTTGTGTGTTTTGTATCTGGCGCTGGCTTTTACAGCGTGCTCTGTACATATTGTGAAGAAACCATTTGGAGTCATTTTCTTTCCTGTTGGGCAGGCATGGCCCCTTTCCACTTTGTTCTGTAACAGAGAAGAAGAGCTTCTGTATTAGCAGGGCATCCTTGGGTTCTGCAGAAGGGAACAGTTTTTTCTCTTTTTTCCTTAAAAAACATTTGGCTCTTTGATCCTTATATCCAAGTCTCCCTTGAAAGGCAGGAGCTGAGCTGCCCAGAAGAGCAGGTAAAAGGAGCAGTGGCAGAATGGCACTGCCTTCGCCTGGTCCCCGATCCTTGCCAGGTCCAGTCTTCCCTCCCTGAAGTAACACAGAACAGCAGCACTGACGGATGAAATAGAGATCCTTAACGAGTACTGAGTGAAGGGTTTGCTGTCCACCCCTAACCTCTCTCCACGCGGAGAAAGAACACAGAGGGGGAACCTGTGGCACCCATGACCTGGTCATAGGGAAGAGACACTCAAGGATTCCCACCCACCTTACCCCAGCAAAGGCTGGAAGTGTTTGCTGCTAAGGGCCGAGACCACCAGGCAAAGGCTCTCTCTGAGCTACCCCTGCCCAGTTCTTTTGACAGACATTGCTCCTCCAGGCCCCACAGAGAAGCTGGAGGGAAGAAGCCTTGTCCCCAGGTAGGACAGCCATGGCTTGGAGAGCTGCTCTTTAGGATTCACATCTGCTTCTTCCTCATTTAAGCTGTGCCAGTTCCCCCCATCCCCTTTCCCTGCCTGTACATGTATGTATACATGTGTATTTCCTTCTCTTACCTCACCCTCTCCACACATCTCAAGGTCAAAGGACCACATGCAGAAGGGTTAAGACGGCACCCCATGAAGTGAAATGATGCTTCTTGAACCTCTTCTCTCCAGGCTCCAAGGTGGGGGTGGAAGGGCTTGGTCTCGGGAGTGGGAGGGTAAGACTACAGAAGGGCTAGAGTGTTACTGTATACGGGCTTTGAGGTCACCCATGCCACTTATTATCCCATGTACCCTACCACCATCTCAGTGTCTACTCTGATGCCCCCAAGATTCAACTGGGCAGCTAGTTGGCCCCATAATTCTGGGCCTTTGTTATCTGTTTTATTATTAGGGCATCCCAGGAAGCTTTCCAATGATCCTCTGCCATGGGCCCCTCCTGGGATCAAGCCCCTCCCAGGCCCCGTCCCCAGCCCCTCCTGCCCCAGCCCACCCGCTTGCCTTGGTGCTCAGCCCCCCATTGGGAGCAGGTTGGGGCGAGCTGGAGGCCCGGGCTGGAGGGGCAGTGTTGCTGTTCATAGCTTTTGTTCCGCTGGCATTGCTCTGTTAGATTTAATTTCAGTCTTCCTGATTCTTCCCTTCTGTAAAGTGTACATTACCAAGTTCCTTGTTTTTTATATATATATATATATAAATATATATATATACATACAAACTGTACTCTTTTTGCCTTTGTACATTCAGGCAAGAAGAGAAAATAAATCTTTTTAAGAGACAATCACAAATCTGTGAGGGCTGCTGGTTATTTCTCCTGGAGTTTGCTGCCGAGCTGCCTCCTCTTCCCTCCTCACTTTTCTCCCTCAGCTTTCCTGATCTTCCTGGTCCTGCTCCATATGCATCCTCAGCTCCACCTTCCCTGGCTGATGGCAAGCTGTTGAATCAGTGTCCAGACTACCTGCCCTGCAGCCCTTTCCTGCCCAGCAGTATTTTCCAGCTTGGCGGCGGGCTTACCCAGGAGCTTTATCCTGCGCCCTGGCCTCTCCTGTCTTCTCCCATAGATCCCATTCACCAAAGTGGCTTTGGACCCCTGGGTACTCTGGGACCTGTCTCCCAGAGGCCCTGGCTTTGGACACTCACTTGTGAAACTATGCAGCTGGGAGCTCTCTGCCTAAGAGTTTGCACTACTTCTTAAACCTGCCTGGGCGTTAGATCAGATGGTTTTTAGGAACGAGTGGGAAACTAGCCTCTAACACTCCCCCAGATGCCAGCCTCCATAGTTGCTCTGATCCACAGCCCAGAGAATCATTCCTGGCTGCTGAACTCCTGTGGCTACCCCATCAGAACAAGGGCTAAGGGCTTACGGGTCAAGAGCATTTGATCAGAATTTCAAAGGGTGGTACATTCGGAAACACAGCCCAACCAAACCACTGTTCCACCTCTTGAACTTTCTCCTTTTCCTCTGACTTCCTCCTCCCCCCTTTTTTTCCCCTTTCTCTCTACTTCCTTTTCTTAATTGGCTTTGGACTTGAAGTATATTTTTAAATTATTATTTGTTGTATTTATTGAATAAAGTTTTTAATGTCCCTGTTCTTAAATTTAGACTTAGTTTGCCTTTCACATATCTCCCCTATCCTGCTCCACCCTCCCACTCCCAAAAGATTTCCCCTTCTAAGTTGCTTTTCTAATTGCAGATTTTGGGTACCATATTTCTTTCCTGACAGTGGTCTTAACCTAGCAGAAGTTTTTTCTTTTTGAAAGAGAAATTTTAGCTTGAGTGCCTGGGTTTCCAATTCAGCCTTTCTAACTCTGGCTGTGTTAAAGAGAAGCCACCAGCAGATGGCAGCAAAGTCTCAGGCATGTTTGCTGTCCACTTGCTAGCTTTGCAGATGAGAACTGTTTTTCTTGGTTCCTTATCCCTCCCTGCCTTATAGATTCCTTGGGTTTGAATTTAACATCTGAATCCTAAACTGCCTACATTAACTTGGCCATTGTCAGCATTCATGTGGACCTCTGTTGTAAATATCTCACTGTAATGACCACTTTTCAGTCACGGACTTTATAATACCTCTAAGGATTATGTGCTCAGTGGAAGACATCTTCAAAACCCTTCATATTTCAGTTGAATCATCTCTAGGCCCAGAGTTGTTTTTTTTTTTTTTTTTTTTTTTTTTCTGGCCGCAATGCATGGCATGTGGGATCAGATCCCCGACCAGGGATCGAACCTGTGCCGCCTGCAGTGGAAGCACGGATTCCTAACCACTGGACCGTCAGGGAAGTCCCTAGGCCCAGACTTTCTACTAATACCGTGTGGGGTAGAGGTGCTGAACTCCTTTTCATGAGTATTAGGTAGAGTCCAAGGTTAATGACTTGTCCAGGGTGAAAACACACAGAACAATGTGAAAATAGGCCAAAGACTCAGAGGATGTAAAGACAGCCACAGCTCAAAAGTAAGTAAACAGTTCTAAAGCTGTAGGAGGTGGAAAAACATGCCCAGCACTTCATTTGGGAAAACAAAAAAGCCAAAGGGAAAAAAAATACTGGCGAGAAATTAAAAAAGAGAACATAGGTGAAGAGGATTCTAGCCCCCTCCAATGCCACTGAGAGCTTATCCATCAGGCTGGTGGTACAGGGGAAGGGTAGCCATGCCTTAGGGCACTGGGCTCCAAAAGGAGAAAACTATCTTCCTAGGGAAGGTGTATTCCGCTTCCTTCAGACACCCCCAGGAATGGGAATGAATGTCAGGCAGCTCCATGTAAAAGCCAAAACCCAGTTTCAGGACCCAGCCTTCTACACAAAAACTAAGAATGGCTTGGAACCTGGTATGTATAGCCCCTATTCTGGATGAAGCTCTGTGTACATACCTGTCTCTAGGGGGGCTCCAGCATTCTGTCCCAGACTCCTAGCATCCCCGAGTTTTGCGTTGTAACGTGGCCCCAGAGACCTCAGCCATTCATCTGTCCTGATGCACTGTTGCTTTTTTCCTGAGAAGCATGTATCACACCCCTGCTGGGTTGGGCTCTAGACTCAAAAGACAGCAGTAGAGGAAGCTGGCCCTGGTACAGGAATAAAGGACAGACCAACCACAACTTTAAATCAGTTTATTGACACAGTAACACAACACACTTGCCTCCCTGACACCCCCACCCCCTCGCCCAATCTAGACCTCTCGCCCTTGCTCCCCGCTTAGAACAAGCTGTTCAGTGAAAACAGAAAAGGGCAGGCCACCTCTACACCCTCAGTGCCACTGCCAAGCCCTGGGGAGCAGGGTCTCAGGCACTACTCAGAACCTGTCAGGGAGGGGCGCAGTGAGCACTAGACTCAGCCAGGCAGAGGCATCCAGTCCCTCGGAGCAGATTCTCCCACAACCCCCAGGCCCCGAGCTGCTCTTCCTCTTCCCCTCTGCTGTCTGTGACCCTAGGAAGGACATACCTTGGGCCTGCGGCCAAGAGCGAGAACTCCTGGCCGTAATCTGAGAATTGGAGTTTGGCTAGTGTTTTTTAAGGCCCAGGCACCCCAAAAAAAGCCCTGGTGGTGGGAGTGAACTTCAATGCCCCTATTTTAAATGCACTGATAACATGAAACAGATTAAGCCAGCTTAACCAAATGCCAGAATAACACAAAGCTGTAAAGGAGGGGTCAGACCTGCTTTCTCCAGGCCAGACACAAATGCACAGAGAGAAGCCCAGGTGAAGTGTCAAAAAACAACTGAAGGGGCTGAAAAGCCTATACTCCGGAGTCCCCAGGGTGACAGGAAGCAAGGAAAGAAAACACACAAGTCTTAACCAAAAAAGAAAGCCCAACAGCAGGGGAACCTTAGCCTGACAGTGCTGTCCACCAGCTCTCCAGGCCTTGCCCCTGGACCCAGACAGTCCCTCCCCCTCTAGGCAATGTCCTCCCCTAGGCTAGATAGAGCACATCACACAGCGCAGTTTAAAAAGCTTCTAATGCCAGTTCATAAACATCTTCATTTACTATTGGTGATTACATGTGAATAATATGTTTATACTGTTCTTTATGGAAAACAATTTCAATGAGTCAACTCTGAGAACACAACAGGCAACCCTCACCCTGAGCGCCTCAGCGTCCTTCCCTAGACAGCAAGAAGCCCCCTCCTCTGTCCCAGGGCTGCCTAAGTTCCCCTCTTCCCCCACTGTGGCTCTTGGGCAAAGCATCCTCTATGACCATTAGTCCTCATCGGACAAGTTCTGGTCCAGGGGGTAAACCATGAACATCACATCTGGTCGAGAGGGGACACAGGGATGGCCTGGACGCACAATCTCAAAGCCCAAGAAGCTGAAGGTCTTCAGGAGTGGAGCTGCAGAAAAAAGTGTAAAAAAGGATTCTGGTAAGATACAACAAGGTTAGGCTCAAATCAAGGGAAAACCCAGAACAAAGATGGAATAAATAAGCACTAGGCCTTTCCTAAATTTGGACACTCTCAATCCCATGATCTCCCAGGGTTTGTAGGTCAAACTTCGGAGCCCCACCTTACCAAGAGCTCCCTTTTCCCCTCCCCAGCCTGGGCAGTAGGTCTCAAGCTGCTCTGCCCCCTCACCTCTGTCTTCCCGGCCCTTCCTGAAGCAGATGAAGACGTAGTTCACTTTCATCTTCTCTTCAGCAAACTCTAGCAGTGCTAACAATCTGCAAGAAGCAAGGAAAACAACTCAGGCCCACTGCCCCCTCTAGACTTCGGCCTCACCCCTCTACACCCCACCCAAGGCTTTCCTGAGGCTTACAGCCAGCACTGTAAATAGGGAACCTTCAGGAAGAAGGTTCCCTATTTCAAGACCTCAGGAGCCCTGAGTTCAGAAAAAAAACAAACCACAATCCCTAAGAAAAATGTCACTGAATTCTCTCTTCCTGGAATAAAGGTTCTTCATCTGAAATTAACACTAACCAACTTAACTAATGCAGTTCACAAGAAAATATGGGACCTAGGAAGAGAACCCAGTTTCTCAGAGGTCCTCCAAAGTTGCCAAGTTTAATGGTGACCACCTGCTGCTGAGAGGGACTTTGGGCCCTAACACTTCCTAAAAGGATTTGCTCAAGAGGCTGGAGCCACTCAAGAGAACTCCATTCTCAGGACTGTTTCTTCCGCAGCTGGGTGCTTGGAGGGCCTTGCCCAATCCAGTGAAATCCCACTGTATCTCTGAGCTCCTGGCCTTTGAACTGCACCATTATATGATGGCTCAAGGGGAATTTGATGTCCACTGGGGTGATTAAATGAAAGGAATTTGGTTAATGTGATAATGATCTGCTTTCATTATAACAGGCCTGTTTTACTGGCTGAAACTAACGTGTTACAAAATGGTATCTGCTTGGGCAGCCGAGAGCTAGGGGGAAGGCTAGTCATCTGTTGTCTCTAGTAAGCATACGCCCTTCGCTAGAGCAGGCTTCCTGCCCTTCCCCAGCACTTGCTCCTTACCCTTCTTTGCTCCCATCAGCTAATAATCCATCTGGGATTTCTACAAACAGGCTCTGGCTGGACAGGACTGCATCCCAGGAAGAGACCTTCACCTCGGTGACCTCATACTGGAAGTGGACGATGTGAGGTTTTCCATCGTTCACAGGGAGGTCCTGGGTCACAGTGAGCTTCTCGTCCTGGGAGGAGATCAGGTCAGAGGACCAGGTCACTACTGCTTCTGGCCACATCAGAGGCTCCCTAACCTAGGTGGTGTAAGGAAGGAGTCCTCTTGGGCCAACCTCAGGGTAGCACGGGATAGAGGGCACACTGAAAATGTAGAACAGCATACTGGCTAAATGGAGCCATCGGGCACTGAGACCACTTGGTGTCAGCTAAAAGCCAGCATGATGGGAAGGGAATATTTACCAAGAATCCACCAGATGCCAAGTCCTGTACAAAGTACTTGCCCATTTTTCAATCACCACAACAAGCACTTGAGGTAGGCATCAGTATCCCCACTTTAAACATAAGATACTGGGGGCCCAGAACAATTAAGCAACTGACCCAAGGCGCTACAGTGAGTAAGTGGCAGAGTTGAGATTCAAATCAGGTCTCCCTGACTAAAAGCCCATGCTTATCCCCTCAACACCATGTGCTTTCCCTTCCTTCTCTGAAAGAGAAACAGAAACAAATGAGGACGTTCATGAGGGCTTAGCTGGAGCACAGGCCAACCCAAGCTGGCTTCCAGGTGGCTGCAGAGTCCATGTTGTCTCCCCTGCCACAGTCTCAAGAGAACAGGATTCAGCTGCCCTGCTACCCTTCAATGCCAGTCTTAGAGAGAAGCTAAACCACTTCTGGCCTCACAGGAGATTAAAAGGCAGCAAAGGGCTAGCTGCCCCAGCCAGATCACTCTCGGGACAGACTCCCAGGGTTCTCTATAGCTCCTGTGCTGTGCCCTATGCTGCCCTCTCCTTACCACCCACCCCCGCCACTGCCCTGCCCCATGGCCCCCAGACTGGTAAGGGACAGAAGTCGGAATGCCCGAGAGTCGAGGACAATGGGAAAACTCCTCCTGGCCCTTGGTCTTCCTCAAGAGAAAACTGAGGAGCAGCACCAGGCAAGAGCTCTTGCATTCTTCCACTCACTGTTCCCCCTCCCCGCTTTTTCTTCCGCCTCCCACTCAGGGCCCAGAACCAGCACTAAAGTGCTGACCTAAGCTGAGAAGATGGCAGGGTGTTTGCTTGGTGCTGATACCCTCCTGGTACTCCCCAAAAGCCTCACAGCAGCCTCAGTTGAAAAAGTCCTCCCCAGTCCCCCTACTGGCCTGGCCTAAGACTCAGAAGACTAAGGAGAGTGATCACTGCCCTTAAGCAGATACTCAGCAGTGTCTGAGAAGCGCTGCTCCAAGCCTTCCACCCCACAGTCCTTACCTTATATATTAGAGCTGAGAGAGAAGGATCCCTGCCGCCCCCTCGCCCACCGGGGATCTTCGACAGTGGGTGAGGGGCATCAGGAGCACCACAGAGGCCCCGGAACAATGTGCCTGCAGCACTGGAGCTGGGGACAGTTACTCAAAGGCAAAATACTACTGCAAGAGACAAAGTGAGACAGTAAACACAAAGTCTTGAAGATTTAACTCAGCATCCTGCCCCACCCCTGCCCTGGCTCTCCCTAAACAAGTACTCCCTCAACGAATGCCCCAGTCCTTCCAGCTACAGCTCTCAGAATTACTTCTCTCTTAAAGGGCAGGAACTCACCATCCTACAGAGGCACAGAGAGTCCCAGGAGGGCTCAGGGTCAAGGGGATAGGTCTGACCAAAGGAGCCCCTGTCAAACATCAGACAAATCTCTGTGGTACCGGCAGACCTTGGGAAGAACCAGATGCTGGCTTGCCTAGTAGGCCTAGAGGCCCAGACCCCCACCAGCCCCTTTCCTTACCCTAACAATGTCTCAACAACCTCTGTGGAAGAATCACAAAGCCTACACAATCACTTCAGGCTGGAGAGGCATATGGGCCTCAGGAAGTCCCATGGGCTGGATACGGAGTCCCTGAGGAACTCCCAAGGCCACTTTTCCAATGATGGCCTCCCTGATCTGAACAATGGAACTAAACAAGAAATCACTTACCCAAATCCCTCTAGGGTCAAGAACTGAATCAAATCCAGGGATTTGGCTCCCGGAGAGGAGATGCACTATAGTACAGAGTATTATGATGGCGTCTGAGTTAGTCCCTGGTGTGCCACCAGACACAGGGTTGCCCTTCCTTGCTGGAATCTGACCTGGGCATGGGAGTTCAGGTAATACTGTTGCGATTAGAATGGACACTCAACACGTATATATTGCCAGCATGGTGGTTGCTAGGAGGAGGTATACATGCCAGGACCTGAGTAAGGAAGCCAGTTATCAGATGGATCACAGAGGGTGAAAGGCCCCTAAAGGAGCTCCCCGTCACCTTCAGGTGTGTCCCCTTTACTGGCCACCAGGATTTTCAGGTGGACCGAACAAGGCTCCAAATCTACTCCACTCCTTCTTTGAATCCAATTTACTGGCTCTTTAGGCTGAGATGTAGCTCACTCCACAGGCGAAGAGCAAGTAAAGCAAGGAAAGAGGAAAACTGTGCATTTAACACCATGACTCAGCAGCAAGGCCTGGCCCCAGCACACCAGCCTCAGGGCAGATGGAATGCAGTGGGTAACATATATGGGAAGGCACTGCAGTGGGGTGCTGGGGCCAGCTCACCCAATTGTGCACATCTCTTCCCAGCTATAGTTGCGTTTAGTGATGGCATGTTGGTTAGCTTGAATCAGCCATAGGGGTAATATTTAAACCACAGAAAACAGCGAATGCTATAAATCAAGACCTTTTTTCCCTGAAAACCCTTTGTAAAACATTGAGAGGCACCATTCTGCACACCGTCCTTTGCTTTACATGGCATGGCGTGCCAGATTTGGATTCTTCGCTTAGGCTCAGAGCATCAGAACTAAACTCACACCTAACGTGGCAATGGTACAGTAACCAGAGGCGCAGCCCACTGAGACCCTCCGTACTAAGAGACCTACATGAGCATTCCACCTGAGACAGCAAGTCCAAACCCATCACTGCTATAGCTCAGCTCCTCTGTTCTCTCAAGGACTTCAACCAGGGGCCTGAAATCACACTTGGAAATTTCACTGGGAGATGGAATTCCCAGGCAGTGTCAGTGGGCCCGGAGAAGCACAAGCACCTGGGGATTAACCATGTGCCCCGCCTTGGGCCTCCTCTGGAAAGCCTCAGGGCATCCCATCTCCCCTACTTGGCCTCGCCTCACAGACAGCTAGAGCAGAAGGAGCATGAGAGAGGACTGTACTACAGACTGTTCTTAAGAACAGGACTTATTTTCTGCTGGGGGCAATGAGCTGTTAACCCCTTCTAAGGGGTGGGGTGGGAGGAACTGGGAGACTGGGATTGACACATACACATTATTAATACTATGTATAAAACAGACAACGATGGGTACTGTATAACACAGGGAACTCTACCTAATGCACTCTGGTAACCTAAATGGGAGGGAAGCCCAAAAGGGAGGGGATATGTGTATGGCTGATTCATTTTGTTGTGCACTAGAGGTTATTAACACAACATTGTAAAGCAACCATACTCCAATAAAAATTAAAAAAAAAAAAAAGAAGACGGGCTTTCCTGGTGGCGCAGTGGATAAGAATCCGCCTGCCAATGCAGGGAACACGGGTTCGATCCCTGGTCCGGGAAGATCGCACAGGCCACGGAGCATCTAAGCCTGTGCACCACAACTACTGAGCCTGCGCTCTAGAGCCCGCAAGCCACAACTACTGAGGCCTGCGCGCCTAGAGCCCGTGCTCCACAACAAGAGAAGCCACCGCAATGAGAAGCCCGCACACCGCAATGAAGAGTAGCCCCCACTCACCGCAACTAGAGAAAGCCCACGTGCAGCAATGAAGACCCAACACAGCCAAAAATAAAAATTTTTTAATTTAAACCCCCCCTTCCAGTGTGCTAAGGGACAGAATAATAAGACTGTCCAGGCCAGAAAGAAAGGAAAACGAAAGTGGGAGTTTCCCCCAAGTAAAGGCACCCACACACCCCCCACATGGGACAGTTCCCTTCCCATTCCCTAGTGACCACCTTCAGGCCTCAGTTGAGGTTGCTGCAGGAGCACCAGGAAGGCTGCGCTGCTGGAGAAAGCTGCCTTGCTTGTATTGGTCAGTGGAGCTACCCAAGGACTGGGCAAACCTCTGGGGTAGGTAGATGAGATGTAGCCTTGTATACCAGGAGAATTGCATGGGTTCACAAAACAACCAGATCACCAAGGCCCTAGCAGTTCTAAAATTCTGGTGCTAACTCACTTCCAAAGAAATTACTCCTCAGTGGTCTCTAGATGGGAGAGCTACATTCAACTCCTGACCTGCATTCCAACCACCATCTTGATTCTGAACTAATTTTCACTTGCAAATAGCAGAAGCAATGGGGCCAACCCACTGAAAAGATCAGAATGAGGTGGGGGTTTTTTTTTTTTTTTTTGATCCAGAATCCCCTTTGTCTTCCTAGAAATAATCCCTAGGGCCTGCCCGGCGTCCAGTACTAATCTATGAGATAGTGATATTTCTGATGTCATGATCTCACTCCTCCTTCAAATAAAAATGCAAGCAGTCTATCCCACGTTAACAAATTATTTACTTCCCCACTCACACAAGGATACTGGAAACTCTTTCCTCCCCCACAAAGTCTGCACAGAAAGCAAGTGTGTGTGTGTTTGTGTGTGTGTGCGTGTGTGTGAGAGAGTGGGGGGTGGAAGGGTGTTTCAGGTCCCCAACCTGGCATCCAGTTCCAGTTCCCCAAGAGAAACAGCTGGTGTTTGGGATAAGCTTAGTAGACAGTAGATCACAATCAATAGTTACTTTAATCAGCCATCATAATAAATCTGTTTTTAGTTACTTGCTATGCGAATGGCAAATTGCTCTCTTTCAAAAAAAACCTGGCTGTCATTTCTGACATGAAAAGGGAAGGGATATGGGTACATATGTGGTGGTTAAAGTAATTCAGGGGCATAAAATTGCCCAGCAACGGCCTTCTCCTATCAGCTTTAGTGTTCAAAATGGTATTGTGGCAAAATATGCCACCAACCTCAATAGGAATAGTGAATCCTGGAGGAACTTAAGCACAAGAGACAGTGGCTTTTAAACACAAGTCTCCCTGTCACAAGATCCAAGTCAGGTTAGGTTTCATATTCAGTTCAGTCATGTTTCTACTGGCTCCAATAATGCCCAGCTTCTTCCATTCCTTCCTCATATCCTGTTCACTCCACTGGGGGGCAGGCATGGTTTAATCTCTACCACCAAAGGATGATTTAAGAAGCTCAGTCTGGAGGCTGAAAAGATCAGGCTGATTAAGGAGAATCAAATGTTATCAGACTGAACTCAAACATCCAGCTGGGCTGGTCTTGCTTCTGGAGAAGAAGAAAAAAAAAAATACCAGGCTGGAAATGAGGGTGTCAGGTAACCAAGTCAATTCGGAAGATAGATGGGAGATTAGAGCCGATGTGTTAGTGCCTTTTATTTTCTCAGTTGCTATCAGACATGCCCTTGGAAACACTCCTCAGGATACATATGAATGCTACCAACTTATCACATCCTGCTGCCTCTAATTTAAAGTGTTCTGTGAAACTGCTGTCTGAAATGTCCTTAGCAGGTTATAATTTCATACGCTGGCTACAGACAGGCAGCGTATGCCACAGATGTATTCCTGGGGAACGTTGCTGATAAATCATATTTTTATAATTCAAATCCCATTTTTAAATCTCTAGGTGCTTACTATTTAAAGGAGGTAACCTAAAATCTCTTGAGAAAATAAAAGATCTCCCGTTAAAGAATCACATCCAGTTGACTTTATGTCAGTTTTGATTTTTATATTTAGTTTGCTCAAAGCAGAGTACAGCCTGCTACACAGAGCAGAGATTTAATATAAAAGTAATTCTGTGGCTAACTTCCACTCAGCTACATTCAACAAATACTTGAATTCATATTCTCCTTGATATTCTTTTGATCATGTTTCACTTGAATAAGTGGCCTGAGCTCATTATTCAAGTCTACACCCTTTCTCTCCGGTTTCCATTACCTGTTAGAGGAGGATCAGGCGGCCTTAGTATTACCTACCTTGTGGTATCAAGTGAAAAGACATAAAAACCACATTCCCAAGCATTCTATATTCATTCCCTCTTTCAACCTCTTCTGACCCATTCCTGTCTCAGCCCTCCCTCACAGAACACTTTCTAGAGTGCCCTGACTTCCCTCACACGGGCTGCTTTTACTCTGAGACTAGGAAGGTCTCTGATGACTAATCCCTACGCAGCAAAGAGGGACCAATCCAGGGCTGCCATTGCAATTAGCTAAAAAGAAATAGGAAGAAAGGTGGGAAGTGAATGGCCACCTTCAGTCTAGTGTGAGCATACAGGCTGATCTCCAGCTGCCAATTCCCCTTCCATATGAGAAGGGGGCACTGGTCAGATACCAGGCATAAGTCATTTCACTAGGGCTGTTTGGTGTGCCAAAGGGTGTCTACTTGCTAAGCACGATTATAAAATTATGATTGTAAAATTATAAAATGACATCACCACTCTGAATCACAGAATGAAAGTGAAATTGGGTTTTGGTTGATTTTCCACAAGAAACACACTTATGGTGGCAGCTAGATAGAATATCTGTGCCTCTGAGATTTGCTTATCTTGTTACATAGCTGATATTGGTAGATCTTCAGCCAAAGGTAGGCACAATCACATATGCTATCAGAGATGGGTAGATACCTAGGTGATCATACTTTAAAATAGGACCTTGGGACTTCCCTGGTGGCGCAGTGGTTGACAGTCTGCCTGCCAATGCAGGGGACACGGGTTCGATCCCTGGTCTGGGCGGATCCCACATGCCTCGAAGCAGCTATGCCCATGTGTCACAACTACTGAGCCTGCGCTCTAGATCCCACGAGCCACAACCGCTGAGGCCCACGTGCTTGGAGTCCGTGCTCCACAACGGGACAGGCCACCGCAATGAGAGGTCCGTGCACCGCAGTGAGGAGTGGCCCTTGCTCGCTGCAACTGGAGCCCGCATGCAGCGACAAGGACCCAACACAGCCATAAATAAATTAATTAAAAAATAAAATAAAATAGGACCTTAATTTTTCATTTCGAGTACCTCAATCTAGTTTGTATAGTAAGCTCATCACCCAGTTCCAGCCTCTCTTCCCAGAAAAGAATTACTTCATTGTTTATACAATATCGAAGACCTAGAAAATTTTCTTAAGGCTTATCTTATACAAAGCATTTTACTATGCTGCTGCTAACCAGAAACTACCTTGTTTTGTTCACTTCAAGTAACAAAATTCTTGCTCACCTACCTGGCCGTTTCTGGTCTATAGATTTCAATTAGGCTTCACAGCCTTCCGAATCATGGCACCAACTTGAATCAACACTGTGTATTCTTGTGTCTCCCATTCAAAAAAGGGATGAATTACTCTTTTTTTTCCCTAGAAATATACATACATAACATCCCTCTACCCCACTCCTCAGTCCCCTTTTTTTTATATTTCTGAGCTGCTCTGGGGCTAAATTTGGATTTCCTGCCAGTGAGGAATTACTATTATTAGTCCACACAGCTTTCTGAAGCATACCTCCAATTTGGGGGGATTCCTGACTATGCTAGGAGTGTCTCTCTCTATGGGATGGCCTTGAAGGCACATCAAAGGAAAATCTGTTCTCCCTACCACTCCACAACGAAAAGCCATAGTGCCAGTAAATAAGGAATAACCAAAACCAAATTCTTAGGGGGAGAGACAGAAATTCCATTACCCAGGGAACCATTCAGTGAAGATGCTCAGAGTAGCTATGATGTGCCATTGTACCCTGGCTTCCCCCCGCCCAGGAACACCACCTGTGGAACCAAATGCTTCTCCTCAAAGCCCATCAGATACAGACTAATTATAATTAAGGGTATCAAGCCAGAGCAAACTCTTCTCCACATACTGTACTGTCACAAGGTACTAAGCAAGCCCTAGACAGAGACTATCTTCCTGACCCTACAAATCCAGGGAGAGAAAAGTCATGAAGCTTGATTTATTTGGATTTAAACCTGTTGTTCAAAAACCATAATAAAAGTTCTGGTACTGTGTCTTCTTCCCTCCCCCACCATTAGTAATTTTGACCTTTTGCAAGTACTAATCAGAACAAAACTGGAAAGGAAGACCCTTGTTTTCAAAACATACTGCAGGCTCCTCTGCAACTATTTCTTCCAGGAAACCAAGCTTCCACCTCTTGAGTATTTCACTGGAGCCAGGGAAGCTGGAAAGCCCATCCCCCACCGAATGGGCCCTAAACTCCCAGCCAGCTCACCCCTCTGTGGATACAAAACATCAAGATCACTGACTGGGAAGAACATCTGGCTCTTAATCAAAATCCTTACTTAGGGCCCTACCAGGATTCCTTTTAGAAAGTTAGGTGCAGGCCAGAGGAGGCTCTGGAAACATGCTATGGAAACAAGATTGCCATAACTCAAAGAAACCAGACACCCTGCACACCCCACCCCACCCCCAGGCCAAAGTGGAGGAGCCAGATCCCAGGCCTTGCTCCTGCCCAGGCCCTGGCAGGTCAGCTGGCTCCTCCCTTCACCTGCCTTTCATACAGCCAAGCCCCTCAAATTACCAACACACTAAGCAGAAAGAAAAAAAAAAAAAAAAAGCAAGGACTCTGGAGACAAGCAAGCCTGTTTTGCCACTTAGGAATCTGGAAGGAATCCTCATAGTTAAGCAAACCCATCTCTCTCTTTTTCACATGTAAGCACACTGGCAAGGCCAAAACTAGAATTCAGGTCTCACACTCACAGTTGGTGAAAAGACCCTTACGTGTTGGTCCTAAGTGCTCAACTCTCAGGGCTCGGCCTGCAAAGGACTTGGCACCTAGACCAGCTCAGTCTGGAGGACTCCAGAGAAGGCCTGCTGAGACCACACCAAATTCCAAACCCCACTGCAGAGACAAAAACGTAAGACTAGAAAAGAAAAATCCCTCTCACAATGCCCTGGGATTTCCTGTAGGTTCCTCTGCTTCCCTCCACCCCTGCACTTCATCATGCCCCCCTCATACCTGCACTCTATCCTCAGCACACACAGCCTCCTTTACCACAAGTAACACCTTTTGCATCCAGTACCATCCAAGTATCTAGCCACCTCCATCTCCTCAGCTCCAGAGGGACTGGTTTAGAGAAGACGAAATAAGTGGGGACTGCAAAGTGGGGTGGACATGGAGAGTCTTGGAAAAGAGAGCAGCAGAATACGGCTGCAGGTAAAGAGGGCTTGGGAGGTGGGGTTAACGGGTCAAACAGGACTATAACAAACCAGGAAATGAGTGAACTTTCTTTCTGCATGTAAGGAAGAAACAGGTGTGGGAGCTAGATAAGAGTCTTAAGAAATAAGGGAAGAAAATGGTTAATGGCTGAGAACAGAGTTACTTGAGGTAGGAGAACTGAAGAGGCTGTTGCAGGTATTTTGGGTATTTCTGGATCGTTCCTGGGAGAGAAAGACTAAGACAACACCCTTTTCCGCAGAAAAAGGGCTGACACCCACTAAAGGAATATGATGGGAAGGGTCTTCTGGCAGGAAGGGAGGGGAGGCAGTGTTTCTCAACCCTGGTTGCCCATTAGAGAGAGCTTCGAAAATGTATACTAATAACCAGCCCTACCCTAGGCTAATTACACCAGATCTGTGAACGGGGGGCCCAGGTGATTGATTTTTCACATGTGTACCTAGGGTTGAGAAACAAGAAAAGCTGACAACCCAGCTGGAATATTTAAGAATGGTGCTGTTAAAGGAATGGGAAAATGGCAAGTTAGAAACCATTTTTGTGAGAAGGGAGCCCAAGTTTGAGAGGAAACTTGAGTGGTACTTAGAGCTCTGTGTGAAGAAAAGCAATTAGGAGGGTTATGTTTGTAAGAGGAACCAAAACCCAGTTTTGGATAGGCCATGGCACAATTTAAGGAGGATTTTCAGGGAATGGATCTGCTTGCAAAACAATGTGGCCCAAGTGAGAGGCAGAGGCCATAAGGCCAAATCTGGAGACAAAGGGTCTGGTGTGGGGAACTAATGAGCTTCAGATTCATTTTGGAGGGAGCAGCAACAAGTCTTGGGAAACAACAAGGAAGAGAATTAGAACCCAAATTGTAAATAAAAAACATTCTGATGTATAAGCAGCAGCTGGGGTTAAAAATTATGGGGAATCAGGAAATTAGGAAACAGTTTCACAGAAGAGTTTGGGGCAGAAATATGGGATATGTTGGAGGAAAAGATGCATGACAAGGGCTGCCTCAGAGAAAACGAGGAGAGATGGAGAGAGGAAAATTGAATAATGAATTCTGCCTAGTTTGGGCAGCGGGGAAGTATATATGAAGCAAGTTTAGAAAACTACTGGTGCTCAGTTTCAGAAAGATGTGCAGCTTTTCTCTCCAATTAATGGGGGAAAGCTGGGGTCAGGTTTTGAGGAAGGACACTTGCAAAGGCCCGGTAAGCTGAGTATGGGGACTAATTTGAAAGCACTGGAGGTGCAGGGAAAGAGGGGAGTCTAATAGTCTAGAGATGGGGTTCAGTTAAGATGGGAGGAGTATAGATGAGAGAAAGTGTTTAAAGGGGTAGGAATGTTTAGAAGAGCATTGGGGGGAACATCATGGAGGACAGGAATCAAGCCCAAAGTGAGAAATAAAAAGGATGATGTTGGCAGACCGGGAAAATGGGGGCTAATTGGGAAAGGGGTGCCGGGGGGTGGGGGACGGGAGGGAAAAGATGAAGCTGGAGTGAGGGACCAAGGGGAGCACTGAGCGTCACGGCAAAGACTATTAGGCCTGACTGGGCGGGTG
>NW_006776835.1:832777-862637 GCF_000442215.2 Lipotes vexillifer
GGCGAGGGTGACAGGTGGGGGTAATGGGTCCAGTTGAGAACTGAAGGACGGAGTCTAACCTGGGGCGGGGGGAAGTGATAAAAGAAGCGTCTGGTTGGAAGGTGCAGTTTAAATTAGGGAAGAGATTCAAAGGGAAGAATTTTAAGTGACTTAAACGAGCAGGAAGAAAGATTCGGGGAAGACGGGAAACAATTTGGGGAATCTGGATGAGAGCGAAAGCACAGTTTCGGGAAGGGGCCACCGTTCGGCGGGGATGAAAGGAACGGGACCGGATTGGAAGACTGGGTCCCGGTCTTTGGGGGCTTCACCGGGCTGCACGCTCGGACGAGGGGGATGGGCCAGGCTGGAGGAAGGGGCGCTAAAGGACGGAGGGAGGCCCAGTTGCGGGGCTGCGGCTCGGACTGGGGTGGCTGAAGTAGGGAAGGGACCCAGTGGGGGCCGGATGGGGCCCCTTAGGAGGGGCAAGAACCGGCTGGGGGGTGGGGAGGAGGCCCTCTGGAGCAGAGGAGGGGAGAATGGGGGCGGGGAGCCTAAACCGGGCCGTTACCTGTCCTGGGTGTTTATCATCCTCGGCGGCTCTGCTCAGGGTGGAAAGAGGCGGCGCAGGGAGTGGGTAGGTGGATGAGTGGGCGGGTGTGGGGTCGCGCGCGCGCGCGCGGGGCCGAGCTCTGCGGGCTAAGTCCCTGTCAGGCAGCGGGCCCAAAGCCCTCCTCCTGCCTCAGCGAGCGCCTGCCTCCAACTGACCCTCCCCGGCCGCCGCCGACGCCGCCGCAACCGCCCCGCCCCCGAGTGCCTTATCTGCATAGCCCCACCCCAGCGCCGCGCGGTGTCCTGGGAAACTGGGGCCCACAACAAAGGGCAAAGCACCGCCCCATCGCCGCGCAGGCGCACCAGGGGCGGTAGGGGCCAGGTCGGTAGGGGCGGTAGGGGCGAGGGGCGGTAGGGGAGGGGGCCGGGCGGAGGTCCAGATGAAAAGCGGCATGTGGGGGTGGTCGTGGTCGTGGCCGTGTCGTGGCCGTGGCGGCAGCCTAGCGGCCCGAACGATGCGTTGAATTTCAGGTACCGTTTACTGAGCATTGACCTGACAGTCCTGGTCTCTAGCCCTTGTTTGCATAGGGCCGAGTAGGGCTGTGTCATTTGTAGGCCCTGGGAGGATATTGTATTAAACAAATTCGTAAATCTAGAAGTACTACACATATTAAAAAAAAAAAAAAAAGAAGTACTACACATATTAGCGCCATTCGAGACTAAGCCCGGGCCAACAGATCTGTTACCTTAGCTAATATGCAGATCAATAACCTCAGCTATCAGCTGAGATCAACAATCTCTGCACCTTACAGACATATCTCAGGGCAACAGTCAAGGCCTGCTACTGGCTGGGGTCATCTGAAGCCAAATGGCTGTGAGTGAGGATCACAGTCACCTGACAGCAGTGGGGGAAGGCATCAACGCTGACTTGTTTACAAGCGCTTCAGATCACAATCATGCAACGTTACTAGTATCCCTGCTGGTCCTTATCACAGATCAGTGTCAGTAGGTCACAATCACTGATGCACAGACCCCTCAGATGACAGGCACTTCAACACAATCATCAGAGCTCTGACCCTGTTCATGGTCAACCCAGACTGCAAAGAAGAGGTGTCACGTTATCTCAGAGCACAATGGGTAGCTGTCACCTCAAATCCCATTCATTCATTTATTCAACAAATAATTATTGAGCAGCTACTTACTCCGTGCTCCAGGCATGTGCAAAAGTCCAGGAATACTCAAGGATCAACTAGGCAAAGTTCCTGCCTTGGATGTCACATTCTGATCAGAGGGAGGGACACAGACAGGCCATCATAATATGAGGTAAGTGCTCAATCTGAGAGAGGCCACAGAGAAAGTAACTAGGGAATTAGAGATGGTTTCACAGAAAGGATGATCACAATCACTCCAGATCAAAGGTCACTATGACCCCCAGTTGATAATAGCCACAAGTCACAAATGGCCCACATTAAAGCCATCCAGGACACTATAACTCCACAAACATGCTTATGGTTTTTAGATGATGGAAATTCAGGGATGGAAGAAAGCTTGGAGCTGCCAAACTAGGCTTTTTCAGCAGAAGTTGAAGTGGTAAGCGATACCGGAACTGCCCAGATTATCATTAGATATTAAGCACGACTGGTCCCATACTCTGGCTCACTTTAGATCTCTACCTTGTCTCCATGACTATGCCTACCTGCTTTTCCAAGTTCAAGCCAGGTATGTTCTGATCTTAGTGCATAGCAGAATTGAACAATTAAACGCACCCCTGATCTACACCATGTCATAGTCCCAGAGACCTGGGCAATCCTCCTGCTCCCCAAAGGGAGCTGGGGTGGTTCATTTCTGCCAGACAATCAGTCCCTGGATAAGTAACCCCTTGGCCTAAAGGATAGTTTTTGAACAACCAGCAGCTATTAACTCACTATGTCAATAATAGCCACCATTTATTGAGCATCATGCTAAAGTGCTAATTTTTACAACAGCTCTCTAATCCTGTTTTACAGATGAAATGAATTGAACCTCAGGGAGCTTTTGCCAGCTAATATTTTTGAGGGCCCATATATACCAGGCAAGTTAATTTATTTGCTCTAATCCGAAGCTAGTAAGTGGTAGCGTTAGAATTTGGGCCCAGAGTTGCCTGATCCTGTGCTTTGTCTGTATTCACATGGTGGAGGAGTGAGGGGGGGGTCTCGCACAACTTGCTGCTTGAAGGAGTGACCACCCTGATGGCTACCTGACCAGCAAGTGAAAAATTCACAAAAACGGGGAGCCACGTTCCTCTATTCTGTACTGTCTGATATGTCAGCCACTAGCCACTAGTGGCTATTTAAACTTAAATTAATTAAAATGAAATAAAGTTAGGGACTTCTCTGGTGGCACAGTGGCTAAGAAGCCACCTGCCAATGCAGGGGACACGGGTTCGATCCCTGGTTCGGGAAGATCCCACATGCCACGGAGCAACTAAGCCCGTGAGCCACAACTATTGAGCCCACGCTCTAGAGCTGGCGAGCCACAACTACTGAGCCCATGCACCATAACTACTGAAGCCCGTACGCTCTAGGGCCCGCGTGCCGCAACTACTGAGCCGGCATGCTGCAACTACTGAAGCCCGCGTGCCTAGAGCCCGTGTTCCGCAACAAGGGAAGCCACTGCAATGAGAAGCCCATGCACTGCAACAAAGAGTAGCCCCCGCTCGCCACAACAAGAGAAAGCCCGCGCACAGCAACAAAGACCCAGACGCAGCCAAGAAAAAAAAAAGACATAAAGTTACAAATTCAGTTCCTCAGTCCCATTAGCCACATTTCATGTGCTTCACAGCCACATATGGCTAGCGCTTACAGTACTGCACAGTGCAGGTTTTCCATCCACACAGAAAGTTCCAGAGAGCGCTGTATCCCATCATTCCCCTATCCCTATTTACCACAGTCATCACCACAGGTTCTAGCTCCCTCTCATCCATTATCACCTCTATCCTTGTCCTCACACTGGCTCCCAGCTTCTTGCCCCCAGCCATACCTTTCCCCCGGTGCCTTCTGCAACCTGTGATCAGCAGTTCTTCCACATCAGCTTTTCTCAGGATGCTGCCTTCACCTCCTTGCCTTACCTGAAACCTGGCTCTCCCCTGAAGACACTGCTTCTTTAGCAGCCCTCTTAGATGAATGCTATTTTCTTCTCAGTCTTGTGTACCTCAGGGTCAGGAAATAAGTCTATTCCTCTTCCACCCCCAATGCCATTTCTAAACCCCTCCCTCCTACAAAACCCCTGTTCCTTGGAAGCTTCACCATCTGGACATACCATTTTGGTTGATGTCATCAATCAACCTCCCGGTCGATGCCCCTCATTTAGCTCTTAGCTCGCTGCCTCTCTCCCCCCTCAAGTTTGTTATATTTGGTGAGCTCAACGTCCATGTGATGGTCCCTCCAACATCCTGACCTCCTCATCTCCAGCACTATTTCCCACACTCCACAGCAGCTGCCCACTCCTGCAGTCACACCCTCAACTTTTTCACGAAACATCATACCACTTGCAATATATAGACCCTCTGACCACATTTTCCTTAAGCCTTCCTCAACAATTCATGAGCTCTGATCCCTTGACTTCACTAACTTCTCACTATTCATGAGCCCCAGTTTCCACATTCCTTCTTTTCTAGCTCTGTTTCCATCATCATGATAACCACTCTCTCGCCCTGTCTCCTTTGGTGCTTGCTGGCAAAACCCCTACTCTGGATCAATCCACCACTTGCCTTCTCAGTGCTTTTGCTGGAGCAAAATCACACTGCCAGGCAGATATTCTTCTCTTCACAAATCCTAACCTCAAATGAGTTCTCAACACTGCCTGGGACTTTCTACTATATTTCCCCAATTTTTCCATTCTCTAAGATGAATTTTATACCTATTCTCTCTCTACAAAACCTCTACCCCTCTCATCTTAGCTGATGACTAGCCTCTTACGTTTTTTTCTCCAGTTTTGTTGAGCTATAATGGACATATAACATTATATTAGTTTTAGGTGTACAACATGGTGATTGAATATGTATAAATACATACATAGGGACTTCCCTGACAGTCCAGTGGTTAAGACTCAGTGCTTCCAATGCAGGGGGCTTGGGTTCAATCCCTGGTTGGGGAACTAGGATCCCGCATGCCATGCAGCATGGCCAAAAATAAATAACACCATACATGTGTATTATACACACACACACACACACACACACACACACATCTCCTTAACCTCTTTTTTAATATTTTTATTTTTTTGTCTGCGTTGGGTCTTAGTTGCGGCATGCGGGATCTTCACTGAGGCATGCGGGATCTTTCCTTGAGGCATGTGGGCTCTTCGCAGTGGCACACGGGCTTCTCTCTAGTTGTAGCGTGCAGGTTTTCTCTTCTCTAGTTGTGGCACGTGGTTCCAGAGCACGTGGGCTCCGTAGTTTGTGGCACATGGCTCTCCAGTTGAAGCATGCAAGCTCAGTAGTTGTGGCGTGCGAGCTTAGTTGCCTGGAAGCATGTGGGATCTTAGTTCCCTGACCAGGGATTAAACCCACCTCCCCTGCTTTGGAAGGCAGATTCTTTACCACTGGACCACCAGGGAAGTCCCCTTAACCTCTCATGTTACTGAGGAAATAGAAGCAAAGAGGAACTCCCTCTCATTCCTGATACAACCTGCGAAACAATCTGCCTCTCCACCCACCTGTATCCCCTTCTGGTACTCTGAGAAGTGTCCCCTCCCTTACAAAAGACCAGACAACCCCTCCACAGGGGACACGGAGCCCACCCTCTCTCCCCCGTTTTTTAAAAATAAATTTATCTATTTATTTATTCATTCATTTATTTATTTTATTTTGGCTGCGTTGGGTCTTCGTTGCTGCGCACGGGCTTTCTCTAGTTGTGGCAAGGGCTACTCTTCGTTGCGGTGCAACGTGGCTTCTCTTGTTGCGGAGCACAAGCTCTAGGCGTGCGGGCTTCAGTAGTTGTGGCTCGTGCATGGGCTCTAGAGCGCAGGCTCAGTAGTTGTGGTGCAGGGGCTTAGTTGCTCTGCAGCATGTGGGATCTTCCCAGACCAGGACTCGAACCCATGTCTCCTGCATTGGCAGGCAGATTCTTAACCACTGAGCCACAAGGGAAGCCCTCCCCTTTTCAAAGACCTGGCTCAAGCAATCTAATCTCGGCCTTCAGCACACAGACATGCTCTCCAATCCTTAAAAAATAACAACACAGCCATTCTGGAAAACAGTTTGGCAGTTTCTTAGAAAACTAGCTATGCAACTATGAGATGACCCAGGAATTGCACTCCTGGGCATTTATTCTGGAGACATGAAAACTTACGTTCACATAAAAACGTGTACATGTACGTTTAGCAGCTTTATTCATAATAGCCCAAAACTGGAATCAGCCCATATGTCCTTCAGCAGGTGAATAGTTAAACAAACTGGTACATCCAAACTGTGGAATATAATTCAGCAATAAAAAGGACTGAACTATTGATTGATACATGCAACAACCAGGATGACTCTCCTGGGAATTAGGCTGATTTTAAAAAGGTCACATACTGTACTATTCCATTTATATAACATTTTGAAATGACAAAAATTTTAGAAATAGAAGACAGATTAGTGGTTGCCAGGGGTTTGGGATGGGGTGGAGGAAGGCGGGGAGGGAGTGGGTGTGATTACACAAGGGCAACACTGGGGGATCCTGGTGGTGATGGAACTGTTCAGTATCTGACAGTGGTGGTGGAAACATGAACCTACTCAGGTGCTAAAATTGTATAGAACTAAACACACACAGGCACATGCAAATGAGTACAAGAAAAACTGGGATAACCTGCATGAGATAGGTGGATTGCATGAATGTTGATATCCTGATTATGAGGTTACACTATAGTTAGTTTTGTGAAATATTGCCATTGGGACAAACTGGACAAAGTGTATTAGTGTATATCATTTCTTAAAAGTGCATGTGACTCTACAATTATCTGATCAAATTTTAAAAAATTATATATATATATATATAATGTGATGTTTGTACTCGGGTAAAATCATATATGTAAATATAACAAAAATGTATTTAACAAGAACAACAAAAGCTATGAACTAGGTTACAGGACAGAGTATTCTAGTCCCTAGGAACTGCTCCTGCAAGTATGACAGTGACAAACTCAAGGGAACAAAAACAGGTAAGTAAGGAGAATATAGGACAAGAGGTAAGAAGGAGGCTAGAGGGGTAATCAGTGGACCTTAGTGTCTGTAGGATCTCATTCAAGAAAACTATATGGTTGATATCACTTATATGTGGAATCTAAAAATACGACACAAATGAACATATCTACGAAACAGAAACAGACTCACAGATACAGAGAAAAGACTTGTGGTTGCCAAGGGGGAGGAGAGGTGGGGGGAGGGAAGTATAGGAGTTTGGGATTAGCAGATAAACAACAAGGTCCTACTGTATAGCACAGAGAACTATATTTGATACCCTGTGATAAACCATAATGGAAAATATGGAAAAGAACCACTTTTCTGTACAGCAGAAATTAACACAGCGTTGTAAATCAATTATACTCCAATAAAATTTTAAAGAAAGAAAGAAAGAAAGCTATATGCCATGTGGCTCAGACAAATCTGAGCTTGGCCACTGCCTGGCAATATGACTTTGGACAAGTCACATGGCTACTAAGGGCCCACCTCCTCCTCAGTGAAAAACAGGGCCATGGCACTTGCCCTCCAAGACTACCATGGGATTAAATAAAATAGTGTATGGGGAAATACCTAGCCCAGCGTGTAGAAGATTTTCCATAAGTGTAAATTCAGTCCTACCTCCCTCTGTATAAACATCTCTCCAGAGGGAATTCCCTGGTGGCGCAGTGTTTAAGACTCTGTGCTCCCAATGCAGGGGGCCTAGGTTCGATCCCTGGCCAGGGAACTAGATCCCACACGCATGCCGCAACTAAGAGTTCACATGCCACAACTAAGGAGCCCACGAGCCACAACTAAGGAGCCCGCCTGCCAGAAATAAGACCGAGCACAACCAAATAAATAAATATATTTTTAAAAAACTCTCCAGAAGGGGGCTTCCCTGGTGGCGCAGTGGTTGAGAGTCCACCTGCCGATGCAGGGGACACAAGTTCGTGCCCCGGTCCGGGAAGATCCCACATGCCGCAGAGCGGCTAGGCCCGTGAGCCATGGCCGCTGAGCCTGCACATCTGGAGCCTGTGCTCCGCAACGGGAGAGGCCACAACAGTGAGAGGCCCGCGTACCACACACACACAAAAAAAAACCTCTCCAGAAAAGATCTAGTAAAAAACTAATTTATAATGATAAAATTCATGAGTGCTTACTGATGCTCAAAAGAGAAGAGAAAGAGAGAAAAAGGAGAAGTTAAAGGAAGAAAACCCATCATCGACCACCTTTCGAGAATTCAAAGGAACCAACTCATTTTCTGAAAACTGGTAAATAAAGGGAGAGAATTCAAGTCAAGCATTTAACTTGCCTTTCTTATCTGAACTATATTTCAGGTTAACAAAATTATTGATAGGAGATGATTCTGAAAACTGGCAAGAGTAAGAAACAAGCATTCAATCTGATTTTCTTTACAAACATGCCTCAAGACAACCAATTAGGTAATAAATGAAGAAGGAATAACAGAACATCACCATTTTGCAAACCCTTAATGAGATCATGATCACCAACAGCTGTTAATATGACAAAGGAGAGAAACACATGAAGGTTATGTGCCTCCTGATGAAAGGCTACATCAGACCTATGAAGTATTTTTGAAAAAGAGCTTGAACCTGAATCACAGCAAGACTTTATATCTAACTACAGTTTACAGTTCTGTAAAAGGAGACAAAGGATGGCGTCACAAGAATGTTCAATGCAATCAGCAAAATCCCAAATGCTGGAAATTTCTAAAGGACAGAAATCTCTATTTCTTAGAGAAATATAGAGGAGAAAATAAAGAGGAGAAACCTGTAGATTAAAATAGATTGAAGAGACTTACCACCAAATGCAACCAGTGGCCCTTTTTAGATAGTGATTCAAACACACCAACTGTTTAGAATATATATACAGGGACTTCCCTCGTGGTACAGTGGTTAAGAATCCACCTGCCAATGCAGGGGACACAGGTTCGATCCTGGTCCGGGAAGGTCCCACATGCTGCGGAGCAACTAAGCCCACACGCCACAACTACTGAGCCCGTGCTCTAGAGCCCGCGAGCCACAACTACTGAGCCCATGCGCCTAGAGCCCCTGCTCTGCAACGAGACAAGCCACCACAATGAGAAGCCCATGCACTGCAATGAAGAGTAGCCCCCGCTCGCTGCAACTAGAGAAAGCCTACGCTCAAAAATGAAGACCCAGTGCAGCCAAAAATAATAAATAAAATTTTAAAAAATATGTTAAAAAAAAAAATAAAATATATATACATACACACACACACCCCTGACAGTGCACCCTGCGGGGAATTCAGGAATGAGAAAAACAGGATACTGGCCCTAGATAGTTGAGATGCGTTATCTGAAGAATAATTTCAATGAGCCCAGACTCTTACATCTTCCCATATGCAGAAAAATACTAAAATAATTAACTTGAGACACCTTTTTTTTTTTTTTTTTTATGATTAGCAGTAATCCTTTGACATTCAACAACATGGTTCAGGGGTGTTGTTTTTTTAATTAATTAATTAATTTTTGGCTGCGTTGGGTCTTCGTTGCTGCACACGGGCTTTCTCCAGTTGCGGCGAGTGGGGGCTACTCTTCACTCTTAGTTGTGGAGCACGGGCTTCTTGTTGCGGTGGCTTCTCTTGTTGCAGAGCACGGGCTCTAGGCACGCGGGCTTCAGTAGTTGTAGCTCGCAGGCTTAGCTGCTCCGCAGCATGTGGGATCTTCCCGGACCAGGGCTTGAACCCATGTCCCCTGCACTGGCAGGAGGATTCTTAACCACTGTGCCACCAGGGAAGTCACTACATGGGTTTTTGTTTTTTTGTCCCTCCCCACCCCCCCACTGCCAGCAAAACTCCTATATATCCTGGCTTCTCCCTCACCCCTCTGGAACAGTTTTTCAGAGCCATCTCAGAGGCTGGCTATAGTCCTTAGTCTCCCAGGCTATAGTCCTTACTAGGCCCCCAAATAAAACATAACTCACAACTTTTAGGTTGTATTTTTTCTTCAGTCAGCAGCAACGGTGACTACAGTTAATAATACTGTATTGTATATTTGAAAGTTGCTAAGAGAGTTCTCATCACAAGAAAAAAAATTGTAACTATGTGTGGTGATAGATGTTAACTTATTCTGGTAATCATTTCCCAGTATATACATATATCAAATCATTATGTTGTACACCTAAAACTAATACAATATTTTATGTCAATTATGTCTCAATTAAAAAGATAATTATTAGATCTTTTTTAGATCTGATAATCATATTTTTTTCTTTTTTCTTTCTTCTTTTTTTAAAAAAAGTTTTTTGGCCGTGCTGTGCGGCATGTGGGATCTTAGTTCCCCAACAAGGAATCGAACCCACGCCCCCTGCAGTGGAAGCACAGAGTTTTAACCACTGGACCACCAAGGAAGTCCCAATTGTATTATTTTTAAAAGAATCTGGGTCTTTTTTTTTTTGTGGCCTCTCCCATTGCGGAGCACAGGCTCTGGACGCGCAGGCTCAGCGGCCATGGCTCACGGGCCCAGCCACTCCACGGCATGTGGGATCTTCCCGTACTGGGGCACGAACCCGTGTCCCCTGCATCGGCAGGCAGACTCTTAACCATTGCGCTACCAGGGAAGCCCAAGAATCTGGGTCTTTTAGTGAAATGCACTGATATATTTATGGATGAAATGATATGCCTGAGATTAGCTTCAAAAGAATATGAGGGGAGAGGATATAGATTAAACCAATAGCTATGACTCGATAACTGCGGAATCATGCTTTTAACGTGAATGTTTGCCATTTTCCATAATAAATTTTTTTTTAATTTAAAAAGCAAAACAGGGGGGGAATACCCTGGTGGTCCAGTGGTTAGGACTCCGAGCTTTCACTGCCAGGGCCCGGGTTCAATCACTGGTCGGGGAACTAAGATCGCCACATGGTGCGGCCAAAAAATAATTAAATAAAAAATTGGGGGCTTCCCTGGTGGCGCAGTGGTTGGGAGTCCGCCTGCCGATGCAGGGGACACGGGTTCGTGCCCCGGTCTGGGAGGATCCCACGTGCCGCGGAGCGGCTGGGCCTGTGAGCCATGGCCGCTGAGCCTGCGCATCCGGAGCCTGTGCTCCGCAACGGGAGAGGCCACAACTGTGAGAGGCCCGCGTACCGCAAAAAAAAAAAAATTGAGAAAAAATTAAAAAACAAAACAAATAACAATAATAGCAACAACAACAATAAGTCTCAAACCACACCAATCTGACATCCACCCCACCACTCCGCAAAGACTGCTCAAGTGTAGGACCCCTCTGATCTCTAAGAGGCCAAATCCAGAGTTGGCTTTCTGTCCTGTGGACTTCAGGAATGCTTAAGTTGACTTAAGAGTTGACTTCTCCTTCCCTCCTGGGACACTCTCCTCTCTTCCATGACACTCTCCCAAGTGGCCCTCTGGCTGATTCGTCTAAATGTCCTTTTCAGTTTCACCAACTCTACCTGTCCTCTAAAGGTTGAATTTCCCCAGGATCCAGTTCTGGACCCTCTTCCCTATATCCCTAGGTAATCTCATTCATTTCCATGGATTTCAATATCATCCTAGTCTGCTGGCTCCCAAATCCGTGTCTCTAGCCTACAATCCTCCTTTAAGTTACAGAATATATAGGTCATATGACATGACATGACAAGACTAGCCTGACATCTCTTTTAAATAGCTTAACGTTACATGCCCAAACCCTTAATGCCACCTGCCACCTCAAACCTGGTCCTTCCCAGGGCTTCCCCATCTTTTCCATCTACTTTTTTTTTTTGGCCATACAGCACGGCATGTGGGATCATAGTTCCCTGACCAGGGATTGAACCCACACCCCCTGCAGTGGAAGCGTGGAGTCTTAACCACCAGACCACCAGGGAAGCCTCATTTCCATCTCCTTAAATGACCCCACTACCATCCAATTACTCAGGCAGGTACCGAGGTGTTGTTACAATTCCTCTCTTTTCCTCACTGGCCCCCTCTTGTCATCCAACTCATCATAACAAGTCCTGTCAGGCTTCCCTGGTGGCACAGTGGTTAAGAATCCACCTGCCACTGCAAGGGACACTGGTTCGAGCCCTCGTCCGGGAAGATCCCACATGCCCGTGGAAGCAACTAAGCCCATGCGCCACAACTACTGAGCCTGTGAGCCACAACTACTGAGCCCACATGCCACAACTACTGAAGCCCGCACACCTAGAGTCCGTGCTCCGCAACAAGAGAGGCCACTGCAATGAGAAGCCCACACACCGCAAAGAAGAGCAGCCCCTGCTCGCCGCAACTAGAAGAAAGCTCGTGCGCAGCAACAAAGACCCGACACAGCCAAAAATAAATAAATAAAACATTTAAAAAACAAGTCCTGTCATTTCTGTCTCCAAAAGGAGTATATGTATCCTCCATCTCTCCAACTCTGAGCCAATTCACCACCATCTTTTGCTCAGATTACTGCAGCCCCCTAAAAGTCTCGTTGTCTCCTTTCTTGCCATCTTCCAATCCATTCCCCTCAAAACAGCCAGCGTAATTAATATTTTAAGTATGTAAAAATTATAGGGACTTCCCTGGTGGTCCAGTGGTAGAGAATCCGCCTTACAATGCAGGGGGCGTGGGTTTGATCCCTGGTCAGGGAACTAAGATCCCACATGCCGCGGGGCAACTAAGCCCGCATGCCACAACTACTGAGCTCGCGCACCTCAACTAGAGCCCACGTGTTGCAAACTACAGAGGCCACCCACTCTGGAACCCACGCACAACAACTAGAGAAGAGAAAACCCGCATGCCACAACTAGAGAAAAGCCTGCTCACCACAACGAAGAGCCCACGTGCCATAATGAAAGATCCCACATGCCTCAGCGAAGATCCCACATGCTGCAACTAAAACCCGATGCAGCCAAAAATAAATTAAATAAATAATAAAAAATCGTTTTTAAAATTTAAAAATAAATTTAAAATATAGATTGTGTCATTACTGTACTTTAAACCCTCCAATGGCTTCCTATCTCACTTGTAATAAAATCCAAATTCCTCACCTCTCCTACACAGGAGACCGTTCAGGATCTGAGCCCTCCTACCCTCCAACTGCATCCCATGACCTCTCCCTCCTGGAGTGACTCTGGCTCTTTTTCAAGGTCTTAAACACGGCACACTGCTTTTTGGCTCAGGCCATTTATTCCTGCTACTCCCTTGGCCTGGACCACACTCCCCCCGGATCTCCACCAGGCTGGCTCCCCATCCTTGAGACCACACCTGAAACACAACCTCCTCAGAGAGCCCTTGGGAGCATCACTGTACCCTGGGCATTTCCTTCACAGCAACTATCACATCTGTAATCATTTAGTCAGTTGTTTCCTTGTACAAAGTATCTTGTGTCCTTTCAACTGAAAACTCTATAAGGGTGAGAAGCAAAGAGCCTGGGCCATAGTAGGCACTCAATGAATTTCTTTTATCATGGTAGAATTCCATGAATCTTTTGTGAAGCACAAAAGCTTACAGTCTGATTGGAGAGACATGGTTTATAAGTATGAAACAATTAGGAAGCAAATGCAGACAGCATAATCAACGCAAAAGTGAGGGCTTCCCTGGTGGCGCAGTGGTTGAGAGTCCGCCTGCCGATGCGTAGGACACGGGTTCGTGCCCCGGTCCGGGAAGATCCCACATGCCACGGAGCGGCTGGGCCCGTGAGCCATGGCCGCTGAGCCTGCGCGTCCAGAGCCTGTGCTCCGCAACGGGAGAGGCCACAACAGTGAGAGGCCCGCGTACCAAAGTGAGTTGCCCAGCTTGTGAGTGCAGGATTGCAGAAGAATTCACATCAGGTTCTCTGCTAAGAACAAAGACAATTCACATACCACTTTTTCAAGGTGGAAATAGAGCCTGAGGCACTGAAAAATGCAACCAAAAGAAAGGGTCGGAAAAGCCCAAGCAAGCCGATCAGGATACTAAGAGACTGGCATTTCTCTTCCGGCCCCTCCCAGGGTTATGCCAAAACTGCCTTAGAAAGTCATAGAAGATTGCAGAGAGACTTTGCCTAAGAGTCAGAAAACCTGAGGACCCCAATCCCCACCTTTAGCTGGTTGTTGACCTTGGGCAGGGCACCCGTGCTCTTTGTGGCTCCATTTCTCACCTAACATTCAAGGCTGGGAGTGGGCTCTTGAGGGCTCTCTCCTGCTCTCAAGACATTTTAGGTTTCCAAGCGACCACGTGTAGCTGGGTGAGCTACACAGGGGCAGAAATCACTTTACAGGGTGAAACCAACTGTCAAGGGAAAGCCACTGGGATTCAAGGCTCATCTCACCATGTTCTGGAACCACACTGGGTGTGGCAGGAGATGAGCCTATTGTCACCTACCCAGTAGCTGCTTCCATCCCACTCCCGGAGTCAGGATCCAGGGAAGAGAGGGGAGACTGGCTTTCAGACGCAGCAAAAGATTTGTGAGGAACCCTTCCCCTTGGCTCCCAGGCCAGGAAATGCCTGGCGGAAGGCGAGGCAGTTGAAAGCACTAGGACGGGAGCCAGGCAGCAAGGAGCAGGGCTGCCTGGGGCGTGGGGTTTCGGGCCCAGGCAGAACATTATTTTAGACCAACAGGAAAAAAAAAAGTCGTGGTTCCCACCAACTTCCCAGCCCCTGGAAACTGGAAATCACTAGCAATCCACAGGCCTGCGAACACTTCCACCCTCTTCCGCCCAGCAGAGATGGCTCCGTCTGGAGGGGAGAATGAGACCTCAGGGCGCACGGTTCCAGTACAGTCTCCATTTGCAGGACTTGCTTCCACGTCTGGAGAAAAACTTTAGAAAAAAATGACCTTTTCTTCCCACTCACCCCCGCTGGCCAAAATCTCTCTCAAAGCTCGGCTTCAGCCCCTCATACTAGGAATTATACCCAAGTGGGAGGGTGACAACCAGTGGCTACCACACAGTGGGGAAGGAGAGAAAGAGTTGTCAGCCACCTGAAGTTCCATGGGGATGGGGAGAAGGTGGGGAGAAAGGTCTAAGGAAGGCCAGCCTTCAGGGAAACCAGCTGAGGGGGCAGGGTGTGAGGTGGAGAAGGGCAGCCAGGGGTGGGAGGCCACAGCCTGCCAAGGACCAGTCCTGGGCGCTGGGCCCGGTGCCCATTCTCTGATCTGCCGCATTGTTCAGCTATTTCCTTCCCAGGAAGTAGTAAGCGGGTGGAGGGGGCCAGGGCTTGCATGGCGGGAGTGAATGGCACAGGATGGAGCTTCCACTGGGGGAGGGGACCGCGAGTCCATTCCCATGACCAGCTGCCCTTCCGGCTGCCCTGGAGCTGCATGGGAAAAGGTCTTGGAAGTGCTGGGGACAGTGTGTGCGCGCGCGCGCGTGCGTGTGTGTGTGTGTGTTTTCATTTTTGTCTGACTGCCTTGCTTGGCTTTAGTCACAGGACAAAGCCCTTTGAGAAACAGTCACCAGTCTACATTCCCACTGGGCTGTGTCTTGGGAGAGGTGTAAGAACCTGCCCCAGCGCCTGAGAGAAGGACACTGGAGGCCTTAGGTCCAACTCCCTGGAGGAGTCTTGGCTTCTAGTGAGTCTAGATTGGCTGACTTCCTGGATTTACAAGGATGCTTCTGGAAGCTTCTGCTAAGCTCCCAGCTTCCTGGCAGGGCTCTGTTACTAGCTGGATGTTGGAAAGGGGGTGGGAACTGGACATGGAGAGTGAGGTCAACCATTCCCACAGCATCCCCCTAAGAAGCCCAGAACCCTTCACGACCACTTAGATCTTAGCGCCAAGCGGCATGCTAAGAGATTATATGACAGGCCAGTGTTCTGCCTTCCAGCAAGACGCCTTAAAGCAGAGATCACAAACTAGCAGCCCACAAGCCAAGTGCATCCTGCAGACACATGCCTTGTTTGGTAAGCACAGCGCTTAAGAAGGTTTTGAGCCAATATTGAGAGACTTCACCAAAAAACCTCCATTTCTGGCCTTTTGAGAAAGAAAATTGAAGCCACAGTCTCCCGAGACAGCAGTTGCTGCTGATCCCATGACAAAGCTGAATGAAACTCCTCAGTCTAGGTGTTGTCTCATGAAGAGACTTGCCACATGTGAGTGCAAATCCATGGAAACACAGCTGAGAAAGCCAACACCAAACTGAAAGCCAAGGTCACCTCTGGGGAGGTAGGGAGGGGACCAGAAATGGAAGAGATGGCCCCAAGTCTGACCATAAAGTTTTACTTTTGTATAAGGAGATTATAATCATACAAAACTTGCATAATTAAAAGGAACAAGAAATAGAAATGGGGCTTCCCTGGTGGCGCAGTGGTTGGGAGTCCACCTGCCGATGCAGGGGACACGGCTTCGTGCCCCGGTCCGGGAAGATCCCACGTGCCGCGGAGCGGCTGGGCCCGTGAGCCATGGCCGCTGAGCCTGCGCGTCCGGAGCCTGTGCTCCGCAACGGGAGAGGCCACAACAGGGAGAGGCCCGCGTACCGCAAAAAAAAAAAAAAGAAATAGAAATGCCTTAGCCTAGTAACTGTTAGTCTGACCTCAGTTTACCTTCCCAGTTTATCTCAGATTACTCTCTTCCAGTCACAGTTCCCTGAACACACCCCCTTTCTGCTTCTGTACCTTTTCTCGCTTCTTCCTACCCACAATGCCTTTCTCTTCCTCCTCCTCCTCCTGCTCTACGAAGCCAAATCCAGCCCATCCTTCAACACAGTAGTCTTTCAATAATTTAGCTCACGTACACTCTAAACAAAATTTTAAATGATGTGCCCCACAATAAAGCTGTTTTTTTCTAAAAACTATGTATTCTCTTGAAATTTTTAAATAAGAAAAAAAAATGTTTTTTTCCAACCGGGTTTAAATAGTTGCAAAGGATGTGATTTCTGGTATATTGGAAATATTAACATTTTAAAAATAAAACTTGTATTAAATGTATCCAGTGGAATCACAGTGGTTTGATACCCAACATTAAGCATTTGCAAAATACATAAGCAAGCTCTTCTTTAACAAAGGAAAATTTACATCACTGATTTTTCTCCTTGAATTCATATTTTCTTTCCATTTCCCCCCCATAATGCTATCCTAATGTAATATATAGTTTATGTTTGAAAATCTCTTATTGATCATCAAACCACACTTTGCTACCATAAATAAATACATATATAATATAAATTAAAACTGTAATGAATGAATAAACTGTGGTATATACATCCAATGGTATATTTTTCAGCCATAAAAAAGAGTGAAGTATTGATACATGCTATAAACATTATACTGACTGGATGAATCTCAGAAACATTATGTTAAGTGTAAGAATCCAAGCACAAAAGGTCACATTATTGTATGATTCCATCTATAGGAAATGTTCAGAAGAGATAAATCTAGAGAAAGAGCACAGATTATTGGTTGCCAGGAGTTGAGCAGAAGAAGGAATGGGGGTGACTGTTTAATGGGTATGAGGTTTTTCTTTGGAGTGATGGAAATGCTTTGGAATTAGATAGAAGCAGTGATTGCACAACATTGTGAATATACTAAATGCCACTGAATTGTTCACTTTAAAATGGTTACTTTTAGTTATGTGAATTTTACCTCAATAAATTATGTTTTAAGAGCTTAAAAAATTAAATTTGTATCCTTTTCTTATTTTTTGTGACCATAAGGCTCTAGATTTTAAAGTTTTCTTCTGGATTGACTTATCATTACAATGATCATTAGTTCACTGTCAAAACAACAAATATATATTGCAAATGTTGATGGGGAATTATTAAACATTAGAAGTAGAATTTTATAGGAAATACAACTCATATTGAGATAGATGTATACATGCTGGGATGAGACAGTGATCAGCACCAATTTTATTTCCACGTTTCATTTTTGTAGATGTAAATGCTGAGGAATCTTGTTCACATAAATAAGTATGTGGGAGTGGGAGAAGTTCCAGCCAAGCCACTCAATAGCACCTAATCATCCAGCAGGTGACAACTGAATTTGTTTCACCTCCTTCAACTGTTAAAAGCAAAATATTGCAACATCTTTGATTTGCAAAAGGATTTATTGCCCAGTCATTTTGAGTCATTTACCTTCTCAATATTGAAATCACTTTTTATTTATTTATTTATTATTTATTTATTTATTTGCCTGAACTGTGTGGCATGTGGAACTTCCCCGACCAGGGATCAAACCCACGCCCCTGCAATGCAAGCACAGAGTCTTAACCACTGGACCACCAGGGAAGTCCTGAAATCACTATTTTAAATTTTGGAGCTTTGTTTGGAGCCTCAGAGAGTTTTACGCACAGAGGCAACATACCAAAATAAGATTTAGGATGGGCGGGGGCTTCCCTGGTGGCGCAGTGGTTGAGAGTACGCCTGCCGATGCAGGGGACCGGGTAAGATTTAGGATGGGCGGGAGATAAGTCCTTTACGTAGTATAGGCGAAGTTATGCTAAGCAACCTCAAAATCTCAGTTCCTTAAACCAGTAAAGGCTCTCTTCTCCACCCCAACCCCCAACTCACGATACATGTCCATTGCAGGTCAGCTGGAGGTTCTGATCTATGCCATCATCCCTCAGGGATCCAGACTCCACCATCTGAAATGTCATCGGTCACCATGGCAGAGAGAAAGTAAGAAGAAGAATCACACACTAGCTCTTAAATGCTTCCACCCAGAAGAGACTCACTTTTGCTCCTATTTCACTGGCCGAAGCAAGTCACATGGCCACAACTAACTTCTAAAAGGTGGGAAAGGACCTGGAAGGAGGAAAACAGGGAAAGTGCGTGAACAGCACAACGATCACACCTTTCTTCTGTGAAGTGGGAGGCAAGACATTGGGAAAAGGGAACGGGGAGAGGCATTCTCAGGTGTGGAACGGTACTTCTTGACCATGTGTTTCTGGAAATGGATTCCCTTCAACACAATCCCGCCACCTACCCTTAGAAAAGCCTTTCTGTGTCTCTAGGTGTACACATGCCCAAGCGTGAAGATCACTGCTGCCTTTGCAAAGCCTTCCCACCTTTTAGGTGCAGGGACCTCTCTCTGAGCTCTTGCTGTTATTATCGCCTGTACTATCCATTTGGAAACTTCTGAGAATGAGTTACCTTTTGTACATGTGTATCATGTTTTCCTAACAAGCTGTAGTCTCTTTGAAGATGGGGACCATATCTTCAAGTTTTTATATCCTTTATACTACCTAGCAAGGATGGTCAGAAAATATGAGTTCTGCCTGATGGCTGAATTGGTCACTTTCTCTGTGTGCTTCAATCTCCTCATCTGTGAAACTGGAATTCCAAGGCTTGCCCTTATGATTACAATTAAGATGACAGAAAAGCTTCCACTCTCCTTTATTTAACAAGGATCCGTATCTTGACACAGCACATCTGAAAAGCTGTATATGATGATGAGCCATTGAGGGCTCTTGAGAAAGCCTGTGCAAAGTGGGTTTAGGCACATCAGTCTGACACCAGTGATTGTTGGGGGATTGTGGTACATGGGAAGCAGCTTGGGCAGGGAGCTAAGGGCAGGAGGTCCAGGTAGAGCATTTCTCCAATGATACACAGGTGAGGCCATAGCACCCACTGGGAGGTGAGGCAGGAAGCAGCTTGGGCAGGGAGTTGAGGGCAGGAAGTCCAGGTAGAACATTTCTCCAATGATACACAGGTGAGGCTATAGCACCCACTGGGAGGTGAGGCAGGGAATGGCGAGCTACCCTGAATCCCCAGGGAACGACCCCAGATGCCTTCCTGAACACCCAAACCTGGATTCAAGACAGACCTGCAACCTTGGCAGAATGTGATCACAATCCTCACTCGCCCGCCAAAACAAATCATTTTCTGCACCCTGTCCCTGCCCCCTGGTGGCCCCTGGGGGCACTGCCGATACAGTGTCACAACAAAGCTGAATTCTAGCTCCCCACAGGGAGATTGATGTTGTACAGGGAAAGATGCCCAAAGTTGCTTCTGTAGTAAAAGAAGAGAACAAGGGAGGGAGAGGAGGGGGCCAAACACATGGGTAACCGCGAACCTGGGGGCAGTTTTTGTCCCTAGACTCACTTCGCAAAGTGAAAACAATTGAATAGAAGGTCTTTGACTTGCAACCCAACAGCACATGGACCATGGTTTAGCCTATGCAACAGTTTTAAATTTTGGTTAGTTGCCAACATCCAGAATCATGAATTTTCACATTAAAGTCTTAATATCCAGTTTCTCTTGAAAAATCAAAACATCAAGCCACATGGGGTCCCCATCCTGCTGACCAGAAGCTGACTGGAGCTGAGGAGAAGACCCGGCCCCTTTCAGTGGGGTGTGAGCTCTCCGGCCACCCAGTCATCCAGGCGGCCTCCCTCAGTCCCATCACCCCCTGCTGGAAGCTCCTAAGGTGGGCATGTCACGATGGAGAACAAAGTCAAAAAATATCAGGACAGGGGCCAACCAGCCATCCAGTGCTTGACTCGCCTCCGGAACATCCCCACCAAGCATCATCCAGCAAGCATATGCCTAAAGACCTCTGGAGACAAGAAATTCATCACCTGTTATATATGGCAGCGTACAGCACCTTCAGAGAGCTCTGACTGCTTTCACAGGGTGGGAACCTTTGTTGAGGCTGCATTCCCATGAGGACACATGTCCAGAGAGAAGAGACTTGCCTGCTATGTGTCCCAAAAGTGAAGGAGCCAGTTAGCAGGCTTGTGTTAGGTACCACCAGGTGCCCTAGACTATGCTGGTGAGTGAGGGCGGCATGACCTAGGCCCTACAGAAACACCCCATCTGGGCAAGGACCAGCAAGGTCCACACAGATGAGATCAACGCCTGGCAGTGCTGATAGAGCAACATCTGGGAAGAGTGCACTGAAAGGAAACCATCTAAATCAGAACTCCCAGGGAAGTCTAGCCCTGCCATTCCAGTGGGTAAAAAGTGTCTCAGATATATAAGCCCTGAAAATATCAACTGTGGTTATTAAACCCTGTGCCATTCCTGGCTTATTACTATGGACATATTGGGATTTTAATCAGTGAGATGGAAAGGGATGCAGGTAACTGTATCGTCTATGAAACTGAGTCAGGACACCTGAGTTTTATGTCAGGTCTGCATAACTGAATGAACTTGGGCACATCGCTTTGCCTCTGAGTGCTGAGGTTTCTCCATCTGTGAACTAAGTGGGGGGTGAATCCAATTTCTTCGGACCTCATACTCACTTTCTATCCCCAGTGCCAGTGCAGACACTGGCTATCTAGAATATAAACTAGGTATGAATGGAATAGGTGCTCCATACATGTCTGTGACTGACTGCTGACTCTGCCTCTGAGAGCACTGGTCAGAACAGAGGCTCCCGGACAGCCCAGAGCAAATGGACCCTAGAGAACTCTGCCAGGCAGTTCCCCCTGGAAGACCAAAAGAGGAAAATATCTGTGCGATGCTTGTGAGCATTTTTGACCACAAGAGGGCGCCAGAGCCCCACTCCACCCACATAGCACCTGGGAAGAGAGAGGCCCCCTGATGGGGCCAACTGTATACAGTTGTCTTCAGTGAGCAGAAGCCTTACCTTGGGTACCACTGGGCCAAGATGAGAAGACTGAGATGTAAAACAGGAGGACATAGGACGAAGGAGCAATGGAGGATGCAGGGACCAGCGACGGGCCAAAGAGAGAAAAAGGGACTTGCTGGGGTCATAGAGAATGTCTAGACCTGGGGTGAGGTCACAACGAGGCCCCCCACTTGAGGATGCATGCAGTGCTCAATTTCACAGGGAAAAACCTCTCCCTGTGAGTATCTCAGAGCCTGTGCAGTGGTCAGCACATGTCCTGACTTGAACGCACAGGGAAGAAGGGGCCCAAAGCCAGACTGGGGTGAGTCCTGAATGCCTGACTCTGGCCATCAGCCCACAGGCTCTAGAGAACCATGAAAGCAAGCTCTTTGAAACCGTGAAAGTGTGTTTTGGCACGATTCATCTGGCGGCTGTAGACAAGAGAGATTTCGATATATATATGTCCATGGCAAGTATAAGCAAAGAAATATTGGGGAGTATGGTCTTCGGGGAAAATCCTAGTGGAGATCATTGCTCTGGGGGCTGTTGCTCCTTGTTCCCCTTCTATGGTGCTTCTCCCTGCATCTCTTCTGAGCTAGTTTCCAGGACACACTCTTGTTGGTTCCAGGAATAAGAAGCTGGGTCTGGAGAAGCAGGCACAGCTGAGAAGCCTCTATTGTGAGAGCCTGTCTTCTCCAGGGGCCTGCATCTGAATGTCCTGTTCTGGAAGCTGAGGACTGCTCTGGGGGTGAGAAATGGGGCATCTCCCTCCATGCTCACCTCTTAAGCCGCCCACATAGCTGTTCTGAGAAGCCAAGCACAGAACCACAACAACACAGGCCCACAGTAGGGTCTGGACTCACGCAGGGGAAGGCAATAGGACAGCATCCGGGAGAAAAAGGGCAACAGCCATCTGCAACCACTGACTCCTAAATCTTCCCCTGCCCAGTTAAGTACCCATTTAAGTACCTCCACAGCTCAGACCCTCAGACCCCAGGCTGGGCTGGGAGAATAGTGCCTACACCTTATCTGCCACCTCAGCACCAAACACAGGCTCGAGACAGCAGACGCTCAGCAAGTGTTTGCCAAAAGAAAGAATGAATGGCTGAAGAGAGAATGAATGGGTAGGTGGTGTGCTGCTCCCCCAGGGGTGACAAGAACCCAGAGCTCAGTCCTTACGGCCAAACGTGACTTTAACACCTCTCCACACTTGAACTTCCTGTCCTCGAAATGGAGATGGCCGTTCCCCAGACCACGTCCCAGGGCAACTGTGAGGATCAGAGACGAGAGGACTCGTGGCTGAGCCTGTGGACTTCAGTCCCGTCATCCCCATGGTGGTACAGTACTGAAATCAACAAACTCAAGTAATTCATCATGAGTACTTAACAACTACTCATTCAGGCAGCACTGTGAAGATACAGTCGCTCATGGACCCTAATGAGATAATCAAATATTGGCAACTACCTGTATAATCCTGCTCCGGCCAAATTAGGAAACAAGTCCACTGTAAATTTTTGAGCTCTGCTCACCCTTGTCCAGGTGACTTTTTCCCTCCCACATACTTTAACGGTTGTAGCCTTTGTTTTTTGCTTGTTAGTCTATTTCTTAGCCAGGTTACTAGAGAGGTTTGGGTAACTGCTGGCCCTTCTACCTGCCCAAGTGGGGCTTTTCTGTTCCCCGTGTGGTCCTCGCAGAGTCCCCCCCAGAGCCCTGGCCTTCATGGGACCCTGTGGCCCAGAGTCCAGAGAATTAACTCTGGATGGCAATACCAGAAAACCAGGGTCTTAAGCCTCGTGCTTGCTGTGGGACCTTCTTAACTTCGGTTTCCGTAACTGCAAAAAATAGGGAATAGTGTCTTTCTTGCTTATCTCATAGGGCTTTTGAGGATCAGAGATGGCATATGAGAACATGTTTTGTAAACTACACGGCAGTATATGAATGTATTTACTACTACGACTGTTGCTACTGCTACTATTGTCAAGAACTCTGAAATCCTAAATAGTTTGATCAAAAAGCTAGAGTTAGATCCAAAAGTGCCTAAGTGCCAACAGCTAGCTCTGGGCGCTTGTAGACGGTCTCCATAATTCCTGGGCCCCTGCGCTCTCCTTCCTCCACCTCTTCTCCCACTAGGGGAAGGGTTAAACACCTTTCGAGGACTAATGCACCACTAGAAAAATAACCGAGGAGAGTATAAATTAGAATCAACTCAATTTCATTCTTACTAAGGATGAAGGAGGAACCTGTGCTCTTCTTAAGATATCTACAGCAAATATTTCTTGAGTATCCCCCCTGCATGAGGCACATTCCTGCATTTTCATTAACCCTCACAACAGCCCTGTGAGAAAAGGGCACAGATTTGCAAAGAAATAGATATACCTTGAGAGCAGGAAAGATGGGCTTTCATGGAACTACGTAGTCGTTCTTTATCACTTAGACTCCGCCTACTAAATTGAGTTGCATTTTCTCTACCGTGGGCAGAAATGGCGATACAGTGTCTTGGTTCCTGCATGCCCAGATGGGTCCTGCAGGCCCAAAGACTCTGCCCCCAGGTTAAAAGGCCAGAGAGACTGCACAGGGCTGGGCTGAAGCTAGATTAGTCACTGAGGGCTTCTCTTTGTCCCTTAATCAGGGAGCGGCACCCAGGTGCCCCAGAAGGGATCAGGCCAGAGTGTGGCAGGGAGGAGACCCGAGTTCTAGTCCTGGTTCTGGAACTGCAGGAAGAGGCCTCCAAGCCTACAGCCATCCTGCATCTGCTGCCTCTCTGCCCCTGCGCTGGAGGGGGTGTGTGTGGTTCTGGAACGGCCGTGTGGGACGGTGGAAGGCGATGGACTGGGAGTCAGGAGACACACGTGGAGCACACCTCGCCCACTGTCTTCATGACCTTAGAGCAAAGCGCTTCACCCTCCTCATCTGTAAAACGGGAGAGGGGACTGGACTAGAGCCTCCGTGCCGACATTCTGACACCGATGCACAGAAGCCCTTCTGATGGTTTGCTCTAAGGTCATGAAGACAATGCCCCGGGGCACCTGACCTTGCTCACCGACCTCCCTTCAGACCACCGACCTCCCTTCAGACCACCGCTGCTGGCGCTCCCGCTGACCCAGCCCAACCAGAAGCCAGAGGGCGAGGGAGCCCATGGATGTTGTCCACACTGACCAGAGCGTGTGGGTGAGCTGGGTGACGAGCAAGGAGGTCCGGGGAAAACAGGAGCTCAGGCCCCTTTCCTGTCGGCCCAGGAACACTGCTGGGGCAGTGCCCAGCCTCTCTCCTCACAAGGGTGGGCCCTCAGCTCCTACAGCCCCACCTCTGTTCCCGAGGGAGCACATCAGGGACCAGGGCCTGCTATCCCGAAGACAGCCCGCCCGGCGCAGGCCCTGATGGATGGACAGAGGCAGGGGCGGCTGCAGCCGCGTGGAGAGGTTTTTGCTCCCTCCTCCTGATACTTTGCAAGAAAGTCTTTCTCACTCCACTGGTACTTCTCCCTTCCAGGGTCCCCTTCTGGCACTTTCCCTAATCCTACCCTGAGGGGCTTTGCCCTGTTTCTCAGGGATATCTGTATTCTGTCAGAGCCCCTGTAGATCAGAAAGGCTTCCTTCCAGACCTCAGCAAATGAGGCGATGCAGGGCATGACAGGCAGGACAGAGTGCAAAGGGTGAGGGGCGAGAGAGCCTGATCCCTTCTGAGACCTCTGGGCCCCTCGGAGCCTGAGCATTTACCCGCACTGAGTCCCACGGAAGCTCAGTGTCAGGGCTTGGGAAAATGCTCACCTGTGAAGGCTCCAAGCTAAGTCACATTCCTAAAAATACTGGCCAGGCAGCAGTGCCCAAGAATGGCCGAGTCTGGGTGACAAGCATCATGCCCGTCCCAGGAAGTACAGAGCTGGCTGCAGGCCAAGGTGCAGGGTGCAGCCCGGGCTCCCCAGGGCCTCAACAAGCAACCGCTTACCACCAGCCTCATCTATGTGTGAAGCGCGGTGGGAGGCACTGATGAAGACGGCCTCCTCTGCCCTGGGGGAGATGTCAGGGCTACTAGGAAGGGACCCCTGAGCAAAAGAACCCTGGTTACTCCAAGGCCTAAAATCCTTTCAGAAAGGAAAGAAGCCTTTCACCCGTAATCAGATCAGGATTAAACACCTGGAAAGGAATAAGGTGCTTTCTGAATGGGGAGTCAGGACCTGGCAGCTTCTGACCCCAGCTTACTGTGTCCTTGCCAGGAAGCCCTTTAACTACTCCAAGCTTGTCACCTCCACACTCAGTCCAAACATGACTGTCCACTAAGGCCTCTCTGCAAAGGCCTCACCCTGAAAAAGGCCCCCATCCAGCTGGAGAGCCTCCTCTGGGATGGCTTCAGGGCCTCCCTCCCCTTCCCAGCTCCTGCTCTCGGATGCGGGCTCTGCTCGGTAAAGCGTGAAGGAGGCCCCCCAGGGAAGCCGGAGGAGCGGGGGCCTTTGAATTATGGAGCAGCTTTCTTAGCCCCTCTCAGAAAGGCCCAGGTGCCCCAGCTAAGTAATTCACCACCTCAGGAAGACCCAGTGGTTCCTGCCACAGCTGAAGTAGGTCAGGCTTCGGCTTGGCCCCGGGTGGGGCGGTGGGTCTCAGAGCCGCTTACCCACCAGCGCTAGGAGGGGCGGCAGGCTGGAAAGGCCTTGCTTGCTTGGCAAGTGCTTAGCGGGTCCAAATACTGCAGTGAGGCGAGGGGTTCAAGGCAGGAAAAGCATCAAGCCCCGTCCTCCCAGAGCCTCCCCCTGGATCCCAGATAACCCACCCACCTGCCACCCAGTTACCTCCAGGGCCAGTGCCTGGCCAGGCTACTCCGCCCTCAAAGCACAGTTCTCTCTTCACATGCAGGTACCAGCTGGGGCTGCAAATGTCACCCATGAGCCTTTTACAGCCAACACAGTCATGAGCAGAACACCTTCGATACAAGGTGCCCAGTGCAGGCCTGGGATTCGGGGGGTGGGGGGTGGGGGACTGAGGCAGGGAGTGCAGAGGGACACCAGGGTCCCCAAGGTGCAGGCGAGGAAGTGACCAGGGCTAGCCACTGCCACTTCAGCTCTGCTCAGAGCAAGGCTGGGAGGAAAGCCGGCAGGAAGGAGGCTCTAGGGCCTCTCCTGCCCTCCCTTTCTAGGCTGGCTTTGAGTCAGGCTTGGAAGGGCATGGGGGCTGGGGGTGGGGGCATAGATGTTAAAGACAAATAGCAAAGCCATCAGTCGGTGCTCCAACCCTCCAGAAGGAGCTGGAAAGAGCTTCAAACCACCATTTCACAGATGAGGAAACTGAGGCCCCGAATCACAAAAGGGAAGAGTCAGGGTCAGCTGCTGGCATCCTGACTGGGTCCAGGGCAGCCCAGGGTCTTAGCAGCATACCGTTTCCCTGACCTTTGTACTCATTTGCTCTGGTTCCCAGCAAAACCCATCTCAGGAATCAGAGCTGCAGCTGGGAGCCTACAGGGTGGGTGGTCTTAACCCTTTCCAGGCCAAACTGCTGGGTCCTCTGCTTCCCTCTAGCACAGCCTCACATGACACACACCCAGGATACTACAGGCAGGAACCCAACCTCCCAAATCAGAGTCCTTCTCTACTCAAGGGCCCGAAAAGGCCACAGGCCACAGGGTTGGGGCAACCAGATGACACCATCCAGAGAAAACGAAGGTCCCATTTAGGTGCTTACTCTGGGTGCAGGGAATCTCCGCCCCCATCTTCAGAACAGAAAACAAAGAATGAGTTAAACCCAGGCGGCCCCGCTGCACGGCCCTTGGCAGGTCACTTCCTCTCCAGCTTCAAGTCACACAAAAGAGGGCAGGAGGGAGAGGCCACGTGAGCTCTGAGGCCCGGGCCCACTTCGCCTCCTTCCCCCTTTAACTCCCAACACCTGTCCTCTAGCTGCGCCCTCCCCGACGGCAACCTACAGCCCAAGGAAGCAAAGGTCGGAGAGCAGTTACTTTGGATGATTTTTTATTTTGCATTTCATATATTATCCAGTTTCACATTCTCACAGGATCAGCAATTACAACAGCCTCCTCGTCTCCCAAGTCTGAAAACGGCAAGACAGCCACAGCTGCGGCCAAAGGCAATGCACTGATGCGCACACGAAACAAAAAATTGCACAATTTTTCCTTCATTTTTCTTAAAGTAACGGCTGCCGCTAAGGCTCACTGCTGGAGAACGGAAACCCTTTTCTTCTTCATGCCTCAAACTAAAATGTTAAACTTATCTGACAGGGCGGACAAGGTCTCTTCAATAATTAATTGCACACACACACGAAAAATCTTTCATGTTGCATAAATATTTTGTTACACGGGGTACAAAAATACTTTCACTTTTTGGTTGGTTTTGAAGTTTGGAAAGCATGAGGAACCATGGCAGGGGTGGGGGTGCGCCGCGGAGAGGTAAGCGAACCTGGGCAGAGAAAGGGTTTTTCTTAATGGCTGTTGGCTCATCTGAGGGGGAGGAAGCAGAGGACCCCAATTTGAAATGACCAAGAAAACGCTCTACCTTGGCTGGGTGGTCCTTCCTGTTCAGCCTGGAAGTGTGTGGGGTGGTGGAGGCCGCCAGCCGCGGGGCGGAACTGGCTGCAGGGCTTGGTCCTCACTGAAGCAGGGTGGGTGCAGGGGTGGGGGGTGTGGGGAGAGGAACCGGGAATGATGAAGCATTAGTGGTCAGGACTTGTTGCTATGGTGACACAATGTGAGAACAAACTGTACACTCACATATATACAAGTTTAAGTGTCTTAATTCATGCCAGGAAAACATGCAAAATTAAACGCCTCATTTCTTTGAGGTGGGGCTACGGAAGCAAATTTGGACTGGAGGTCAGGCCTTGCTCAGTCCCAGTGAGACCTCCGAGCTGGGTCTGGGTGTCCCAGTGAGAAAGCCCCTGAATCCTGCCGTGAGGCCTTGGAGAGGGGCTTTGGGGCAGGACAGGGCTGAGGAAAAGGAGAGAAAGGAAACAAGAGTCCACTGAGTCAGGCTTAAAATTCACAGTCTTTGGAGGGAAGCAGCAGCTCTGCACGGGCCACCTGGGGGCAGTGGAAGCTCAGGGTGGCTCCCTCCCCAGTGAGGCGGGCGGGGGCTTCGAGCTGTGGTGACCAGACCTGGAGGGAGGGGAAAGAGGTGGCCATGAGCAGATGCATGGGACTGGAGCTGAACCCAGGCCCTCCCCTTGCGAGGAGGCTGCAAGATGTGGGGTGGGGGGCAGGGTGGGAGGAGAGGGGAAAACCAGCCAGAGTGCCCGAGGCGCAAGCTCAGGTTGGGGTAGCACCAGCCAGCTCCTGGACTCAGGCAGAGGAACCACGGCCCTGCAGGGAGCCAGGCTCTAGGACACTTTCCGTCCCAGGCCTCTGAGCCAGCACTTACTGAAGAGCTAACAGAACTGACGATATTTCCATCCTTGCTGGGTGGTATCAGAGGAAGGGTACCAGCGCACCTGCAAGAGAAGCCAACGTCAGGAGCTAGCTGTGCAGTTCCTTCACTTGACAGGGGAGCCTGGGAAACACAGCCTTCAGTACCCCTGTCGGAGTCCTGGTTCTGTCACTGACGGCGGAGGTCGGGCCAGTTACTCACCTCTAGGCGTCAGTTTCTTCATCCTGAAAATGGGAGAGCGCCACCTGACCTGCCTCCTCTGCAGGACAGAGGTTCAAATGAGAGAAGGGTTACGAAGGCGTTCACGCTCCACTGAGCCCGACTGTACCGGGTGGAGTGCTGGCAGCCGGGAGCACTGGCCCAACAGTCTGCCCTTCCCCCTTACCCGGGAGAGTGCGGAATTCCTAACATCAGGAGAATATGCACCTAACACATTTTTGCTCAACTTCTTTTGAGTCTCAGTGTCCTCAACAGCTACAGGATAGAGATGATTAAAAGTCACAGGGTATCCACGAGGATCAGATAAGACAGAATGTAAAAACACATTAGAAACCAAAGTCAGTGTGGTCTCCAAGGGGCAGGACTCCCAGAAGTTGGTCCTGTCCTTGCAGGATCCCAGGAAGTCACAGACAAGACCCAGCTGATGCTCCCCGCATCCGCCGCTGCCCCATTTCAGCTTCTGCACCACCCCCATCGCCGTTCCCTTCATTACAAAAGCCTCCTAATTTTAGAGATTTGTAACCTACCAGCTGAGCCCTCTAGTGGGAGCCTGGCAGCTACCTCAACGCTGGTACTTGCTAGAAGGCCCCACAGAGCAATGGCCCCAAAGCAGGATTACCAGAGACAGGCCAGGAAATGACATGCACCCCATTCCCCATGGGCCAGTCGTCTGGACGGTGAGCCATGCTGGGTGCCAAGCCAAGACTGCGGGGAGGCTGCCTGCCCCAGTTACAGACAGCACGTCCGCCCGGGCCCGACCCGTGGCCACCTGGGAGGGGTGGCAGCAGGGTATCACAGGGCCCCGAGTGAGGGAGTGGGAAGAGACCTCAGAGATGGGAGCCGGGGTTCTCTTAGGAAAGAAAGGGATGGCACAGGAGAGCCGATGAGGAAACCAAGTAGCAGCTGGGCATACAGACAAAACTCTTGAAGCACGAGCAGTCAGACCCAGTTACCCACTTGGCTGCCAGGAATCCCTGCCTCTGTAAGTAGTGAAGATATCGAGCAACGCCAGGCTGTCTGGTGGCTGATGAAAGCTTCCTGAGAACTTGCTCCTGTGCCCCCTCCAAATTCTAGGTGCTGTTTTGTACAGTGCAGGACTCTGACCATCCCGTGTTCAGCAG